>NC_044033.1:319485653-319824741 GCF_901765095.1 Microcaecilia unicolor
GAGGTTCTGGTATTCTACAGTTTTCATCTAACAATGACATAATATTTCATCCTTGGCCACCTTTAAATCTAGACTGAAAGCCCACCTCTTTAACATTGCTTTTGACTCATAACCACTTGTAACCACTCGCCTCCACCTACCCTCCTCTCCTCCTTCCTGTACACATTAATTGATTTGATTTGCTTACTTTATTTTTTTTTGTCTATTAGATTGTAAGCTCTTTGAGCAGGGACTGTCTTTCTTCTATGTTTGTGCAGCGCTGCGTACGCCTTGTAGCGCTATAGAAATGCTAAATAGTAGTAGTAGTAGTACTTCTTCAGTGAGTGACCCCTGAGGCAGACGGGTGTTTACTGTCAAAGTACGGCCCCGTGTTGGGTCTGTTGGATCTGATGTATGCATGGTACCTAATAAAGATTTGTGCTCTACCCATTTGGCTGCAAGTGTCTTTCTGGTCCACCCCAACTCCTGGATTTGGATGGAAAATTCCATTGACATTTCTCATGTCATTCTGAACAATGTACACCGTTAACACGCAACCAACTACCTCATGTGCTTTTTACTTTGGATGTGCTTGGAAAATGTTTTACTCTTAATTCTTGTCTTTACAGCCAGCTTCTTTTCAAAGCCTCTTGGCCTGCCTTATTCCTTTTTAAATCTAACTTGCAAGTGAGACCCCCTAAAGGAAGGTTTTAATAAGACATGGTTTGTGTGTTGAAGAAAGCAGGCTGGGATTTGAGGTTGGTTAGGACCAGTCAGAAAAAGATTGCATTCAAACCCCCCAGGCCCCAATGTTCAAAACTCTGGTGTTGTTCTGAATAGCATCATAAAAATACCATTGGAACAGTGCAGAAGAACAAGACCCTAATACTCAATGCTAATGAGATGCAAATATAGGTGCATTCATAGCGTTGAGCATTAGGGAGCTCAGGGGGAGTACTGCGGTAAGCTTGGCCGCTGTGTGCATGTGCCTGGCGAAACCCAAATGTGAAGCACACATTGGCATCTGTTTTCTGTGACCTAAATATACAATTTACAATTTTTTAGCATGGACGCTTATATTTAGAAGCAGGAAACAGAAGCCAGTGTATGGTCTGCTGTTTCTCATGACCAGCACTTAAGGGCATGCACGGGCTTCCTTCTGCTTCATATGAAATCCTCTCTTCCTGCTATGACCTGGTGTTATTTTTTTGCAACAGTAAGGCAGTTTTGTTTTGGGCGCTCTTTTGTGAGCATTGGGGAGGAATGCAAAATGACCTCATTTACATGAGCTTAACTACATTTGCATGCTATCTGTTACGATTATGGTATGGACCCCTCTCAAACTTACTTTATTTCTGGTGGTCAGCTTCTTTGCTGGCTTCTGTCTGTGTTGCCAGAGTTAGCTCTGTCTCTGTATGCTGGCTGCTTCCAGCATGGCTCTGATTGCTCCATTGTGCTGCACCTCATCAGTCAGGGCCTTGATAAGGAAGTAGTGTTTTCCCATTCAGTGCCTTTGCAAACACTTAGGTCCAGGTTAGTGTTTGGTGCTGTTGCACTGTGCCTTGTTTTGGCTTTTACCTTGCTTTATAGTATTTGTTCCTAGTTTGTGTTCCTTGTTGTTTGTTTCCTGAGTCCTTCCTGGTTTTCAGCCCTGTTGGTTTCCTTTCCCTCCTGTCAGAGTACCCTGTACCCTTGTGCAGTTAGCACTGCAGCCCTGTTTTGTCTCGGTGCCTGGGGGCACTTCTGTACCCTGTCTACTTTTGGCTTCCCTTGCCTCCTACCAGAGAACCTTGTAATCCTTGGTGCAGTTAGTACTGCAGTCCTGCTTTAGTCTAGGTGCCTATGGGCACTCCTGTATTCTATCTGGTTTTGGCTTCCCTTCCCTTCTGTCAGAGAACCCTGAACCCTTGTGCGGTTACACTTCTTTCTTGCCTTTGTCTGGGTGCCTGTGGGCACCGCTGTATCCTGGTTCCCTATTTCCTTGGGCTTCTGCCCCACCCTGGTTAGTCTAGCTTGTCTTAGGCCTGTTTCCCGGTATCCTGTTTCCTACCCTGAACCCTGTGTTGGTCTAGCGTGTTTAGTGTCCCTTCTAGTGTGTGTTCCTGGTGTTCCAACCTGCTAGTCCCGGTACCTGGGTTTCCTCTAAGCCCTGTCGGCTGCCTGCAGGTAGGGGCCCAACCCTTGCTGAACGGCAGCTATGTGCAGGTGAAGACTAGCTCCTGTCCGGTGTACTCCAGTCCAGTGGGTTCCAGTCTAGTGTGTTCCAGTTCCAGGTGTTCATGTCCGGTATATGCTAGTCCAGTGTGTTCCAGTCCAGTGGGTTCCAGTCTAGTGTATTCCAGTCCCGGGTGTTCCAGTCTGGTATATGCTAGTCCAGTGTGTTCCAGTCCGGAGTATTCCAGTCCAGGGTGTTCCAGTCCAGTGTGTTCCAGTCCAGTGCGTACCTGTCCGGTACGTTCCAATCAAGTGTGTTCCAGTCCGTATGTTCCGGCTCGCTTGTCTGAGTCTGCAGTCCTTGCCTTGCCGGTGTGCTAGCCCAGTGTTGGTTGGTGGGTTTTGCCTGCTGCTGTTGCTCCTCGTCAGCAGCCCAAGGGCTCACGTTCGCTCCAGAGTCTGTGACTGCGTGTTTGAACCTGAGAACCTGACACTATCTGTGCTGATGCTCGAAGTGCTCGTTGTTTCCCATGCTAGACCCTTCTGAACATTCTGCACAGGTAAATGTGGGTGCTAGTACGGGTGCCAATGGCCTCTAGTGCCCACGTTTACTTTTCAGCATCAGGGCCTCATAGGGAGAAGGGTATAGCCCTATGCAAATTGTTGAGCTTACTGTGAGAAAAGGAGTCACTAACTGTCTACCTTTGTCCTGTAAATGTTTATAGAGGCTAAAGGGAAGCAAATCAGTATGTTTAAAAAAGTCAATAACCCCCAGATTCTATATGTGATGCCCAAATTTGCACATGGATTAAAGATATGCACACAGATGAATTATCTAATAAGACATTAACTAGCAAAAATTTGAAATCAACAATCAGATATTGGCAGTAATTAGATTTTGCGCTTTCATATTGCTGCACACTATTCTATAACCCTGTGTACCTACATCCCCTTAAATGCAACTGAAAAGGGTCATGGTCAGGGGTGGGGTAGGGAAATTCAAAAATTTGTGCGCGAAGTTATAGAATACCATTATTCCCATGCCCAAATGCCAATAGTTGGGTGCCATCACAACAAGAACTAGGCACATGTACAACTTAAATAGTGAAGGGAGTTCACAGACAATCTGTTCTCAATATACTCAACTTCACAACATATACATCCTTATTATATCACAAAGGTCCAAGTGATCAGAGAGCTATAATAGGATCCATCAGATCAGCGTACCTGCCTCCATATTGGCTGAATGATTTTTATGAGCCAAGCATACTTCTAGAGGCAGTACCGCAATCCTCATCAATCCAGTTTTATGGTTTTTACTTATTTTTTCATTAGAGTAGTCATTTATATTAATTTTTGCTTTTTCACAAACATTCTTATCCTTAATCTTCAAGTTATTACTTAGCTTTTCAGCTACAGTTGATGATACATGGTGGAGACCAGTTGTCACCTGTAGCTGAAAAACTAAGTACTAACTTGAAGATTAAGGATAAGAATGTTTGTGAAAAAGCAAAAATTAATATAAATAATATAAATGACTACTCTAATGAAAAAAATAAGTAAAAATCATAAAACTGGATTGATGAGGATTGTGGTACTGCCTCTAGAAGTATGCTTGGCTCATAAAAATCATTCAGCCAATATGGAGGCAGGTACGCTGATCTGATGGATCCTATTATAGCTCTCTGATCACTTGGACCTTTGTGATAATATAAGGATGTATATGTTGTGAAGTTGAGTATATTGAGAACAGATGAACAGTTGGGTGCCCGCATTTACATCAGATTTCTGCTGGTGTAATTACCAGTGTCCAAATATGGGCACAGAAATGAGATCTAAGTGCTCTTCTATAAAGACTGTTCAGCTCAGAGCGCCCTTCATAAAATAGAACTCTGCAATGATTTTGTTTCCGGCTCCCAAATTTGGGTGTCATTTACTGAATCCAGCACATAGGGCTAGATTCTATTTATTGTGCCTCGATTTCCGAATGGAAATCAAAGAGCATTCTATAAAGTATGCTTTAAATTAGGCATACGTTATAGAATATGCTGAGTGCTGCTCCGTGAGACTAAACTTAGTTGCTGTCAATTACGCCAACTAAAACCTGGTGTAAATCTCAACGCCTAAATTAGGCATGGAGCGGGTGTATTCTATAACAATATGCATAGATTTTAGAAATGCCCATGACCTGCCCATTCCACTCCCATAACCATGCCCACTTTTCAACTACGTGATTTAGAATTTACGCGCAGCATGTTGCAGAATACACTTAGCAAGTACTGTGCATGAATTCTAATTAATCCAAATTAGTGCTGATAATTGCTTGTTAACAGCGCTGATTAGCTTGTTAACAAACTGAGTTATCCGCATTGTTATAGAATACACTTTGAATTCCATGCGGAAATGGACGCGGGATGTAAAGAATCCTGAGGATATTCTGCAATGGGAATGGAGGCAGTTTTTGATGATAAGGCAAATGCTTCACTAATCTCCATAGTCTTTTCCACTTAGTTTTAAAAACTTTGTACCACAGCATTGACATATAGAATCTAACAGGCACTACAGGATCTAGTTTTAGTCTTCCCACCCACCCCTAGGACAACTCTTCAATTATAGTCAGTTATTGTAATTAGGGTAACAAGCAAGGAGTGTTCTTACAGAGTTTTAAATACATTTCATTACCATCAAAGAAGGAAACACTAAATAAATCATACAATATACTATATAAACTAAAAGACACTTTTATTTTAGGCTAATATCCTTAATACTGTAGCAAGTTTTAAATTATTGAAAAACTCAAAAACACTAAGATGGAGTCAGCAGTCCAGCAGCAAAAGGGGTGCTATCCAGTTTTCTGCATTGAGTGTCACATGTATGATTATCTCCCAGTTGGTGAGATATCATATGTGTGTGCCCGATGCAAAGAGCTCCTTGCTCTTAGAGAACGTGTCCGTTCTCTTGAGGCTAGAGTAGCAGACTTGGTGGAGCTGAGGGAGACAGAGAGGTACATAGAGGAGACCTACAGTGATGTTGTCGAGAAGTCCCACTTCCAGTCTGGTAGCCCTTGTGCTACCTTGGAGGAGGGAGGTCTCTTAGAAGGAGAGCATCACCCTGGTGAAGTAGGAAGTAATCCTGTAGCCAGGACCTGCCCACCAGGGGATGTACTATCCTCTCGCACCAAGGATATGTCTCCAAGTGCTGCC
Source organism: Microcaecilia unicolor (assembly GCF_901765095.1). Lineage (NCBI taxonomy): Eukaryota > Metazoa > Chordata > Amphibia > Gymnophiona > Siphonopidae > Microcaecilia > Microcaecilia unicolor. The sequence continues at coordinate 319,490,990 of NC_044033.1, forward strand.
CGGGAGAGAAAGGTTAGGACAGCCGTTGTAGTTGGTGATTCGATCATTAGGCATATAGATAGCTGGGTGGCTGGTGGACGTGAGGATCGCCTGGTGACTTGCCTGCCTGGTGCGAAGGTGGCGGACATCACGTGTCACCTAGATAGGATTTTGGATAGTGCTGGGGAGGAGCAGGCTGTCTTGGTACATGTGGGTACCAATGACATAAGAAAATGTGGGAGAGAGGTTCTGGAAGCCAAATTTAGGCTCTTAGGTAGAAAGCTCAAATCCAGATCCACTAGGGTAACATTTTCTGAAATGCTACCTGTTCCACACGCAGGGCCAAAAAGACAGGCAGAGCTCCGGAGTCTCAATGCGTGGATGAGACTATGGTGCAGGGAGAAGGGTTTTAGATTAGTTAGGAACTGGGCAACATTCTGGGGAAGGGGGAGCCTATTCCGAAAGAATGGGCTCCACCTTAACCAGCGTCGGACCAGGCTGCTGGCATCGGCATTTAAAAAGGAGATAGAGCAGCTTTTAAACTAGAAATGGGGGGAAGGCCGACAGTCGCTCAAAAGTGCATGGTTCGGGATAAGGTATCTTGCAAGGATACCTCACAAACAGGGAAGATAGGGTTTCAGGATAGTGAGGTTGCACAACAGACCGTGGTAGGCCAGGTGCCCTTAAATATAACTAAAGATCAGACAAAAGATGGCAAATCAATAGTGTCAAGTACTAAGCATCATGCAAATAGGAACAACAAACGTACTCTGAAATGTCTATATGCAAATGCTAAGAGTCTAAGAAATAAGATGGGCGAGTTGGAATATATTGTACTAAATGAAAAATTGGATATAATAGGCATTTCTGAGACCTGGTGGAAGGAGGACAACCAGTGGGACACTGTCATACCGGAGTACAAAGTATATCGTAGTGATAGGGTGAACCGGACTGGTGGAGGGGTAGCATTGTATATTAACAAGAGCCTTGACTGAGATAGATGACAAATTCAGCAGGACACAAATCACACCTTTGAATCATTTTGGGTTGAAATTCCATGTATAAAAGGGAAAAGGACGGTGATAGGAGTGTACTACCGTCCACCTTGCCAGGATGAGCAGGTAGACGCAGAAATGATAAAAGAAATCAGAGACGCAAACACAATGGGCAATGTAATAATAATGGGTGACTTCAATTATCCAAATATAGACTGGGTAAATGTAACATCAAGACACGCTAGAGAGGTACAATTCCTTGATGAAATCAAGGACAGCTTTATGGAGCAGCTGGTGCAGGAGCTGACGAGAGAAGGAAAAATTCTAGACTTGGTCCTTAGTGGAGCGCATAATCTGGTGAGGGACGTTATGGTACTGGGGCCGCTTGATAACAGTGATCATAATATGATCAGTTTTGATATTAACCTTAAAGTAACTATACACAGGAAGTCAAATACGTTAGCGTTTAACTTTAAATAAGGAGACTATGATAAAATGAGAAGAACGGTTAAAAAAAACTTAGGGGGGCAACTGAAAGGGTAAAAAATGTACAACAGGCATGGACGCTGTTCATCCTGGAGGCCCAGGCCAAACATATTCCGCGAATTAGAAAAGAAAGACGGAAGTCCAAAAGACAGCCGGCATGGTTGAAAAGTGAGGTGAAGGAAGCTATTAGGGCTAAAAGAAACGCCTTCAGAAATGGAAGAAGGAACCATCTGAAAATAACAAGAAGCAGCATAAGGAGTGTCAAAGCAAATGCAAGGCACAGATAAAGAAGGCCAAGAGGGATTACGAAAAAAAGATAGCATTAGAGGCAAAAAAACATAGCAAAAATTTTTTTCGGTATATTAAAAGCAGGAAGCCAGCAAAATAATCGGTTGGGCCACTGGATAACCGAGGGGTAAAAGGGGCGATCAAGGAAGATAAAGACGCAGCGGAGAGAATGAATGAATTCTTTGCTTCGGTCTTCACCGAGGAAGATTTGGGTGGGATACCGGTGTCGGAAATGGTATTTCAAGTGGACGAGTCGGAGAAACTTACTGACTTCACTACTACTACTACTACTACTTAGCATTTCTATAGCGCTGCCAGGGTTACGCAGCGCTGTACAAGTTTAAACATGGGGAAGGATGGTCCCTGCTCAAGAGAGCTTACAATCTAAAGGACGGTAAACCTGGAGGACGTAATGGGGCAGTTCAGCAAACTGAAGAGTAGCAAATCTCCTGGACTGGATGGTATTCATCCTAGAGTACTGATAGAACTTAAAAATGAGCTTGCGGAGCTACTGTTAGTGATATGCAATTTATCCTTAAAATCGAGCGTGGTACCGGAAGATTGGAGGGTGGCCAATGTAATGCTCATTTTCAAAAAAGGTTCCAGGGGAGATCCTGGAAATTATAGACCGGTGAGTCTAAAGTCGGTGCCGGGGAAAATGGTAGAGGCTATTATCAAAAACAAAATTACAGAGCACATCCATGGACATTGATTACTGAGACCAAGTCAGCACGGCTTTTGTGTGGGGAAATCTTGTCTGACCAATTTGCTTCAATTCTTTGAAGGAGTAAACAAACATGTGGACAAAGGGGAGCCGGTTGACATGTGTATCTGGATTTTCAAAAGGCGTTTGACAAGGTACCTCATGAAAGGCTACAGAGGAAATTGGATGGTCAAAGGATAGGAGGAAATGTCCTATTGTGGATTAAAAGCTGGTTGAAGGATAGGAAACAAAGAATTGGGTTAAATGGGCAGTATTCACAATGGAGAAGGGTAGTTAGTGGGGTTCCTCAGGGGTTTGTGCTAGGACCGCTGCTTTTTAATATATTTATAAATGATTTAGAGATGTGAGTAACTAGCGAGATAATTAAATTTGCTGATGACACAAAGTTATTCAAAGTCGTTAACTCGCGACAGGATTGTGAAAAATTACAGAAGGACCTTACGAGACTGGGAGATTGGGTGGCTAAATGGCAGATGATGTTTAATGTGAGCAAGTGCAAGGTGATGCATGTGGGAAAAAAGAACCCGAATTATAGCTACGTCATACAAGGTTCCACGTTAGGAGTTACGGACCAAGAAAGGGATCTGGGTGTCGTTGATAATACATTTAAACCTTCTGCTCAGTGTGCTGCTGCAGCTAGGAAAGCGAATAGAATGTTGGGTATTATTAGGAAAGGTATGGAAAACAGGTGTGAGGATGTTATAATGCCGTTGTATCGCTCCATGGTGCGACTGCACCTTGAGTATTGTGTTCAATTCTGGTCACCGCATCTCAAGAAAGATATAGTAGAATTGGAAAAGGTGCAGCGAAGGGTGATGAAAATGATAGCAGCTTGGAGAAGAGACAGCTGAGGGGAGACATGATAGAGGTATATAAAATAATGAGTGGAGTGGAACAGGTGGATGTGAAGCGTCTGTTCACGCTTTCCAAAAATACTAGGACTAGGGGGCATGCGATGAAACTATAGTGTAGTAAATTTAAAACAAATCGGCGAAAATATTTCTTCACCCAACACGTAATTAAACTCTGGAATTCATTGCCAGAGAACGTGGTGAAGGCAGTTAGCTTGGCAGAGTTTAAAAAGGGGCTAGACAGTTTCCTAAAGGACAAGTCCATAAACCGCTACTAAATGGACTTGCGAAAAATCCACAATTCCAGGAATAACGTGTATAGAATGTTTGTACGTTTGGGAAACTTTCAAGGTGCCCTTGGCCTGGATTGGCCACTGTGGTGGACAGGATGCTGGGCTCGATGGACCCTTGGTCTTTTCCCAGTGTGGCATTACTTATGTACTTATGTATGTATATACCTAAAGAGGAAAAGTGAAGTGGCCCCAGGGAAGCTGTAATTTTCAGTGATGGGTTGGTGTATAGGAAAAAGGGATGGGATTATTATTAGAACAGGTTCTTGCTGAAAAGAAAAACAGGAGTCAAGACAGAGGGACTTTTCTGCTTCTCTCTGTCGAAGAGTAAGAGAGGAGCAAGATTTCCTTTCTGCCGTATAAGGTTGCAGTTACAGGGTTTGGCCAAAAGAGGGCTGAAATGCAAAAGAAATTAATTCAGGGGCCCTTTCACTAAGCCGTGTAGAAGCCTATGAGCACTCAACATGCGTTAATTTGAAATTACCGCTGGCTACCACATGGCCCAGGCGGTAATTCCATTTTTTACGTGCATCCACACGTGTGCCAGAAAATAATTTTTAATTTTCTGGCACACAGTGCTAACCTGGCGGTAAAAGGCATTCTACACATGTAGACCATTACCGCTCGGTTAACACATGAAACCTTACCGTTAAGTCAATGGGTGGTGGTAAGGTCTCAGACCCAAAATGGACTCGCACTTATTTTTATTGTGACTAATGGGCCTTACCACTGAGGTACTGAGGGAGCCCAGCAGTAGTTCCAAAGTTGGCATGTGCAGTTTACAACGGTAGAAAATTATGTTTTACTTTTTCATTTTCTAATGGGGGGGCATTCCCAGTGGTAATTGGCTGTGTGGCCACATTGCTGTGCACTGCCCAATTACCAAGGGGTTAGCGCATGATCCCTTACCGCCTACTAAATAGGTAACAGTAAGGGCTCAGGGAGTAAATAGCCATGCACTAATTGTAATATTAATGCATGGCTATTTATTGCCCCATTTTTAAAAAGTTCTTTTTCTTGCTGCAATAAAAAGTGGCCTAGCGTGTGCCAATTTCATATGCCCAAACTAGTGCAGGCCACGTTTTACCACGGCTTAGTAAAAGGAACCCTTAGTGCCTGTTAAATCCATCAGCGCACCTTAATAAAAGAGCCCCTAAAATTCACTTTCATTTTAATAACTGTTCATAAAACATAGCTATTTATTTTTATAAAAAAGTTTTCATCTTTACGTTTTTAATGAGACATCTGGGATTGATGCGTTAAGTGCATGGCACTAATGATGTTGAATAAGTCTTGTTTTTTTGATGTTTTTATTATATACTGTTGTGAACTGCTTAGATATAAGCAGGCTATAAATTGTTACCCTAAATAAATAAGGAACCAAGGTCAGCGAGGTCACCGAATCAGACGAGAAATGTGAGTGGAAGATAATAACTTTAAGCTCACCCCTCACTGAATCCTAGAAAACTCCTCCTAAAAAAAAAAAAGGACTCCCACCTTAAAGAGAATCCCAAAGAGAAACAACAAAATGATTATCACCAAACTAATTCTACTAACCTACACACTATCCCTAATTTACCAAACACTAACCACCCTCCTCACAAACACCAACAACATACCCACAATACTCAACCTCTTCAGATTACCCAGGCACAACACACCTCACCAGAATAACAATAACCACCCCATGGGGACAAACCTACCACAAAGGAAAGAAAGGACATAATAAACCTACACAACTAGAGAACAGGCAACTTAAGAAAATCACTACAACTACGAACATAAAAGACCCCTACCAAACAATCCAGGTGGGATACATAAATGCCAGATCAGTAGTAAATAAAACAACAACAATAACTGACTGGATCACGGCAGACAAACTTGACCTAGTACTCATCAGCAAAACCTGGATCCACGATCCCAAGGACCCCATAATCCTAGAACTATGCCCCTCAGGCTACAAAATTACATACTGGACAAGGAAAGACAAAAGAGGAGGTGGTATAGCACTAATCAATAGATCCCACTTCACCGTAACAACAACGGCTGAGTCTATAACACCAAAACTTGAAATTGCCTCAGTTAGAATCCACCATGCTACACTACTCGTCTACCTAAATGTGGTCCTGTTTTATAGACCACCAAGAAATTGGCAAGAATGCCAATCAAGCTTCATGGACTTTATATCGAATACATGTGTATCCAACTCCAATTTACTCATAATAGGGGACATAAACCTACACCTGGAAGACCCTAATGCAACCAGTGCACGTGACTTCAAAGACTTCCTACAACTATGGGACCTTAGCTTGCCTAACATGCAAGCTACACATGTCAAAGGACACACAATTGACCTCATTACATACAAACTACCCTTAGACTCAAACCTTATACTAACAGATACAAAATGGACGGACATACCATGGTCAGACCACCATAAACTAAACCTAACCCTACAATGGCGGAAAAAAAACACGGACCTCAAGCAAGAATGCACAACCTACACCACTAGAGGACAAATTGATCCTGCTACATTCTGGCAACAGATCTACAAAAATGAATGGTTAGCACAGACAGACTCCAAACACTATCTCCAAAATTGGGACGATAGATTTAGGAGCATACTAGATGAAATTGTACCACTACAAACAAGAACCACACGAAGACACAGCTCGATACCTTGGTTCAACGTAGAACTGAAAAACCTAAAAACACAAGTCAGGAGACTCGAACGCGCATGGCAAAAAATGAAAAATGAAAACACACTTAAAGCTTGGAAACAAATGCAAAGAAAATACAAATATACAATAAGACAAACCAAAAGAGCATACTACAAAACCAAAATAGGACCAGACTACAAAGACGCACATAAACTCTACCAGCTTGTGAACAAATTAACAGATACCACACTGGTTACCACAACCAACACAGACACCCCATCAGCAGATAACCTTGCCAAATACTTCAATGAGAAAATCATAAATCTACGATCCACAATACCACTCAATACCACTGATCATGAAAAATTCATTGACTGCCTGGACCCAATCCCCGGTGAATATCCAGCAGACCGCACCTGGACAAACTTCGACTTTCTAACCGAAGAAACCATCACCCAAGCAATCAACAAATTCGCCAAATCCCATTGCAAACTGGATGCCTGTCTCAACAACCTAATAAAATCCGCCCCCCCAACGCTTCATAACAGACCTCATGTCACATCTGAATTACATGTTACAACATGGACTCTTCCCCAAGGACAAAGGAAAAATACTACTAACCCCTATACCCAAAGATTCAAAGAAAAACACAAGTGACACAACCAATTACCGCCCAGTAGCATCCATCCCTCTAGCAGTTAAATTAATGGAAAGTATGGTACCCAAATAACTTACCGAATACTTAAACACATTTTCAATACTACACTAATCACAATCAGGATTCAGATCCATCCACAGCACAGAAACACTATTAATCACTCTCCTAACCAAATTCAAACAAACAATTGCAACCGGCAATAATGTACTTCTCCTACAATTTGACATGTCCAGCGCGTTCGACATGGTCAGTCACCAAATACTTACTAACATCTTAGAGTACTTTGGAATAGGAGGAAATGAACTTAGATGGATCAATGGTTTCCTAACCACAAGAACATATCAAGTGATTTCAAATTCAAAAACATCATCACCATGGAAACCTGATTGCGGAGTACCCCAAGGATCACCGCTCTCACCAACCCTTTTCAACTTAATGATGACACCTTTAACCAAATCGCTAGTCAACCAAGGACTTAACTCATACATATACGCAGATGATGTCACGATATACATCCCGTTCAAAAATGATCTAACTGAAATCTCAAACGAAATCAAACAGAGCCTCCATATAATGAATACATAGGTGGATGCATTCCAACTAAAGCTCAACACAGAAAAGACACAATCCAGCTTATTTTCGAAAGAGAAAAACGCCTATATTGCGACCCAAATCGGGAGATGGACATCTTTCTCCCGTGGGCGCCCAAATCGGTATAATCGAAAGCCGATTTTGGGCGTTTCCAACTGCAATCCGTCGCAGAAACGGGTAAAGTTGATGGGGGCGTGTCGGAGGCATGGTGAAGGCGGAACTGGGGCGTGGTTATCAGCCGAGGAGAGATGGGCGTCTTTAGCTGAAAAAAAGGCGTTTTTACCGCGATTTTGGGTCACTTTTTTTGGACCCTTTTTTTTCACAAACAGATCCCAAAAAAGTGCCCCAACTGACCAGATGACCACTGGAGGGAATCGGGGATGACCTCTCCGGACTCCCCCAGTGGTCACTAACCCCCTCCCACCAAAAAAAACCCCACTTTAAAAACTTTTTTTCCTGCCTCTATGCCAGCCTCAAATGCCGTACCCACCTCCATGACAGCAGAATGTGTTCGATCTTCTCACAGCCTTTCCCTGGGTCAGATGTGGCTCTTGGGTGCACTACAGGGTCACATCAGCATTGCATTGTGGTGGGTGTAGGATATTGGGCTCCGTGATTTCATTAGCTTGTGTTACAGTCTCACGATGTTGGTAATTGGTAGGCTCTTCTCCCATGGTGCTTTTCCCCCTGCCTACTGGGTCAGAGTGTGCTCTGTTGTGTTTCCTGTTGTAGTCCATGCGGTAGTGGCCATTTTTGTAAGCCAGTTTTAGTTCCCTTTCCTGTGTTAGCCACGTTACAGAACTTAGTTCTTACCTTGAATGTGGCTGAAAGAGGGCATTGTACAGCATTCTGCCAGCTCTGACCTACTGCTACCAGGGAGACTCGTTGCCAGTGGGGCACAACCTCTGCAGTTAATTGTGAGTAAAGGCAGTTATTCCAATAAAGGATGTTTTCGGAAAGATTAGTCTTCAGGTGTCTTCAGGTGTCAACTGCTGTGCCAATGTTATACAGCAGCAACAAGTCCTAGAGGCCTGCGTGTATGCAGGTCCCTGGAGCACTTTTAGTGGGTACCGCAGTGCACTTCAGCCAGGTGGACCCAGGCCCATCCCTCCTACCTGTAACAATTGTTCTGGTAAATGGGAGGCCTCCAAAACCCACTGTACCCACATGTAGGTGCCCCCTTCACCCTTAAGAGCTATGGTAGTGTTCTACATTTGTGGGTAGTGGGTTTTGGGGGAGGGGGGTTGGGGGCTCAACACCCATGGTAAGGGAGCTATGCATGTGGAAGCGTTGTCTGAAGTCCACCACACTGACCTCTAGGGTGCCCAGTTGGTGTCCTGGCATGTCATGGGGGCGAGTGTACTACGAATCGTGGCCCCTCCCACGACCAAATGGCTCGGATTAGGACGTTTTTGAGCTGGGCATTTTTACTTTCCATTATTGCTAAAAAAAAAAAAAAAACGTCCAGCTCAAAAATGTCCATTTTTTCGAAAATACAGTTCGGCCCGCCCCTTCACGGACCCGTTCTCGGAGATAAAAGCCCATGGAGATAGGCGTTTCCGTTCGATTATGCCCCTCCACGTCTCATTATCTCCTCACAATATAACACGAACAAACCCACTACAATAAGCACCCCAGATTACACCCTCCCTGTTTCAGACAGCCTGAAAATTCTCGGAGTTACAATTGACCGAAATCTCACATTCGAAAGCCATGCAAAAAATACAACAAAGAAAATGTTCCACTCAATGTGGAAACTTAAAAGAATAAAACCTTTCTTCCCAAGGGAAATATTCCACAGCCTGGTACAATCACTGATACTAAGCCACCTAGACTACTGCAATGCCATCTACGCCGGATGCAAAGAACACATCATCAAGAAACTTCAAACAGCCCAAAATACAGCAGCCAGACTCATATATGGAAAAACGAAATATGAATGCGCCAAACCTCTAAGAGAAAAACTACACTGGCTCCCCTAAAAGAACGAATTGCATTCAAAGTTTGCATCCTGGTCCACAAAATCGTTCATGGTATGCCTTCTTGAACAAGTTGGCTTTCAGTAGTTTATGGAAGATAGTCAGGTCGTGCATTGTTTTTATGGCCTTTGGTAGTGCATTCCATAATTGCGTCCTACATAAGCACGCAATTATGGAATGCACTACCAAAGGCCATAAAAACAATGCACGACCTGACTATCTTCCGTAAACTACTGAAAGCCAACTTGTTCAAGAAGGCATACCATAAGGATACATCCTAAACACTAGACATTTAGACTTTATATGATCTGGACAAATCTGAATGCTTACACTAAACTGATACCATCGCTAAGAGCGAAAGCATGCAACCTGTGCACTACTACTTAGCTGAGATTGGGAGGCGGGGCTGGTGATTGGGAGGTGGGGCTAGTGCTGGGCAAGACTTCTATGGTCTGTGCCCTGAAACTGGCAGATACAAAGCAAGGTAAGGTATACACAAGTAGTAGCACATATGAGTTTATCTTGTTGGGCAGACTAGATGGACCATGCAGGTCTTTTTCTGCCGTCATCTACTATGTTACTTTCCAGCTCATTTTCGAAAGTGATCGCCGGCCATCTTCCGACATAAATCGGGAGATGGCCAGTGATCTCGGAAAAGCGGCAAAATCGGTATAATCGAAAGCTGCTTTTTTGACAGCATCTACGCTTTCTCGTCGCCTAGCCGGCGAAAGTTCAAAGGGGCGTGTCGACGGCGAAGCGAAGGCGGGACATGGGCGGGCATGGGCGTGGCTACCAGATGGCCGGCTTTCGCAGATAATGGAAAAAAAAGCGGCGTACAACAGTATTTCGCCGGACTTGGTCCTTTTATTTTCACGACCAAGCCTCAAAAAGGTGCCTCAACTCACCAGATGACCACTGGAGCGAATGGGGGATGACCTCCCATACTCCCCCAGTGGTCACCAACCCCCTCCCATACAAAAAAAAATAAAAATAAAATAAAAACCTTTTTTGCCAGCCTGTATGCCAGCCTCAAATGCCATACCCACCTCCATGACAGCAGAATGTGTTCTATCCTCTGACAGCCTTTCCCTGGTTGTGATGTGGCTCTCGGGTGAGTGTGACACCTTTTCTGTTAGGTGCACTGCAGAGTCACATCAGCAATGTATTGTGGTGGGTGTAGGGTAGTGGGCTCTACTCCCATGGTGCTTTTCCTCCTGCTAACTGGGTCAGAGTGTGCCCTGTTTTGCTTCCGGTAGTCCATGAGGTAGTGGCCATTTTTGTAAGCCAGTTTTAGATCCCTTTCATGTGTTATCCACGTTAAAGAACTTAGTTCTTACCTTGAATGTGGCTGAAAGAGGGCATTGTACAGCATTCTGCCAGCTCTGACCTACTGCTAATCTCAGTACCAGGGAGACTCTTTGCCAGTGGGGCACAACCTCTGATCTGCAGTTAACTGTGAGTAAACGTGCTTATTCAAATAAAGGACTTTTTCAAAGAGATTAGTCTTCAGGTGTCAACTGGTGTGCCAAGGTTATACAACAGCAACAAATCCTAGAGCCCTGCGTGTATGCAGGTCCCTGGAGCCCTTTTAGTGGGTACCGCAGTGCACTTAAGGCAGGCGAACCCAGGCCTGTCCCCCCCCCCCCCACACACACACACCTGTAACACTTGTGCTGGTAATGGGAGCCCTCCAAAACCCATTGTACCCACATGTAGTTGCCCCCTTCACCCCTAATAGCTATGGTAGTGTTGTACATTTGTGGGTAGTGGGTTTTGGGGGGGGGGGTTGGGGGGCTCAGCACCCAAAGTAAGGGAGCTATGCATGTGGGAGCTTTTTCTGAAGTCCACCGCACTGACCCCTAGCGTGCCCAGTTGGTGTCCTGGCATGTGAGGGGGGACCAGTGCACTACAAATGCTGGCTCCTCCCACGACCAAATGCCTTGGATGTCGCCAGGTTGGAGATAGCCGACATTTTTTTCCATTATCACTGAAAAACAAAACCGGCCATCTCAAACCTGGCGAAATCCAAGGCATTTAGCCAGGCTAAACCGTATTATCGAACAAAAAGATGGCCGGCCATCTTTTTCGATAATACGGTTCTGGCCAGCTGTAGCGCTGCCGCCAACATAGATCGCCGGCGATCTATTTGGCCGGCGACGTTCGATTATGCCCCTCCACGTTACTCTATTTCTCACACTGGAAACAAACTCACCATAGTCAATTAACTCATTGTTATTACTTACTATATCATTCAGGAACTTCAATGTTACCCCATTATGAATGCCACCTTTCGCTTATTGCAATACTACTTGTAATTTTCTATCCATAAATGGCGATCGCCACTACGGAATAATGCAAGCCACATTGAGCCTGCAAATTGGTGGGAAAATGTGGGATACAAATGTAATAAATAAATAAATGCAGTTTTTTCATATGGGCTTGTATAGTAGGCAAATTCTTAATAAACTTATTGTCAAGTCAATAAATTTTATCCATTTTTTAGTCTATACAGCTTATCATACAAAACAAATATGTTTCCAAATTCTGGTGTCACCTCAGTAACAACAACACCAGATTTCTCTACTACCAGATATTGTGAGGTAACACAAAACTCTGCAAATACTCAGAAACTATGTAGGAAACAGAACATTTCTATTTGGGACTGATGGCAGCAGGGTAGTCAAGAAACAGAGGGCCCCTTTTACTAAGCCGCGTAAGCGCCTACGTGCACCCAACGAGCGCCAAAATAGAATTATCGCCCGACTACCGCGTGGCTCTTGAGGTAATTTCATTTTTGGCATGCCTCTGAAAAATATTTTTTATTTTCGGATGCACGTAATTGACGCATGCCAAGTGACATTTGACGTGCGTAGGTCATTACCGCCCAGATTCTTTACCGCTAGGTCTATGGCTGGCGGTAAGGTCTCAGACCCAAAATGGACCACAGCAATTTTGATTTTGCCGCACGTCCCAGATGGGGATTCCTGCCAAGTCAGGCCTTGAACCTTAGGATGCTCACTAGGAGGGTATTGTGCAAGTGCTCGTTGTCATCCCTATTTAAATCTGAGGGTGAGCTTTTCATTTTCTGAAAGATTCCCTTCTTCCACCTCACCATTAAACAATGCTGGCTGCTGTTTGGCTTTCGTTGACCTTTTTTAAAGAGTGGAATATATTCTATTTGGGCTTCCAAAATGTTTTTTTTTTTTTTTTGTAATAATGTCCACATCACATGTAAACTTTTGACCTTGTTCCTTTTAGTTGTTTTTCTAACTAAGGGGTCATTTTACTAAGGCACACTGACAGATTTAAGTATGTGCTAAATGATAAGATGCCCATTATAGTCCTATAAATCACAATTTAGTACCCAACTCACATGTTATTTTAGCATACTAGTCTATTATGACTAACTGGCATGTTCTACAATTAGATGGGATGTTCCCTGAAAAACCTTTAATAGCATTCTCCAGATCTAAAAATTTGGGAGAATTATTATCTAAAAGGAAGAGAAGAACAACCAGGGATGAAGACGTGAATCCTCAACATACTTGCTGTGGGAAATGTCAATGGTGTGGCCAAACAATATCAGGTCCGGATTGGATGGATCCTCAAACTAAACGAGTGGTGAGATCATATACTTCAACGAACTGCTTGACAACTATGGTGATTTATGTGATACTTTGCCCATGTGAGAAGATATATATGGGCAGAAGTAAGCCACCGGTTAAAATCTGTCTAAATGAACATAAATTTCATATCCAAACCAGTAAAGAGGAAGCTCCACTTGTCCAACATTGGATTGAATATAAATATAAAATTACAGATATAAAATAGAGAGTAATTGATCATATTAAAGTAGGGTGGGAGGGTGGAAATGTAGAACGCTTTTTAAATTATAGGGAACAATCATGGATTTTCTCTTTAAATTCTGTACAACCAAATGGTTTAAATCGTGAGATTGAATGGATGTCGGTAATTTGAATAAAGGGGAGGATTTAAAAGTATGGGCTCTGGGATTGGTGTAAAGAATAGACTGGTGTAAGCTGCTACGTAATTCATTATATAAATAGAACGCCGCGGCCATCTTTGATGCATGTAGAAAAAGCATGGAAATGTCTTCAGGCTTGATTAAGGTATTGAATTGCATAAATCTATCTGATAGTGAAGATATATTAACTGAAATAATGTTTAATCGTCTACTTTTCACCTTGAAGGAGACATGCCTTGATACAGCATTAATTGCGAAACATGAGTTCATGTCGAATTGAGTGGTCTCCGATTTGAGTGATCGTTTTAAATAAAGCAATAGAAACGAAGGAAGAAAAAGAGTATAATGATACTACATTTTAAGCTAAGTACAGTTTAAATTAAAATTAAAGACGCACGTGGTTAAGAAAGTTAAAATTAAAAGTTGGATCAAATGAGAAATATCTGCCCACCATAAAAGTGCCTGGCTCACACTATAGCCTGGATGGTGGTGGTGACAGAGAAATCTGATAGATCCTATACAATAATACTTATCTAAGTGATAAATAGAGTATGCTAAAATAACATGTGAGTTGGGTACTAAATTGTGATTTATACATGAAAACCCCCTCGATGAAAGATAATAGGGATACTGTATTAACTGAATCATTATAGTCCTATGGGCACCTTATCACTTAGCACATGCTAACCATTAGCACATGCTAAATCTGTTAGCATTCTTTAATAAAAGGACCCTAATTTCCTTATAATAGACTCCAGTTTTAAAATTGTAGTGCTAGAACAATAGGTTTTTTTTTGTGTGTGTATGTTTTGCCTAGAGTCTCCACCATCTTTCCTTTCAATCAGGTCTTGTGTATCAGTAAGGAATAGATCTAGAATACATTCTCCTCTGGCCAATTCCAGGACCAACTGCTTCATAAAGCAGTCACTTATGGCATCTAGAAACTTTACTTTCCAAGCATGTCCTGCTGAGATATTGAAATCTTCCATTATTATTGTGTTACAGAATTTGATATCCTCTCTTATTTCTGTTAGCGTTTTATTTTCTTCTATACTTGTCTCAATCACACATAGAATTTCTATCCATAAATATTCCACATGGCATTTTATTTTCTACGTATCTTTATTCTTGTTTGACTGTATGTAATGTATAAAATATGGCTACACCATTCCATCAATTTGAACCACCCTGCCATTCTGATATAATTTTTACCTTGGTGTCACACTATTGGGCTCATTTTCGAAAGAGAAGGGAGCCCATCTTTCGACACAAATCGGGAGATGGGCGTCCTTCTCCCAGGGTCACCAAAATCGGCATAATCGAAAGCCGATTTTGGGCACCCTCAACTGCTTTTCATCACGGGGACAACCAAAATTCCTGGGGGCATGTCGGAAACGTAGTGAAGGTGGGACTGGGGCGTGCTTAACACTTGGGCGTCCTCGGCCAATAATGGAAAAAAGAAGGGCGTCCCTGATGAACACTTGGCCGAGGTTACTTAGTCTTTTATTGTTTACAACCAAGCCACAAAAATGTGTCCTAAATGACCAGATGACAACCGGAGGGCATAGGCGCCGACTCCGTGGGTGCTGTGGGTGCTCAAGCACCCCCAATATTTTCAGCCACTCAGGCACTGGCAGGGGTGGGGGGGGGGCGCCGACCTCTGAAGGGCACTGCCGCCGCTTACCCCTCCGATGTCGCAGACTGCAGCTGAGCGTCTATTTAAATTTACCTCCGTCGCAGCGTCAGTGAAAGCACTGGCCGCTCGCTAGCAGCCTTCCCTTCACTTCGCTCAACAGTGTCCCGCCTTCTTCACTGTCAGTGAAAGCGCTGGCCGCTAGCAGCCTTCCCTTCCCTTCGCTCGACAGTGTCCCGCCCTCGCGGAAATGATGTCAGAAGAAGGCGGGACACTGCCGAGCGAAGCGAAGGGAAGGCTGCTAGCGGCCAGCGCTTTCACTGACGCTGAAGAAGGTGGGACACACTGTTGAGCGAAGTGAAGGGAAGGCTGCTAGCGAGCGGCCAGTGCTTTCACTGACGCTGCAACGGAGGTAAATTTAAATAGAAGAGGGCGGGCAGGTGAACATGGGAGCGGGAGGGTAGGGTAGGTGAGAGAAAACTAGCATTGATCGATGGAGGGGAAGGCAGGGCCCAGGGAGAGAGGAGGTAAATGGCTTGATATGGATGGATGGAGCATGGAGTTGGGGAGAGAGGAGCATCAATGGATCATGGGAGGGCAGGGCCCAGGGAGAGAGGAGGGAAATGACTTGTTATGGATGGATGGATGGAGCATTGAGGTGGGGAGAGAGGAGCATCGATGGATCATGGGAGGGCAGGGCCCAGGGAGAGAGGAGGGAAATGGCTTGATATGGATGGATGGAGCATGGAGGTGGGGAGAGAGGAGCATCAATGGATCATGGGAGGGCAGGGCCCAGGGAGAGAGGAGGGAAATGGCTTGATATGGATGGATGGAGCATGGAGGTGGGGAGAGAGGAGCATCGATGGATCATGGGAGGGCAGGGCCCTGGGAGAGAGGAGGGAAATGGCTTGATATGGATGGATGGAGATGGGGAGAGAGGAGCATCGATGGACATGGATCATGGGAGGGTAGGGCCCAGGGAGAGAGGAGAAATTGCTGGACATGGAGGGGCAGGGAGGAAGGAGAATTGCTTGATATGGATGTGTAGCTGTGTCCTCAATCTGGGCACGATACTTTACCCTACAATACCCTTAGAATACCTCAGGCAAAGTATCGTGTATCGGACAGAGTTAAAGCACAGACATTAACACTAGCCACGTCTCCCTGTTCCTAAAACAAGGAGAGGAATAAAACTAAATTGATATATATTTTAGTGCAACTCAGGAAAACAAATGACATCTACACTGAATATTCAGTCAACTATTATTTTTTTTTTATTTATGTTATGGGTATGGAAAAAGTTTGAATCCGTTTAACAAATTAATTTTTTTTAGTACAATATCAACTCAACAGATCAATTTCTCTGACATTTTCTCAGATAAGTATAATTTAATCTTAGTACAATTCGTTAACTAAATATGCCTTTAATCTTAAGACTTTGTCTTATCATTCCCCTCTTCTATAAGAATTGATTCTTTGTTATTATTTCTTTTCAGGTTCCTCATTTATCAAGCAGGTAAGTATGGTTTGTGTTTTCTCTCTCTCTTCCTTTGGTTAGCCTTTTATAAGTCAGTTTTTGTGCTGTTCTGTATGTTAACTTCAATGCACTTAGCTTCCCCCCCCCCCCCCCCCCCCGCTTTCTTGTATATCTTCTGTTCTTCTTCTTTCTTTAACGTTGGGTACCGTACTTTTGCTGGAGACTGAAGCTGGAAGCTGGCTGAGGAGTACCTACTACTCTAGTCTTTAAAACTAAAAGAAGAAAAACCCTATCTTTTTCTTGCTTAAGCAGTCTCTACTTCTTTAGAATTCCAAAAAGAAAATATTCTATATTCTATTTATTAATGATCGCTTGTATTAAGCTTAACTCATTCCTAGATTAACTAAACTCATTCCTAAATTAACTATCCCAGAGAAAATAAACAGATAATTGAGAAACCCTATGCTTCCAAAACCCACCCACAGTTAACCCTTGTGTGCTGAATTAATTTACCACACCAAATTATTATCTCCAACCTTTTATCAATTACTTCAGATTGGATTTCAAACCGGTGTTTCTTTTTCTTTACAATTTTTTTTTAATGCCAGATTTTAATTTATCTGCTAAAATGAACAATCAATTTCCTCACAAAAGAAACAGAATTAATTGATTAATTAATAGCGCCTCAACAACTTACAGATGCTATTAATACAATGTGTTTTTTTTCCCAATAAATTATTTTTTTTTAAAAGACCGGCAGTCTTAGGCATTCACACACTAAATCAGCTGTTTTCCTTCTAAACAGCTTTGAGATCTGCTTATATGTTAAACTGGGTGTTCTGGATTTTCAGAAATCCCACCAGTTCAAACTAAATCCTTGGTTTGCCAAGCAGTCCCAGTGTTCAATAGTGTCAAACACACCTCTATCATTCACACAACTCGGAGCACATAGCAACCGCGGGGCTCCTTTAAGTTAATTTTAGTCAGAATTCTCTCCAGCACACAAGTCTCAGCCTCCAAAGTCAATTTCTCTGAATTTATTTTAGTAATTCCTGAATTAATCTGGCAGGAGTCTCTTACCAACGTCCTCTCAGCCACACATTACCCACCCAACTGACCCTAAAGACCGTTTAGAATTCTTACTTAATCTCCCCGAGCTCGAGCCCTAAGCACGAGCCTTCTGCCCCGTTAAACTTTTTTTTTTTTTGAACACAGCCTTTTTGGACCCAATCAAACAATTTTTAAACATTTACCCAAACACAGCTGTTCAATTAAAAACAAACATTTGTACCTTGAGGCTCCTGTAGCCCGAAAATCCTCTTTTCCTTGTGGCACGAGCCTCCTGCTTCTCTCTTCCACGAGCCAGCACCGGCTCGTGCCACCTCCGATGCACCCGGCTCTCCTCCTCTTCAACCTGGTGCGTGCAGCGCCCACAACGTGACCGGTCACTTTATTAAAATAAAAAATGCTGGGAGAGTGCACCGGAGCACTCCCCCACTCTTCCTCTGGTCCCACGCCGACTTTATCTTCTCTTCGGAACTGGCTCTATACTTTTAAAGGAGCCGGTTCCTTTAAGAGGAGGAATTTCTTAGGCCCTGCGTCAGATACGAGCGTCTGACGTCATTACGTCAATGTCAGACGCCGACGCAGGGCAAATCAGAGCACAGACTCTCTCCGGGCTTCTTCTCCCCACTTCACTCTGCCTCTCTGCCCCTCGATGTGGCCTCTTACCGCCGCTATAGTGCCGACGCGCCAATGCGCCAAAAACAATCCGAACCCTGGCGTAAACGCTGCCAATTAAAACATGCTGCTGCAACAAACGCAGCCAAAAATCTCCCCAGCAGCTGACGTGATGACCCCGGAGCCAGGTACATTTTCTTATTAACCCTCTATGGGTTACAGATGGATGGAGGTGGGGAGAGAGGAGCATGGGCATGGATCATGGGAGGGCAGGGCCCAGGGAGAGTGGAGAAATTGCTGGACATGGAGAGGAGGGCAGGGGAGAGAGAAGAATTGCTGGATATGGATTGATGGAGAGGGCAGGGGAGAGAGGAGCATCGATGGACATGGATGGGAGGGCAGGGTAGGAAGAAGAATTGCTTGATATGGATGGATGGGGGGGCAGCAGGGAAGAGAGGAGATTACTGGATGGAGGGCAGCGGAGTTGCTGGACATGGGTGGATGGAGGGCATGGGAGAGGAGAGTTGCTGAACATAGGTAGATGGAGGGGAGCAGAGAGTTGCTGGACATGGATGGAGGGGAGGGCAGTGGAGAGAGGAGGGTTGCTGGACATGGGCGGGTGGAAGGGAGGGCAGGGAGAGAATTGTTGGACATGGATGGAGGGGAAGGAAGGGAAGACAGGAATGAGATGCACATGGATAGAGGGGAGAGAGAAGAAATGCTGGACATGTATGGAGGGGAGGGAAGAGAGAGGAAGGAGATGAGATGAGGGAAAATGAAGAGAGGAGAAAAACTGCACATGGATGGAGAAAATAGGCAGAAGCTGGATCCACTGGACAGTCAAGTCTGCGGAGGACCCAGCTTTTAATTATGGATATAGAGCAAGAAATGAAGAAGAAAGGAGGAAAGTAAAGAAATAAATGGAAAGGAAGCCCAGGAAACGGAGTTAAGAGGACAGATAGCAGCAGAATCAGATACTGGGCCAGCATGATCAGAAAAACAAAGTCACTAGACAACAAAGGTAGAAAAAAAATCATTTTATTTTCAATTTAGTGTTTGGAATATGTCCACTTTGAAAATTTACATCTGCTACATCTGTTGTCTTATTTTGCAATGTATAGCAATGTGTTTCTTTCTGTTTTTCTGGTATTGTGCTGCATGCAGGGTCTAACTTCTTAGGATTTCAGGTTAATTTTTGAAGAATTTGAAGAAGGGCTATCTCTGTTCTGCATGTGTGACTGCAAGGCCAAGTGTCTGAATAGGGATCTGTTTGTTAGATTCTGAGATTTTGCTAACACATTGTTTTTCAGAGTTGGCAAGACTGTCTGTTCTCATAATTCATGGTCTATATGCTAATTTGGTTTGTGTCATTTAGAGTATAATGGAGCTGTAACAGCTTACAGAAATTATTTATAATGAAAACAAAAAAAAAAAAACAAGTTATTTTTCTTCTATACTGGTGTAATATTTTCAATGATGCCATGGCTGGTAAAAGGAGTGTGACTACAGTAGGGGTGGAGCCATAGTGATCCCACCCCTGGATGTGTAGGGGCGCCGACTAATAGGCTGCAGGAGGACGCCAGAAACCCTAGGACCGGCTCTGCACCCGCCGGAAGTCGGAAGTTTCCTTCGCAGCCAGCCTACCTGCCCAGTGCCCGCCCTATTCTCCCTCAGTTTTCCGCCAGTCCATCCTCACCTTCCTGTGTGCTGCCCAGAATTTTAAAACTCATCTTACCTCGGGTCCCGGCGGCAGCATTGAAAGGCAAGCAGGCTTGGCTCTTCAGCCTTCCCTTCTCTCTCAGCTCTGGTCCCGCTCTCATTTTCTGTTTCCACAAGGGCGTGACCAGAGCTGAGAGAGAGAAGAGAAGGCTGAAGCACCGAGCCTGCTCACCTTTCACTGCTGCCGCCGGGACCCCAAGGTAAGATGAGTTTTAAAATTATGGGCGGCATCCAGGAAGGCGAGGATGGACCAACCGAGGACTGTTGTGGGAGAAGAGGTCAGGCTGGGGTTGGGACTGGCACTTGGAGGAGAGGGGGGCCTGGAACTTGGAAGGGAGGGAGGGGGGAGGGAGGGGGCGGGGGAATGCACCACCTGTTAAAAAAAACATTCAGCACCCCCAATCATTTTGAAAAGTTGGCTCCTATGCCGGAGGGAATCAGGGATGATCTCCCCCTACTCCCCCAGTGGTCACTAACCCCCTCCCACCCTAAAAACAGTTTTTTAAAATATTTTGTGCCAGCCTCTATGCCAGCCTCAAATGTCATACTCAGGTATATCGTAGCAGTATGCAGGTCCCTGGAGCAGTTTTAGTGGGTGCAGTGCACTTTAGGCAGGCGGATCCAGGCCCATCCCCCCTACCTGTTAAACTTGTGGTGGTAAATATGAGCCCTCCAAAACCCACCAGAAACCCACTGTACCCACATGTAGGTGCCCCCCTTCATCCCTAAGGGCTATGGTAGTGGTGTACAGTTGTGGGGAGTGGGTTTGGAGGGGGAGGTTGGGGGGCTCAGCACACAAGGTAAGGGAGCTATGCACCTGGGAGCTTTTTCTGAAGTCCACTGTAGTGCCCCCTAGGGTGCCCGGTTGGTGTCCTGGCATGTCAGGGAGACCAGTGCACTACGAATGCTAGCTCCTCCCACGACTAAAGGGCTTGGATTTGGTCATTTCTGAGATGGGCGTCCTCGGTTTCCATTATTGCCGAAAATCAGGGACAACCATCTCTAGGGATGACCATCTCTAAGGTCAACCTAAATGTGGAGATTTGGGTGTCCCCGACCGTATTATCGAAACGAAATATGGCCGCCCATCTTGTTTTGATAATACGGGTTTTCCCAATTTCGCGGGGTCGTCCTGTGAGGATGCCCTCAGGAAAACTTGGGATCCCCATTCGATTATGCCCCTCCACGCCATTGTTTTTCTTCCTTCACCAGATCTCTGAGATGCTTATTATGATATTCCAGTTCTCCCATCTTACATTTTATATTTCTGGCATTCATATAGGGTCAAATTCTATAAATAGCAACTTAAAAATTGTTGCCGTGAGTAAAGTTGAAATATTGACTACTTCATTAGAGAAAGTTAAGTTAGATTCGATGAATCAACTGTTATCAATGCAACAGAAAGTTAAAGATTTAAAATCTTCTACAGAAATGTTAAAGACAAAACTTTGACTTTTAGGAAAATTGAGCAAATAGAGAATTATAACACACGATTGAATTTAAGGATTCTAAATTTTCCTATGACTACAGGAATTACCTCAACTGATTTCTTCAAAAAGTATTTGTTGGAAGTTTTACAATATCCTGCTACAGCTATTCCCCCATTAAATAAAACTTACTATTTACTTTTACCAAAACAGTTTGGGGCGGACCCTAAAGGATTAGGGAATTTGTCTTTGAATCAAGAGCCTTTGTTAGAAATTCAAAATATATCGGCTTTACTTGAACAATCATTATCTGAAGTGACCCAGCGGCGGACTTTAATTGTTTTATTTGTTTTTGAACAAGACTTAAATTCAGTATTAAAATTATACTTTAAAAGTTCTCAGAGAATTTTCTATGGACAGAGAATCTGGGTTTTCCAGATGTAACAAAATCTACACAAGACAGACAAAAACAATTTCTTACTCTTAGAGAAGAGACAAAAGCGATGGGCGCAAAATTTTCATTAGCCAATCCAAGTAAATGCCTAGTACGATATTTGGGGAATAAATATGTCTTCTTTATACCTGAGCAACTACGTACATTTCTGGATATGAAAACGCTCTCCAATAAACCGAAGGAGTGAGAGATAAACTGCTGATCAAGTATAGATTAAGTGGGATTTATGGACAGGCCATATAACTATAATTTTTCTTTTTCTTCTAATTTTGGATCTCCTCATCTATAGAACCACACCCCTCACTATCCAATATTTGTGGTCTAAGAAAGCGATTGAATGTGGATTAATGAATCTTTCAGTTTAATTTCCTAATGTATCTTTAGTTATGGACACTCTCTCTCTGTATTTCTTTTTTGCAAGTTAATGCTTGTAAAATGATAAAATGAAATAAAGAAAATATTTTTAAAAAATTGTTGCCGAAAAACCACGTGACTCTATAAACTACACTTAAATTTATGTGTAGTTTATAGAATATGCACACATGCCATTCTTTAGATTAAAATTTATAGGCGCACCCATTTAGGCCATCTAAAACCAAGACTAAATACATGCGCCTAAGTTAGGCACAGATCGGGTGTATTCCATAACAGTGTGCATAGTTTTTTGAAATGTCCACAACCCATGGTCACATCCCTTTTTGACTGCACGCATGAGAATTTACATGCACCGTGTTGTAGAATATGCCTAGAAAGTTGTGCACGTAAATTCTAATTAAAGCCAATTAGTGCTGCTAATTGATTGTTAAGTACCAATTATCAAGTTCTCATTGGCTTGTTAATCAATTAAGTTGTACACACAATTTGACCATAAAGCCAAATTAGCATGCCCAACTTATGGTGCCATATATAGAATTTGGGGGATACTGATTATGTAAGGAATATATTTTATTGTATTTAATCCAGCATGGCAGTTGACAGGTATAATTTGGAATCATTAATCTTTTTTTTTTTTTGTAGATCTCCTATGGGTGAGGTTTTTTAAAGAGGGTGGTACGATGGTAAAATCACTGTGTAGGGTCCCAAGCTAAACTCGCACCACTTAGGGAAGGTACAAAGAAAGGTAGGGAAATTCTGTATTTTGTATATTATACAGTGTGCAATTCAAGATGTTAAGCAAATTTCCCTAGATGTTACAAAATTTTAATGATGACAATATTGCACCCTAACTTTTAAATTATAATAATTTATTGCACAAGATGTTTCTTTTTAACTTTTCAGAAAATGTATCAACTTTCAATCAATAAATTTTCCTCTGAAATTCTCAACACCACAGATCAGATAAGTAGTACAAATAATTACTTTCTCTGTTACTCAGAATTTACTTTAACTATGAAATTTTAACAAGAAAATTGATTCTTTGTGTCAATTGCTTTCTTACAGATGTCTACTTCCTTCACTTTGCAATGTAACTGAATCTCAGCATAAACCTCCAGGTAAGTATTTACGTGTAAGTTTAAAGTCTCTGAAACGGTGTAGGTGATGATTTTTGTACTTAGCTGCTTGAGTTGAACTTTCTTGTATGATGGTAACTTTGGTCTTTTGTGGTAGTTGGTGCACGTGTCGCTCCTGTGATGGTCCTCCTGCATTGCCCAACAGCCTCTGTACCTGTACTCTGGTTAACCAAAAGAAATTGAAACCCTGTCTCCCTATCCTATGGGAATTTTTATAGGGATTTTTGTTATCAAAACTGTGGCCAACCTATCTAGAGTAAATCAATAGATAATTAATGCTCCCTATTGCAGGATCTGCCTTATTACTTTTCCCTGCCTAATGAGGAACACTCTTCCATGTATGTTAATCACACCTTGTAACCAGTCACACATTTCATACCTTACTGCCCTCATACACAGCAGTTCAGCTAAGGACAACAGTCCTGTTGCAATTTTTAATCAGCACCAATTCTCACTGCAGACCGGTGCAAGGTGATCACAACCCTGCTTCGTGGCAGGTCAGTGGGAACACACCAGATTTGCACACTCACCCTACACCAACAGGCCTCTACACAATTTGTAGCCCCTCCAAACTCAGGCAGACCCCTCAGTACAACCACCCATTAACACATATGCATTGCACTCAAAGTGTCAGTCAAATGCACTGTGGCCACAACTCTGCTCTGAGACAGATCAGCGGAAACACAACAGTTTTCCTGCACACTCACTGCCACTAGCCACCTTCACTTGTTACCAGCAGGCTATTATACAGCTTATAGCCTATTTCAACTCAGGCAAGCCTTTCTGTATAACCATTTAGCAAATTAACACATATGCACTCCCTCAGTGCCAGTCAGGTGTACTGTGGTTATCAGCTTGTCTAATCACACAAATTTCTTATACATATACGGGCAGAGCGTCTTTCATGCAGGTATATCTCCCTTGTACCTTCAATCTCTCAGCTGTACTGAATTCCACTCTCTCTATACCACCAGGTGTTCTGATATAGTCAAATTATACTCTATTGAGGTTTTCCTCCTCATCCACACTCAATTTTCCAAGCACACAGACAGAGCATCTCTCATACCGGTCCTGTCTCTCCTGTGTCTTCAGTTCCTCTCACCTTGTATCAGACAACTCTTTATTTAAGCTCTCTCTCCTGTATAAATCAATTCTCATTCACACCCAGGCACAACACCTTTCACACAGGTCTGTCCTTCCCTGTGTCTTCAGTTCCTCTGACCTCATCACCAGCTCTGTCTCCCCCTAGCAACAGGACTGCAGCTAGGCCATCTGACCTAGCAGCACCAATCAGCTTGTCAGAGAAAGACATGTTTTTTTTTCTCTGATCTGTTTAGAATCTTGGCTGCTCTCCCTCCCCCATAGAAGTTACTGCAAAACTTCCTATATAGAGAGTTTCAAAGTCAATTTTAACCTGACTTGTACCCAAAACAGCAAGGAACATTTTATTACCCCATTTACACTAGTATGCAAGGAGTTCTGGGGCTACTTGTTGTGGGATAGGGAGATTGGATATATTGACACAGCAGAATAAAAAGTCATTTTATATATAAAAAAAAGTGATAATATAATTGTAGTGTGAGTACTTGATGGTTTACTATTTGATAACATTTGTACTCCGGTTAGTTGAAATTTTCCCCAAAAGTAGTGTAATTGACCAAAATTTAAGTGCCATTTATAAAATTCCTCCCTTAATGCCAGGCCAAAATGTGAATGGTCTATGATGTGCAATACTTCTTAGTTATTTATGGAAAATTTGAATTTGTATAGAAGATATTTTAACTTTTTAGACATGAACTGTTCTTTTCCGGATTCACCTTTAGGACCCTTGATTTGCAGTAGGTATCTAGCAGATTCTCCTGCAAAACATTTGACATAAGGGATAAAATAAATGATCAGATGATCTCCATAGAAAAGGCATTGGATCTATGAGATCTAGAATTATATGTCTGTCTTACTTCTCACTCCTGGCTGAAGCTTCCTGCCTGCATGTTTATCTTTGCTTTGCAGCTGATGGATGAGTACATAGAATTAAGCATATGGTAGATTTTTCGCATTAGTTTAGCTTGCAATAGGACGCTAGCTTGTGGCAGGTGAAACAACTTTTATAGTTTGTAAACTCCATTTTGAAATCAAATTTTCCCATTAAAGTGTATGGAGAAAATGGATTTCCATACAAAATACAAGGTAAATTACATTACACTTTAATAAAAATTGTACCACCATCCAGGTCACATTTTCCCGAATCCAATCCTTGTTCTATTTTTTTTAAACCATAAACAGGCACCATTTCACATCATTTGCATGTAAACCCCCCCAAAGTGCCAGCAGACCCCGGGCAGCCCTAGCAGACCCAGGATGGCTCCTTTACAGGGGACACCCACCATTTTATTTATTTATTTTTTAATACCCCATCTACATTTTTAAATTTAAATACTTCTGGGCTACCATAACCCCCCCCCCCCCCCCCCCATTGGAATATTCTAATTTCTGCAATTTGACATACAATCCAGAGCTGGAAAAACTGAGGAAAATCATAAGAGATCTACAACCTATACTCCAGGAGGATGAATTACTGAAAGAGATATTCCCATCCTCACCAGTACTGGCCTTCCGACAGCCACCCAATTTAAAACACAAGCTAATCAGAAGTAAACTTCCATCACAGACTGAAAAGGAACAGAAGGGCACACTTCCCTGTAATTTATCCAGTTGCAAACTATGCCAAAATATTTCACAGGACCCCAAAGTCATCCACAAAGGAAAGATATTCAACATAAAGGGATCTTTCACTTGCTCATCTTCCAATGTGGTATATATCATTCAGTGTAAAAAATGTAACGAAGGATGCTATATTGGAGAAACAGGCCAGATGCTTAAGACAAGATTCAATTTACATAGACATCATATGAACAATACTGGTGCCAGCAGGATTCCCACGCCTGTTGGTCAACATTTTACAGGACCAGGACACTGTACCAGTGACTTCACAGTGAGAATCCTGAAAGGTAACTTTAAAACCATACAAGAACGTAAGACCTTTGAAGTCAGAATGATTGAATATTTTAACACCCAACAGAAAGGACTTAACAAGGATCTGGGGTTCCTAGCTCATTATAAACCATAAAGCTGTATGTCTCTGTTGATCACCCTCCCCTCACCTATCCACACCCATCCTGTTAGAATATCAATGATATGCTTTGATGTCCCCATGCATACCTCCTACCCACCCCCATCCTCCCACCCTGTCAGACTGTCATAGTAATGCTTGAATGTTTTCACTTATATACACTGTCAGCTAGCACATTTGCTTATTTCCGATCTGAGGAAGAAGGGCAACCTTCGAAAGCTAATCAAGAAATGTATTAAGTTATGTCCAATAAAAAAGGTATCATCTTATTTTCTTTTCCATGTTTTATTTTGTTTGATTTCTATTGATAACCTTAAGAGTGGACTAACACGGCTACCACACTCCTCTGCATTTTGACAGAATCTTCTAAAGAGCTGTGTGCTCCTGAGTGACTATTGCCCCCCCCCCCCCCCCCACACACACACATAGGTTCTAGCTTAAAAGTTGCTATATCTTCTTTTCAAAGGGTAGCACTTTAGCCATCCTCGATTAAAGTGGAGCCTATCTTTCTGGAATAGGTTCCATTTCCGCACAATGTTGCCAGGTTCCTAACAAATCAAAATCCCTTTTCCCTCTCCATTTTCTCATCCATACATTGAGACTCATGCTTTTCCTTCTCTTGGATCCTGTGCATAAATAGAGAACATTTCTGAGAACAGTACCATAGAGGTTTTGATTTCAATTTTCTACCTAAAAGTTTAAATTTCCTGAACCTTCCTCCTGGTCTTTCCTATGCTATTGGTTCCCATATGTACTAAGACAGCTTCTTCCCAGCACTGTCTGCAATCCTTCCTAGGTGATGTGAGGTCCTCCGCCTTCACTCCAGGCAGGCATGTTACTAAGCAACCCTCATACCCACCAGCCACCCAGCCATCTACATTTCTAAGAGGAGAGAATCAAAACACTTTCAGGCATCAAATAAAGCAGGAGTTACAGAAGAAACCTATAAGATACAGAAAGAAAGGGAAAGAGACAGGGAGCTTGCAAGAGAAAGCTATAGAAGAAGTGGCAGAGGTGACACAAAATAAAGAGGGAAAAAGAAGGGTAAAAGTGTGGCAGGCAAATGGAAAAAGGAAACAGTGTGTGTGATATGAAAAGAGACAGATGGACAGAAAGGGATGAGAGGAAGAAGAAGAAAAATAGCACTCACAGTTTGCAGCAGAATAACCCTTGACTCCGTCCAATCCAGCCCATCTTGCAGCCTCAACCACTTCACATTTTCCTATGGCTTCACATTTCAAGATGCAGATGCCAAGAAGGGCAAGAAGAGTGAGAGTCTTCATTTTCTCAGAAGAGAGCTGAAAATTGAATGAAGTAGGGAAACTCTTCAAAATGGCAATTGTTGGATTAGATTGAAAGATAATGAAGAATCTCTGACAAAAGGAACTCTTGTCCTGCAAAGCTTATGTGTTGATAAACTGTAGAGATGCACATTCTTTTAAAAATGATGAGGGAATTTGCTTGGAAAAATGAAAATGAAATGAATGAAACCATTTTCACTATTTTTAATTTAAACTCTGAATGACTCAAAAGGCCAATTTTTTTTTTTTAGCATCATTATAGTCTATACGGTCAGGAAGAAAGCACTTCCCTTTTTTTTTTTGGACACAATGAGGTTTAGTAGGGACCAAGTGCATAACCTTTGGGATTAGAGGCTGAAGACTTGTAGTACAAGCCATATGTTGCATAGCCAACATTGGAGCCAGGAAATTGCTACCCTTTGGGCAGAAGAATGAGAAATATGCACCTAGAGGAGTTCAGCAAACCAGCTGATATGCTTGAGGCTCATGAGTTTGATCCCTGGTGAATTTGCCAACCTGCCTGAGTAAAGCCAGCTTCAGAAGTATTAAGGAAGAAGTAGCAGACACCTGACCTACCATGCAGAAATTTTCTATGTAAAATGAGCATTCATGCTTGTTACCGTTTTTTTGTTTCAATAAAATTTTGATGGTCTAAGCAGATTTTACTCGTTAAAAGTCCTTCCACCCTATCCTTTACTCACCCGCCCCATAGCTTGCCTCTCTTATATAGTCTTTCCAATACATCCAGAACAGCATTTTAGAAAGGACGTCCAACTCAGAATATAGATGCCCAAGTCAGTACATCACAAATCAACATCCATTTTAGAACACGTGTGATGGATGTCCATGTGCTGGAAATATCTAAAATACAGGTGTGATGGATGTCCATGTGCTGGAAATATCTAGCATGAACATCCATTTTGCAAACTGAAAGGTACAAATCATGAACAAGGAGAACGAATGTCAGTGTGGCAGAATAGGGTCATCCTTCTAAAATGACCATACAGACATCAATGTAGAGCAGAAGGACAGCCTAGTGGTTAGAGCAGTGGGCTGTGACTCGGTGGACTTGTTTTAAAATTACATTTCAACTGTTTCTAATTTTTCCTTTTGAAATTGTGTGAGCCCTCCAGGAACAGAAAAATACCTACTCTACCTGAATATATAAGATACCTGCAAACCTGAAGTGGTGTACATTCAGGTAGAGCAGTTATTTTTCTTCCCTGAAAGGCTCATGATAAAAAAAAAAAAAAATATATATATATATATATATATATAATTTGGATTTGGATGTCCATGCAATATGGACATCTATATGCCAATTTTCAGATGTCTAAAAGAAGAATAGAGCTTCTAAAATAACCACCATAATTAAGCAGTTTAAATTAGGATAGGCAAATGCTGTCCAAACTGCATTGCTATATATAGAGCAGCTAATAATGCCCTTATGGACTAGATTCTATATATGGCACCTGAAAAATCGGTGCCAAAATTATTCACACCTAGGTGTATGCTGTAAACCGTGCCCAGATTTAGGCATGGATTATAGAATATGCCTAGCCAGTTTATAGAATACACCTAGCAGTCATGCCTGCATCTATTCTATGCGCATCCATTTACGCCAAGTAAAACTCGGTATAAATACTGGCACCTAAGTTAGGCATGGAGCAGGTGCAGTCTATAATCGTGAGCATAGATTTTCTGAATGCCCATGATCTGCCCATTCCATGCCCCCTTGTGGCAGCACACATTAGAATTTACATTTACCACTATTATAGAATTTTGGTTGCGCTATATAGAATCCAGAGGTCTATGTATAGCTATTGGCAATGATTGCTGTCTATATATATTCAGTTTTGGTGCCTGTTAGGATTATGATGATTAATCCTGTGTTTGTACTGAGTTTCTGGGTTTTATAACCTCCTTCTTTTGTTGAGATTTTTTTTTTTAAACCGCTGTGAATTCAATTTTTGAATAAAGGTCGGTATATAAGAACCAGGTAGAGTAGAATAGAGGCACTGAACAAATGTAGAATTTTTAATGTCATGGCCAGCTTTAAAAACTTCCTTCTGTAGCTGAATACTGACCAGTTTATGTGTTAAATTAAACAACATAACTCACTAGTACATTACCTAATACAATCATTCATAAGAGAAACAAACAACAATAACAAAACAAACAAACAACAAAAGGGAAAAGTGGCGAAGGAAATAAGTAAACTAACCTTTTTGCTCACTGTTCTTTGTGACTGAAGTCGCTCCACAGAAGTAGACAATTCCCCTGAGCTCTTCCACCCTTTTTATCTCCGGATGCCTCACTTACCAGCAAATCAACATAAACTGGGCAGGGCTAGAAAAAGATTAAGAAATTTGGGGCATTAGCCAGAATGTTTAAATACTGGAATATTTTTTTTTGGCATAATCTTTCTGTTTCCTTTATGCTCTTTTCTATTTTATTTATTTATTTGGGGGGGGGGGGGGGGGGGGAGGGTTTCTGTACCAGCTCTGCACAAAATACAATGCCAGACATCCATGCTAACACTGACCCTGGGTTTCTCTCATATTGCACAGTTTATGGAAACAAAACCTAGCTTACCATGGAGCTTAACTCAATATTAATACATTTTCCACTTAAATCTATAAAAGTAGCCAAAAATTGCATGCACAAATGTTGGCGCATGCCCAATTTGTGTGTGCAGTTTAATTGAATAACAAGCCCATTAGTGCCAATAATTGGCTTTTTAACTCATGTGTTTTGCATGTACAATAGGAAGTAATCCTTCATCTGGTTTATTAAAAATCTTCTTGAAGATACATCTCAACCATATCCAGTAGTGCAGTAAAAAGATGAAATTTAAAAATCATTTCTAGTCTGATTCTCCATATATTCCCTGAGCAGCTCATTGGTTTTTTTTTCATTTTTTTTTAGATTCCCAAATAATTAGGATCTAGTCCCACATATTGGCGCCTACAGTTGTATAACAGTTACGCATGCTACTGCCGAGAAAAATTGGCAGTTATGCTCGTAAGTTCACTGTCAGGCTTATTTTCAAAAGAGAAGGGCACCATCTTGCGACAAATCGGGAGATGGGCATCCTTCTCTCAGGGTCGCCCAAATTGGCATAATCGAAAGCCGATTTTGGGCATCCTAAACTGCTTCCCGTGACGGGGACGACCAAAGTTCACGGGGTCGTGTCGGCACCGTAGCAAAGGTGGGACTGGGGCGTGATTAAGAGATGGGCGTCCTCGACTGATAATGGAAAAACGAAGGGCGTCCCTGACGAGCATTTGGGTGACTTTACTTGGTCCTTTTTTTCTTATGACCAAGCCTCAAAAAGGTGACCGAACTGACCAGATGACCACCGGAGGGAATCAGGGATGACCTCCCCTTACTCCCACAGTGGTCACTAACCCCCTCCCACCCTCCCACGCCCAAGTCCCGCCTTTGCAATGCCTCCGACACGCCCCCTTGAACTCTGGCCATCCCTGCAATGGAAAGCAGTTGGGGACATCCAAAATCGGCTTTCGATTATACCGATTTGGACAATCCTGGGAGAAGGATGTCCATCTTCCGATTTATGTCGAAAGATGGGTGTCCTTCTCTTTCTAAAATGAGCACAAATATGTTATAAAAATCTCAGAACCTAACAAACAGATCCCTATTCAGACACTTGGCCTTGCAGTCACACTTAGAGAACAGAGATAGCCCATCTTCAAATTCTTCAAAAAGTAAC
Organism: Microcaecilia unicolor; assembly: GCF_901765095.1. Taxonomy (NCBI): domain Eukaryota; kingdom Metazoa; phylum Chordata; class Amphibia; order Gymnophiona; family Siphonopidae; genus Microcaecilia; species Microcaecilia unicolor. The sequence goes on from NC_044033.1 coordinate 319,522,541, forward strand.
CTGAAATCCTAAGAAGCCAGACTCTGCATGCAGCATAATACCAGTTAAATAGAAAGAAACCTCCTATACAGTGCAAAATAAGACAGCAGGTGCAAATTCTTAAACTGGACGTATTCCAAACAGTGGCATTCCTGGCCTGGATGGCACCCGGGGCATAGCGCCAATGCGCCCCCCCCAGGTGCAGCGCCCCCTCCCCCCGCTAAATGACACCTTCACTCCCCCCTGGCGAAATGACACCCCCCCCCTGGGTGCATGCCGCTGGGGGGTGCCGTGGCGTGCGCCTGCTCCGAATTCGCTAAGCTTCGCTTTGCTGCAGCTCCATCTGCCCCGGAAAAGGAAGTAACCTGTTCCAGGGCAGAGGGAGCTGCAGCGAACGAGCGACAAAGTTTAGCGAAGTCTGAGCAGGCGCGCACCGCGGCACCCCCCAGCGGCGTGCACCTGGGGCGGACTGCCCCCCCCCTTGGTACGCCACTGCAAACACTAAAATGAAACTACAATGATTTTCTCTTGTGATATCCCCCTCTTCACTCAGGGTGACCTGGTTCTCAATATGCAGATCATATGCAAATTAGTGTGTTACCCCTTCTCGCTCAGGGTGACCTGGTTCCTACTAAGCAAATTAAACAGGTCTCACCAACTGCATATTTCTCAGGCAACTCTTTATTCCAGCCCCTGTGCACACTACTTCTAGCTTAATACTTTATGCTTTCAGAGGTCTTCACACTGAGCCGCCCCACACAGATACATGGGCTCAGTACTAGCTTCAATACTTTGGGGCAGGGGCGTAGCCAGACAACAGATTTTGGGTGGGCCTGGGCAAGAAGTGGGTGGGCACCAAGTGTTCTCCCTCCCCCCTCCCACCACGAAAAAAAATCTCAGCTGGCGCAAAAACACTTCTTTCTACCTTGGCAGTCTGCAGCAGGCTTACGCTGAAAACTGAGCATGGCAGGTGCCAGTATTGTGGAGAGTAGCGTTTTCGTTACCATCAGGGGGAAGTCTTCAGCTGGCGGAGCTTGGGATCCTCAGCATCTACTGCTAAACATGTGCTACTGATGGGTGGGCCTGAGCCATAAATGGGTGGGCCCGGGCCCACCCAGGCCCACCTGTGGCTACACCACTGCTTTGGGGACTCCCAACCCCAGGCTTTGCAGCCTGCTTCTCTCAGTACTTTGGACACACAGTCCTGGACACACAGTCCTCCCTTTGAACACACAGTTCTTTACCAGTACTAGACTCTTATGTACTGAGGACACACACAGTCCAACACTAATGCTTTAGGGCCTTCTTACCCCAGGATTTTCAGCCTGCTTGTCTCCTTTGGACACCCAGTCCACCAAAAGTCCATAAGGTTAGCCAGTATTTTCCAAGGGGATCTCTCTTCTTCTGCTGCCAGCTCACCTCTCTTCCTTTCACAACTCAGGTGGGTCCAGGACCCAGCCCATAACCTCCTACACCTGTGGACATCCCAGGGCTCTCCCCGGTCCTAGCAACCTCCATCTATTCTCCTACTAGCGCCCTCTAGTGGCCTACCCCGGATAGGACAGCCTCATACTTATCACATTCTACCTTTCTTGTCTGGTGACTTTATTTTTTTTAATCATGTTGGTCTCGGGCTCTGATTCTGCTGCTCTCTATCTGTTCTCTTAAATCCATTTCCAGGGCTTCCTGTCCATTTCTTTACTTTCCTCCTTTCTTCTTCATTTCTTGCCCCACATCCCTCTGTGGAATTGACTGGAGGAGGTATAGCATGGATCCAGCTTTTGCTTATTTTCTCCATCCATGTTCAGTTTTTCTCCTCTTTCCTTTCCCTTATCTCCATCCATGTGCATCTTCTTTTCTTTTCCCTCCCCTCCATCCATGTCCAGAATTTCTCCTCTCTCACATCCCTTGCATCCATGTCCAGCATATTTCCCCTCTCCTCTATCTATGTCCAGCATTTTCCCCTCCCCTCCTTCCATGTCCAGCATTTCTCCTCTCTCTCTCCTCCCCTCCATCCACATTCATCTCACTTCCTCTCTCTTCTCTCACTTGTATCCATATCCAGTAGTTCTTCTGTCTCTCCTCTCCTCCATCCAAGTCCATAATTTCTCCTCTCTTCCCTCCCATCCATCCATATCCTCCCTCTATCTCCCCTCCCCTCCATCCATGCCCAGCATTTATACTCTCTCCCTGCCATCCAATATCTTTCTCTACTTTCCAGCAGGTGGTAGGTTGTGCTGAGGTGCTCTGTCTCTGGCCTAGCTCCCTACTCTACTGGCCATGGCTGCACAGTGTGGTCGAGCCTAACTACTGCTCCCAGGTCACAGTCTCAGAACCATATTGGTTGAGCTTGGAGCTTGGCTCTGCAACCCCCAGTCACACTCCTTAGTGCTTCTGGGTGAGGCTTTGGCTTTGGTCCCCAGGGATCTCACCTGAGGGGTGTGGGTTCCCATCCTCCATCCTTCTTGCCTGTTCACCCTGTTTAGGTGTGTCCCCCATGGGTTCCTTCTGCAGCTTTCAGGTGCTTAAATTCCCCCCAAACTGCCATGGGCAGCCCTTTCCACTGTTTTAGGGAATATGGCTCTTTTTTTTTTTTATGCTGCTCCTGTCATTTAAAAAAACAAACAAACAAACAAACAAACAAAAAACAGAAACAGAGCAGCCCTGAATACCTGCAATTGAGGGATTCCCCTGTAATGAAGGGAATTCCCTTAATTTGCAACTCCAGAGAGCCCGGGATGGAACAGCATCCAGTTCCCAGGTTGAGGCAGATTCATGCAGCCTGTCAGAACCGTGCCTTCCTTACACGTGGCTGGGGATGCCCTCCGGGAAGTGTTGTGCTGCGATGGGACATTTCTGACTTCGTAAATGACATGGTGGGGGGCCTCCAGAGCTGATGGATCCTTCCCCCCCCCCCCACCACCAAGGCATCAGATTCAGAAACCGTAGGAATGTCAGCCATATAGTCTCCCTTGGGTATCATCACCTGCTGCTTCTCAGCAGCAGAAACTTGTGCCTTCCACATTGGTGCTCTGGAGTGGGGGGCCTACCTTCCCTGCCCCCCTCAGGTCCATTTTGTGTGGTCCTGATCGGACCCCTAGGGTCCCCTGGAGTTTATTGGTTCCAGAGCTTGGCATAGTTGGTCTGACAGCAGTTGCAGTCAGATGTGGACCCCCTCTGGTGAGGTCCTGGAAGCCCTGAGGGACCTGGTAAAGGCCCTGGTTTGAGTTCTAAGTGGTGTAGGACTGAGAGAAGGGTGCCTGAGGTGATAATTCCCTCAGAGGAGGTGGGGAGGATGTTGCATCTGCTTTGCAACACCTGTGTGCTCTCGTGGTTGTGGAGCCTGTACATCTGGAAAAGCACAGTCATAAATGTTAAGTACTCCATTTATTTCATTGTCCTGAATACAGGTGGCCCAGGTGTTGGGGGCTCCTCTGCAGGAACCAATAGACATGGAGGATCCAGATCCCTTTTGACTTATGGTGTGGCCATTGAAAGGTGGCACTTAGAGAAACATGGGTTTTCTCCCACAGTGATAGCTACCCTGCTGCATTCTAGGAAGACCTCCATGTCCCTGGCTTATGTCAGGGTCTGACGTGTTTTTGAGTTCTGGTGCAGGGAATGGGTCCTTTTCCCCCAGAGGGCTCAGGTTCTAGACATTTTAGGGTTCCTACAACAGGGCCTGGAGCAGGGGCTCACCTTGAGCTCCCTGAGGGTCCAAATGGTGGTACTTTCCAATTTTCAGGGGAAGGTGAAGGGCACCTCTTTGACTTTGCCCAGGGAGGAGGCTTGTTTCCTGAAGGGAGTGGCACACTTGTTCCCTCCATTTTATCCTTCCTTCCTTCCCTTTGTTGGACCTCAATTTGGTTCTCTGGACATTGTCAGGGGCGCTGTTTGAGCCTTTGCACTCAGCTTCCATCAAGGACCCTGTGCTTGGAGAGCCTCGGAAATTCAGGCATTATCATGCAGGGACCCATATCTGTTCTTTGCAGAGGATATATTGTTCTTGCGTACAGTTCCATCTTTTCTGCCGAAGGTGGTGTCTCCTTTCCATGTGAATCAGGAGGTGTCTTTGCCCTCCTTCAGAGTGGGAGGTTCTTCTCCTGCAGACCAGAGATTCCACAAGCTGGATATCCAGAGGACGCTTCTCTACTACCAGGAGGAGACAAATGAGTTTTGCTGATCTGGTCACCTATTTGTGCCTTTTCATGGCTCTTGGAAGGGTCAGGCAACCTCCAAAGTGTCTATTGTGAGGTGGATTAAGGTGGCTATTGAGTATGCCTACATCGTATGGGTTGTCCGGTGCCTCAAGGACTGAAGGCCCACTCAACCAGGGCTCAGGTGGCATCTCGGTCGGAGGCCTAGGCTGGTTCACCTGAGGAGATTTGCAGAGCTGTCACATGGTCTTTGCTCTATTCCTTCACTAAGCACTACCAGTTGGATGTCCTGGCCAGGGTCATTCAGGGGACCTTGTCTTCCCCCACCCATTAGGCCTGCTTCAGTATATCCCGTTGGTTCATAACAGTGTAAGCTGACACTAAAGAAAAAGGACCCTTGGAGGTCCTTGGCCAGGATTCTGGCCATGGTTTCTTGGCCAGGGTATGCTCTGTTTCTTTCTTATTGGAAGTAGTTGGAGAAGAGTAAGATCATATGGGGTTCCCATGATATAGTTATTCCATGGTATATGCTGGGTAGCGAGTGCCACTCTGTGGTGTTTTGCTCTGTTGCTTATCATTGCAGCTGCAGTGGTTGATGGGATTGGGTACGTTATTTATTTATTTATTTATTTGTAGCATTTGTATCCCATATTTTCCCACCTATTTGCAGGCTCAATGTGGCTTACATTATTCCGTGATGGCGATCGCCATTTAAGGGTACAGAATTTCAATGGTAATACATTTAGGTGTATACATACATGGTAAAGAGGAATACATTGTGGTATTGCATACCAATGATTTTGCATCAAGGTGCATACATACATGATACAGAGGAGTGTATTATGGCATTGTATAGAGGTTTCTAAGTGATAAACTGAGTTGTGCTCATCGACTATTGAGATGTCATCTTCAATTTAGGAAATACATTGGTATTGCGTATTGTGTACTGTGTTACTGAAAGGGACCTTCTGCTGCTTGGGCAAATGCATACTGGATTATTCCAGATAGCACCACAGATTATAACTGGTAATGTCACTGGTTGAATTCAGTTTTCTGTACCTCCATCTACTACCACTACTACTATTTATCATTTCTATAACGCCCACTGGTTCAGAACAGTGACGCTGAGAAAGAAAAGAAAATGATCAGGTAAGACATAATGTCTCTATTCCTGTTCTTCTATACTCATATTTTCCCTTAGTAACCTCATCTCTATTTGAAAAATGAAATCTCTTTAACTTTTCCTCATAAGGGAGTTGTTCCAACCCCTTTATCAATTTGTTCACCCCTTTCTGTGCCTTTTATAATTCCACAAAATTATTTTTTGGAGATATGGTGACCTGACTTCTGCCCATGGCATTATGATATTCTTTCTTCTCTATTTCTTTCCTAATAATTACTAAGATTGTGGCATAGAAGGAGGTAACATGTAAGGTGTGGCAGGTAAAACCCTTAACAAAAGTGCAGAGAAGGGTAACCAATATGGAGAAGCAGGTACAACTGCAGCTAACTTACTGGACAGACTAGATGGACCATGTCGGTCTTTATCTGCCATCATTTACTATATTACTATGTTTTTGTTATGAGTTATTGCCTCTGTGGCAAGCTTCTTTTCAAATTCTTTTTGCCTTCATTATCAATGCTTTTCATCTGTCAGTGCTTTGGTTGTGTCCTCATTTCTTCATTTGGATCTTTTTTTCTATTTTTTTGAAAGATGTTCTTATGGCTATAATAGCATCTTTCTCATTACGTTTTAACCATGCTGGCTGTCATTTGGACCTCCTTTTGCTTCTCTCCATGATTGCTATTTGTACTTCAATATAAGGTAATTGCAACAGACACTAATAGCTATGTGTAGTAATTTAATATAAATTAACATAAATCAGTAAGCCTATTGTCCTTTATGAAAAGGACCGGTATAAGGAACAGAGAAGTGCAGTGTCACTGGACTGAAGACATAGGATTCTTTCAGTTTGTGGGATTTCATAACTTGACTGATTTTTCCTGCAGTAGCTGGATGTACTACTTTTGATAAAAGCTATATGTCTGTACTTTGTTCTAGGTTTTGGAAGGACATCCTGTTTACACCAGCACCCAGTCATTTAAACATTACTCTGTATGGTTTTGGACTGCAGCCTGGTAAGGCCGGGCACTCCTTTGTTTATGATCTGTAAGGCATATAGAGGCTTTTCTTCCTGGCCATCTAACAGGCCATCAAAAGTGTTCATATTCTGTGAATTGGGGTCTAACAGCACCATACCAGTAGGGAAGAATACCTATGAAAAGACCTCTGGATAAATCTCAATAGCAACTCACAGACAGCAAGATGGATGCCACCTGTTTTGGCACAAGGAAAAAGCCCATTTTCCAGTCACTGGTATTGAGGATGGCTTAATGAATGGTCTTAGAGAGCAGATAGAAAAGTGATTGGAGAGGAGAGGTGTGTAAGATATACTTACTGGTGGCCTCAGTCTAGCGAAATGTGTCAAGTTCGCTCACATTCCACAAGGATTCCTCATTGAATATTTCGAGAACTTGCCTTGCTTGATCAGTCTGTGTGCTCCCTGTGCCAGATAAGGTTCTGCCACTTGTCATCCTCTTTGCAGTCTTCCTTATTTCTCTCTATTTCCTTTTCAGATCTTCTGGGTCCCTTATGCAATGGAGGACAGATTTCACATTGTGGTAGATCTCTACCAACAGTTTTTGCTGAGTTTAACCCAGGCATCTACAAATTTTCTTGGATCTAGGAGCCAGCCTTGGACCAATTGGAATTATTTATGCAAATTTATTATTTTTTTTCTTACATTTGTACCCCGTGCTTTCCCACTCATAGCAGGTTCAATGCGGCTTACCTATTATATACAGGTACTTATTTGTACCTTGGGCAATGGAGGGTTAAGTGACTTGCTCAGAGTCACAAGGAGCTGCCTGTGCCTGCAGTGGGAATCGAACCCAGTTCCCCAGGACCAAAGTCCACCACTCTAACCACTAGGCCACTCCTCCCACATTTATAATGTAGTAGTAGTACTCAATGTGAGTACGCTAATTATTACAGAAGCAGGGAAAGAGTAGATAAGAGGATAATGCTGTTCTCCATTGTACTGCATGGTTCAATTTTTACTTTCAGAAGAAAAGGCTGATACCTGATATATAGCATCTCTTCTTTTTTTCCCACTGTCTGTAGGATGGCCCTGGGCCTGGGCAGGGGTGGGTAGGAGGAGAGATATATGCCTGTGCATGCGTGCGTATGCCCATCAGAGGTTTCACATTGGGAGGTAAGAAGCAGAGTGAAGAGGAGAGCCGATTGCTATTCTTTCTGCAGTGCCAACTGAGCTGCTTGCTGCCTTGTGCCAGCAAAACCTTGCAGCCAGTTCTGATTTTTCAGTCGCCATGGTAACCTGGTGCCTGGAGTTTGCAAAGCCTTGGTATAAGTAGTTATTCTCTAACAAAGTTAGCCAAGAAGGGTCCTGCAATGTTTGAGCAGCTCTTGCACCATCACATCACATCCATCTCTCTAGTACTGAAATTTACTTTTCTGGTCAGTATATGCTACTTAGTTGCCATGATTGTCTTTCCAGCACCTGTAAAATGGTTGGTTACCCTGTCGGCACATGGAAAATATAGAGTTTGCATTAGTGGGTCTTGTGCAGTACTGTCAGATCTCAACTAGCTCCCATCCCACACCAATTAAGCTTTTCCAGTTTTCGGGGGAAGGTGAAGGGCACCTCTCTGGCTTTGCCCAGGGAGGAGGCTTGTTTCCTGAAAGGAGTGCACACTTGTTCCCTCCATTTTATCCTTCCTTCCTTCCATTTGTTGGTCCTCCATTTGGTTTTCTGGGCATTGTCAGGGGCGCTGTTTGAGCCTTTGCACTCAGCTTCCATCAAGGACCCTCTGCTCGGAGAGCTTTGGAAATTCAGGCATTATCATGCAGGGACCCATATCTGTTCTTTGCAGAGGATATATTGTTCTTGCGTACAGTTCCATCTTTTCTGCCGAAGGTGGTGTCTGCTTTCCATGTGAATCAGGAGATGTCTTTGCCCTCCTTCAGAGTGGGAGGTTCTTCTCCTGCAGACCACAAGCTGGATATCCGGAGGACGCTTCTCTACTACCAGGAGGAGACAAATGAGTTTTGCTGATCTGGTCACCTATTTGTGCCTTTTCATGGCTCTTGGAAGGGTCAGGCAACCTCCAAAGTGTCTATTGTGAGGTGGATTAAGGTGGCTATTGAGTATGCCTACATCGTGTGGGTTGTCCGGTGCCTCAAGGACTGAAGGCCCACTCAACCAGGGCTCAGGTGGCATCTCAGGCGGAGGCCTAGGCTGGTTCACCTGAGGAGATTTGCAGGGCAGTCACATGGTCTTTGCTCTATTCCTTCACTAAGCACTACCAGTTGGATGTCCTGGCCAGGGTCATTCAGGGGACCTTGTCTTCCCCCACCCATTAGGCCTGCTTCAGTATATCCCGTTGGTTCATAACAGTGTAAGCTGACACTAAAGAAAAAGGAGAAATTGTGTCTTACCTGATAATTTTCTTTTCTTTAGTCAGCATCACTGATCAAAAATCCCACCCTTGGAAGTCCTTGGCCAGGGTTCTGGCCATGGTTTCTTGGCCAGGGTATGCTCTGTTTCTTTCTTATTGGAAGTAGTTGGAGAAGAGTAAGATCATATGGGGTTCCCATGATATAGTTATTCCATGGTATATGCTGGGTAGCGAGTGCCACTCTGTGGTGTTTTGCTCTGTTGCTTATCATTGCAGCTGCAGTGGTTGATGGGATTGGGTACGTTACTGAAAGGAACCTTCTGCTGCTTGGGCAAATGCATACTGGATTATTCCAGAGAGCACCACAGATTATAACTGGTAATGTCACTGGTTGAATTCAGTTTTCTGTACCTCCATGTGCTAGTGGGAAGAGATAATGCCCACTGGTTCAGAACAGTGACGTTGACTAAAGAAAAGAAAATGATCAGGTAAGACATAATGTCTCTATTCCTGTTCTTCTATACTCATATTTTCCCTTAGTAACCTCGTCTCTATTCTGAAAAATGAAATCTCTTTAACTTTTCCTCATAAGGGAGTTGTTCCATCCCCTTTATCAATTTGTTCACCCCTTTCTGTGCCTTTTATAATTCCACAAAAATCCAGCTCATTTTCGAAAGAGAAAGACGCCCATATTTCGACCCAAATCAGGAGATGGTTGTCTTTCTCCCATGGCCGACCAATTCGGTATAATCGAAAGCCAATTTTGGTCGTCTTCAACTGCACTCCATTGCAGGAATGACCAAAGTTGACAGGGGTGTGTCGGAGGCATGGTGAAGGCGGGACTGGGGGGTGGTTATCGGCTGAGGAGAGATGGCCGCCTTCGGCCGATAATTGAAAAAAAAAAAGGCGTTTTTACCGCGATTTTGGGTCACTTTTTTGGACCCTTTTTTTCACGAACAAGTCCTCAAAAAGTGCCCCAACTGCCCAGATGACCACCGGAGGGAATCGGGGATGACTTCCCCGGACTCCCCCAGTGGTCACTAACCCCCTCCCACCAAAAGAAAAAAACTTTAAAAACTTTTTTTTCCAGCCTGTATGCCAGCCTCAAATGTCATACCCAGCTCCATAATACTACTACTACTACTTAACATTTCTAGAGCACTACTAGGGTTACGCAGCGCTGTACAGATTAACAAAAAGGACAGTCCCTGCTCCAAGGAGCTTACAATCTAATGGGCAAAATGTGAAGTTGGGGCAGTCTAGATTTCCTGAAAAGAGGTACGGTGGTTAGGTGCCGAAGGCGACATTGAAGAGGTGGGCTTTGAGCAAGGCTTTGAAGATGGGCAGGGAGGGGGCCTGGCGTATGGGCTCAGGGAGTTTATTCCAGGCATGGGGTGAGGTGAGGCAGAAAGGGCGGAGCCTGGAGTTGGCGGTGGTGGAGAAGGGTACTGAAAGGAGGGATTTGTCTTGAGAACGGAGGTTCCGGGTAGGAATGTAAGGGGAGATGAGGGTAGAGAAGTAAGGAGGGGCTGTAGATCGAGTGCATTTGTAGGTTAATAGGAGAAGCTTAAACTGTATGCGGTACCTGATCGGAAGCCAGTGAAGTGACTTGAGAAGAGGGGTGATATGAGTGTACCGGTCCAGGCGGAAGATAAGACGTGCAGCAGAGTTCTGAATGGACTGAAGGGGGGATAGATGGCAAAGTGGGAGGCCAGTGAGGAGTAGGTTGCAGTAGTCAAGGCGAGAGGTAATGAGAGAGTGGATGAGAGTTCGGGTGGTGTGCTCAGAGAGGAAAGGGCGAATTTTGCTGATGTTATAGAGGAAGAAGCGACAGGTCTTGGCTATCTGCTGGATATGCGCAGAGAAGGAGAGGGAGGAGTCGAAGATGACTCCGAGGTTGCGGGCAGATGAGACGGAGACGATGAGGGTGTTATCAACTGAGATAGAGAGTGGAGGGGGAGGAGAAGTGGGTTTGGGAGGGAAGACAATAAGTTGGGTCTTGGCCATGTTCAGTTTCAAGTGGCGATTGGACATCCAGGCCGCAATGTCGGATAAGCAGGCCGATACTTTAGCCTGGGTTTCTGCAGTGATGTCTGGTGTGGAGAGATAAAGCTGGGTGTCATCAGCATAAAGATGATATTGGAACCCATGAGAGGAGATTAAGGAGCCCAGGGAGGAGGTGTAGATTGAAAAAAGAAGGGGTCCAAGGACAGATCCCTGAGGAACTCCAACAGAGAGCGGGATGGAGGTGGAGGAAGAACCATGAGAATGTACTTTGAAGGTACGGTGGGAGAGATAAGAGGAGAACCAGGAGAGGACAGAGCCCTGGAACCCAAATGAGTATGTATGAGCATGTATGCAGGTCCATGGAGCAGTTGTTAGTGGGTGCAGTGAACTTCACCAAGGTGGGGCCAGGCCCCCCCCCCACCTGTTACATTTGTGCTGGTAAATGGGAGCCCTCCAAACTGCCTCCAAAACCCACTGTACCCACATCTAGGTGCACCCCCCTTCACCCCTTAGGGCTATGGTAATGGTGTAGAGTTGTGGGCAGTGGGTTTTGTGGGGGGGGGGGGGGGGATTTGAGGGGCTCAGCACTCAAAGGAAGGGAGCTATGGACTTGGGAGGTATTAGACTTTTTAAAAACTTTTTACAAATGCCCCCTAGGGTGCCCAGTTGGTGTCCTGCCATATGAGGGGGACCACTGCACTACAAATCCTGGCCCCGTCCACTATCCAATGCCGTGGATTTGGTTGTTTTTGAGCTGGGCGCCTTTGTTTCCATTATCACTGAAAAACGATACCGCCCAGCTCAAATCCACACAAATCTGATGCATTTGGTCCCCACAAACCGTATTATCGAAAAAAAAGATGAACGCCCATTTTTTTTTAATACAGTTTGTCCCGCCTCTTCACGTACCCGTTTTTGGAGATAGACGCCCCTCAATGTCTCTATTCCTGTTCTTCTATACTCATATTTTCCCTTAGTATCCTCGTCTCTATTCTGAAAAATGAAATCTTTTTAACTTTTCCTCATAAGGGAGTTTTTCCATCCCTTTATCAATTTGTTCACCCCTTTCTGTACCTTTTATAATTCCACAAAATTATTTTTTGGAGATATGGTGACCTGACTTCTGCCCATGGCATTATGATATTCTTTGTTCTCTATTTCTTTCCTAATAATTACTAAGATTGTGGCATAGAAGGAGATAACATGTATGGTGTGGCAGGTAAAACCCTTAACAAAAGTGCAGAGAGGGGTAACCAATATGTAGCAGCAGTTACAACTTTTATTTATTTATTTATTGCATTTGTATCCCACATTATCCCACCTATTTGCAGGCTCAATGTGGCTTACATATTTTGTTAGCAAAGTCATTGCAGGGTGACAGTTACATTTAATATTGTGTCGAGGTTAGGTAGGGTAGAAGGAAGAAGAAAGGGGTGATTAGGTATTTATAGTGGTGAGTTATCTTGGCTGAGTGAGTTGTCAGGTGGATTTGTGTGGCCGTTAATTCTCATTGTATGCCTTGTTGAAGAGATATGTCTTTAGAAATCTGTGAAAAATAGTTGTTTCGTTGATTGTTCTCAGGTCTGTAGGCAGTGCGTTCCACAATTTCCACAACTGTAGCTATCTTACTGGACAGAGTAGATGGACCATGCCGGTCTTTACCTGCCATCATTTACTATATTACTATGTTTTTGTTATGAGTTATTGCCTCTGTGGCAAGCTTCTTTTCAAATTCTTTTTGCCTTCATTATCAATGCTTTTCATCTGTCAGTGCTTTGGTTGTGTCCTCATTTCTTCATTTGGATCTTTTTTTCTATTTTTTGAAAGATGTTCTTTTGGCTATAATAGCATCCTTCTCGTTACCTTTTAACCATGCTGGCTGTCATTTTGACCTCCTTTTGCTTCTCTCCATGATTGCTATTTGTGCTTCAATATAAGGTAATTGCAACATAAATCAATAAGCCTATTGTCCTTTCTGAAAAGGACCGGTATAAGCAACAGAGAAGTGCAGTGTCACAGGACTGAAGACATAGGACTCTTTCAGTTTGTGGGATTTCACAACTTGACTGATTTTTCCCACAGTAGCTGGATGTACTACTTTTGATAGAAGCTATATGTGTGTACTTTGTTCATAAGATTTTATTGGGGAACAAGGACTATATTTACTAGTATTTATGGGGTGGGAGCAGATCTGTTCAGGTAGTATTTGGTATCTTGTTTTTATGTGGGTCGCCGCACGCAGATACTATAACCAGCAAGAGGAGGAGCCAGATGCAACAACACGTGCTACATGCAGTTGCTACTCCGTAGCACCCGCTTTCACTTGCCTGCGGCTGCCTTGTGCTGTTATTGCCTGCTTTTTAAAGCTGCTCACTGCGCTGACTGTTCTCTTGTTGTCTGCTGTAATGTGAGTATCGTATCCAGATGTCACTACCCCCTCCCCCTGAGTGATCTGTTTGTCAAACCCCCATGACGGTTAAATCCATCAACACCCTTTCCCCCCCCCCATAGCAAGTCTCTTTAGTCCTTACTTCCCCTTCTGGTCTGGTAGGTCTCCGACACTGTCTGCCTTCCTTTTGCCTCAATGGCAGATTTCCATCTCCTGCATCAGTCTTCCCTGCACGGGATCCCGCCCCTGAGGAAACAGGAAATTACTTGACATGACAGAGAGCAGTACCCCTTACAGAGAAAACTGATCCTGGAGCCAGCAGCCCATGCAATGAGGTTAGATTGACAACAGGAGACGGCATGGTGTCAAAAAGCTGAAGCCAGTTTGGTTAGTCTCCCTTTCCCTCTCCACGCTTCAGTGGACTGCATTAGGGGTTTATAGCCCATTTAATTATGTTTAAACAAATAAGATATCTGCATGAAACAAAATATTTATGTAATGTTTATTTTGACTTATAAAACCACTTGTCCCTGAAACATGATGAAAACTGAATAATCCATTTGGGTATATAAATTGCAAACATCTACAAGGTAGATTACAAGAGTTAAGATGAACCCATCAGGAAACAGAAGTTTGGCCATGTATTACTGTATTCTGTAGAACAGTATAGAAAAATGAGCACAAAATACAGAGTTTAGAAGTGCTGTTTCTGTCAGCTAGCAGCTACAATAATTTTTTAAGCTCTTTTAGTGATATTCAATTTTATTTCGTGATATTTATTCCTTCACTGTGTAGGAATCTATACAAGTCCAGTATTAAGTATATTGTTGCTCGAGAGCCCAGTGTAATATTTATTTTATAGCACTGTCTTTTCATAGGTGTTAGGGCTGTTATGGTGTGATAAGTTTCCTATATAGCTTTTCAGTGTCTTTTCAGGGTCTTGGGTTACTTTGCAAAGTGTCTGACTCATGACAAAGGGGGGGGGGGGTCATCAAGGGAAGCAAATGCGAGATTTCAGACTTGGGGGGGGGGCAGTGAAACAAGGGACCCAAGGAGGTGATACGGGGGAGGGATGAGGGAAAAGGGAGGCATGAGAGAAATGCTGGACATATAAGTACATAAGTAATGCCCCACTGGGAAAAGACCAAGGGTCCATCGAGCCCAGCATTCTGTCCACGACAGCGGCCAATCCAGGCCAAGGGTACCTGGCAAGCTTCCCAAATGTACAAACATTCTATACATGTTATTCCCGGAATAGTGGATTTTTCCCCCAAGTCCATTTAGTAGCGGTATATGGACTTGTCCTTTAGGAAACAGTCCAACCCCTTTTTAAACTCCGCCTTGACCACGTTCTCCGGCAATGAATTCCAGAGTTTAATTACGCGTTGGGTGAAGAAAAACTTTCTCCAATTTGTTTTAAATTTACTACACTGTAGTTTCATCGCATGCCCCCTAATCCTAGTATTTTTGGAAAGCGTGAACAGACGCTTCACATCCACCTCTTCCACACCACTCATTATTTTATATACCTCTATCATGTCTCCCCTCAGCCGTCTCTTATCCAAGCTGAAAAGCCCTAGCCTCCTTAGTCTTTCTTCATAGGGAAGTCGTCCCATCCCCGCTATCATAGTAACATACATAGTAACATAGTAGATGACGGCAGAAAAAGACCTGCATGGTCCATCCAATCTGCCCAACAAGATAAACTCATATGTGTATACCTTACCTTGATTTTTACCTGCCTTTTTCAGGGCACAGACTGTACAAGTCTGCCCAGCAGTATTTCACGCCTCCCAACCACCAGTCCTGCCTCCCATCACCGGCTCTGGCACAGACCGTTTAAGTCTGCCCTCCACTATCCTCGCCTCCCAACCACCAACCTCTCTTCCCCCACCTGCTCCGCCACCCAATTTTGGCTAAGCTTCTGAGGATCCATTCCTACTGCACAGGATTCCTTTATGCATATCAAACGCATGTTTGAATTCCGTTACCGTTTTCATTTCCACCACCTCCCGCAGGAGGGCATTCCAAGCATCCACCACCCTCTCTGTGAAAAAATACTTCCTGACATCTTTTTTGAGTCTGCCCCCCCTTCAATCTCATTTCATGTCCTCTCGTTCTACCGCCTTCCCATCTCCGGAAAAGATTTTTTTGTGGATTAATACCTTTCAAGTATTTGAACGTCTGTATCATATCACCTCTGTTCCTCCTTTCCTCCAGGGTATACATGTTCAGGTCAGCAAGTCTTTGCTCATACGTCTTGGAATGCAAGTCCCATACCATTCTCGTAGCTTTTCTTTGCACCGCTTCCATTTTTTTAACATCCTTCGCAAGGTACGGCCTCCAAAACTGAACACAATACTCCAGGTGGGGCCTCACCAACGACTTGTACAGGGGCATCAACACTTCCTTTCTTCTGCTGATCACACCTCTCTCTATACAGTCTAGCAACCTTCTCGCTACAGCCACCGCCTTGTCACACTGTTTCGTCGCCTTCAGATCCTTGGATACTATCACCCCAAGATCCCTCTCCCCCTCAGTACCTATCAGACTCTCACCACCTAACACATAAGTCTCTCGTGGGTTTCTACTCCCTAAATGCATCACTTTGCATTTCTTCGCATTGAATTTTAATTGCCAAACCTTAGACCATTCTTCTAGCTTCCTCAGATCCCTATTCATGCTTTCCACTCCCTCCCGGGTGTCCACTCTGTTGCAAATCTTAGTATCATCCGCAAATAGGCAAACTTTACCTTCTAACCCTTCGGCAATGTCACTCACAAATATATTGAAGAAAATCGGCCCCAGCACCGATCCCTGAGGCACTCCACTACTCACCTTTCCCTCCTCCGAGCGAACTCCATTTATCACCACCCTCTGTCGTCTGTCCGTCAACCAGTTCCTAATCCAGTTCACCACTTCGGGACCTATCTTCAACCCATCTAGTTTATTTAAGAGCCTCCTGTGGGGAACCATGTCAAAAGCTTTGCTAAAATCTAAGTAGATTACGTCTATAGCACGTCGATGATTCAATTCTCCAGTTACCCAATCAAAGATTTCAATGAGATTCGTTTGGCACGATTTCCCTCTGGTAAAACCATGTTGTCTAGGATCTTGCAACTTGTTGGCTTCTAGGAAATTCACTATCCTTTCCTTCAGCATGGCTTCCATTACTTTTCCAATAACCGAAGTGAGGCTTACCGGCCTGTAGTTTCCAGCTTCTTCCCTATTACCACTTTTGTGAAGAGGTACCACCTCCGCCGTTCTCCAGTCCCTCGGAACATCTCCCGTCTCCAAGGATTTATTAAACAAATCTTTAAGAGGACCCGCCAGAACCTCTCTGAGCTCCCTCAATATTCTGGGGTGGATCCCGTCCGGTCCCATGGCTTTGTCCACCTTTAGCTTTCCAAGTTGTTGATACACACTCTCTTCCATGAACGGTGCTATATCCATTCCATTCTCAGGTGTACTTTTGCCAGTCCCTCGCGGTCCTTCTCCAGGATTTTCTTCAGTGAAAACAGAACAAAAGTATCTATTTAGCAAATTGGCTTTTTCTTCATCATTATCTACATAGCGGTTCGCTGTATCTTTTAGTCTCACAATTCCCTTTTTAGTTATTCTTCTTTCACTAATATACCTGAAGAAATTTTTGTCTCCCCTCCTTACATTTCTAGCCATTTGTTCTTCCGCTTGCGCCTTCGCCAGACGTACCTCTCTCTTGGCTTCTTTCAGTTTCATCCGGTATTCCTCCCCGTGTTCCTCTTCTTGAGATTTTCTATATTTCTGGAACGCTAACTCTTTAGCCTTTATTTTCTCAGCCACTTGCTTGGAGAACCATATCGGTTTCCTTTTTCTCTTGCTTTTGTTTACTCTCCTTACATAAAGGTTTGTGGCCCTATTTATTACTTCTTTCAGCCTGGACCACTGCCCTTCCACTTCATGTTCGTCCTCCCAGCCCATCATCTCCTTCCTCAGGTATTCCCCCATTTTACTAAAGTCAGCACGCTTGAAGTCCAGGACTTTGAGTTTAGAGTGGCCGCCCTCCACTTCAGCCATTATATCAAACCAAACCGTTTGATGGTCACTGCTTCCCAGGTGTGCACCCACTCGGACATTTGACACACTATCCCAATTTGTGAGCACCAGATCCAGCATCACTCCCTCCCTCGTGGGTTCCATCACCATCTGTCTGAGCAGAGCACTTTGGAAAGCATCCACGATCTCTCTACTTCTTTCCGATTTGGCAGACGGAACCTTCCAATCTACATCCAGCAGATTGAAATCTCCCATCAACAGAACCTCTTTTTTCTTTCCTAATTTTTGAATATCTGCGATCAGATCTTTATCTAGTTCCTTTAATTGTGTCGGGGGTCTGTAGACAACACCCACGTGGACAGAGGTTCTATCCTCTCTATTTAAGGTGATCCATATCGCTTCTTCTTTTCCCCAGATCCCTGTCATTTCAGTTGCCATGATATCATTCCTCACATACAGAGCTACTCCTCCACCTTTACGACCCTCTCTATCCTTCCTAAATAGATTATAGCCTGGTATGCTTGCATCCCATTCGTGGGAACTGCAATAACATATTCAACATTCAAATGTAGTTTTACATGTATACACTTAACTTTTTCTGTTTCTTTCAACAAAATCACCTAAAAAGGCAGAAAAGAACTTCTTCAGATAAATATTTAAATTGTCTTTTAATCAAAATCAGATATTTGTTTTAATACTCTTTCTTGCTATTGATGTCAGAATTTGAGTCTTTATGGGTATTATGGATGTTTGTGCAGGGATCTCACTTGAACCCAGAACACTTAAGCAACTCTGGAAAACATGGATTTTTTTTATATTTGAAGTTGTTCTGTTCTTTAGTTTTCCCTTAAAATGTTGTAAACCAAAAAAACTTATATGTCCTTCAACACCCTTTGCAAATGTCACTTAGCTATGTTTGAATTGATTTAGGTGAGGTCTTTCTTGCGTTGGAGCTCAGCTGGAAATCCAGCAAAGGATAATCCACAGATCTCTTCTCCCTAAACCTCACTTATAAGGAGAATAACCAGATGCAAAACCTTAAAACTCCCTGGGCTTGTTCAGGAACTGACTCCTTTCTGGTGACATTTAATCAGTTCTCAATACTGTGGCCACACTCTAATTGAAATAAAATAAGTTAAAGGTTTTCTCACTACAAAACCTATTTCTCACTATTGATTCCCTATTCTAAAATCCAGCAGGCTTCAGTACTGCATTCAGAACCATCACACAGTAACATATTCCATATTCAAATAGTAATACAACATTCCATCTCACAGACTTCACATAAAAACATAACATTTCCCTGCACAGCTATCAGATCAATCTGGAGAATCCAGCACACTCATACAAAAGCAGGGCTGGATTTTCTTTAATATGCAGTCAGGTTCCAAACCCTGTATTCCAAATATCAAATTCACCTTCAACCTCACAACCTGAGTCTCAACTGTTTTTCTTATTCTATAAAGAGTAGGCAGCCATGTGTCCACTTAATACCTTAGCATATAGACTCTCATTCAAACTTCCATTACCTTAAATTCCCTATAAATTAACCATTCCATTCACTGAATGCAGAGACATACCTTTTCTCCA
The DNA here is from genome assembly GCF_901765095.1 of Microcaecilia unicolor. Classification (NCBI taxonomy): domain Eukaryota; kingdom Metazoa; phylum Chordata; class Amphibia; order Gymnophiona; family Siphonopidae; genus Microcaecilia; species Microcaecilia unicolor. The sequence goes on from NC_044033.1 coordinate 319,541,177, forward strand.
CTCAAAACCAAATTAAATATGATTTAAAATTTCTCACAGCTTTTTATTAGTACAGCTCTCACTCACCTGAAACACACCAGTTTTTCCCCAAATGTATTCAGCAATACAACCATGAGAAAGGCAGTCTGTTTATTTAAGTACTCACTTTCAAACTTGTACACATAAGCCTGTCTCTAAATTACTCTTCCAATCACTTATTTCACTATAAAAAAAACCCCAAATCCATACTTTTATTCTTACATTTCACACACCCAGCCAACGTTTTATTCTGTCTCACTCTCCATGTTCACAATTCTCGTCTTCAGCTCACCCAGTCTCCCTAGCAACTCACCCCCCCTAGAGAAACATCTGACATCACTCCACCAATCAGCTTGTCAGCTAAAGACTGGGGGTTTTTTCTTATCTGTTTGGTTTAGAAACTTGGCTGTCCCTTCCCCCCGTAAAAGTTACTGCAAAACGTCCTATATAGAGAATTTTAAAGTCAAATTTTAACCTGACTTGTACCCAAAACAGCAAGGAACATTTTATAGTACAATCCACACCTAATCATGGTTTATTCCTTGTAAAATAAAACCATATTTAAGAAACATCTCACACTTTCTTCACCTAACTCTATTAATAATTTCCAAACTAACTTTAAACCTTTTCCAGCCAGCAGCATCCACCAAAACCCTGGAACAGCCCCCCCAGAGCCCCAGGAAAAAACATTTAATATATGTTACCATATATTACAATACCTAATATTCTATTTGCTTCCTTAGCTGCAGCAGCACACTGAGCAGAGGGTTTCAACATATCATAAACAACAACGCCGAGATCCCTTTCTTGGTTGGTGACTCCTAACGTGGAACCCTGCATTACGTAGCTATAGTTCGGGTTCCTCTTTCCCAAAGGCATCACTTTACACTTGTTCACATTAAACGTCATCTGCCATTTAGACTCCCAGTCTCGTAAGGTCCCCTTGTAATTTTTCACAATCCTCTTGAGATTTAACAATTTTGAATAGCTTTGTGTCATCAGCAAATTTAATTACCTCACTAGTTACTCCTATCTCTAGATCATTTATAAATATGTTAAAAAAGCAGCAGGGCCCATAGAAATAAAATGGACCCTGCTGCAGATAACTCGGGCTAAGCTTTAATATAGGCAGCCAACTCTGGAACGCCATACCAAGATCCATCCAGACAACTAACGAACACCTACCCTTCTGAAAGCTGTTGAAAACTTACCTCTTCAAACAAGCCTATCCAAACGACCCAACTTAATTTACGAACCTAATCCACGCCACTAACATTAACCATACCTCAATCCTCCCCCCACATCTCTTCCTCTTGTCCTACTCTATTCAACTATGTTATCTCTGTGATACTTCGTAATCCATACATTGTAAGCCACACTGAATTTGCTATCGAGCGGGAAAGAGCGGGGTATTAATGCTATAAATAAATAAATAAACGGCCCCCTAAAAGAAAGAAAGGCCAGTTCTCTGTAACAGCTTTACAGCAAAGTACACCAACTGTTGTCCAAATAGGAGAAATACACTTCAGGACATAATTAAGGCAGGAAAATATCCAATACATTTTACAGGTTTAAAAAATGTTTCTTCACAGGTATCCTAAAACCTGACTGACTGGGTGCCTCCAGGACCAGTTTTGGGAACTACTGGTTTAGAGTGAAACCCACCAAAATACAATTCTGAATGAAGAGATTCAAATATCCAAGAAAATACTCCTCAAAGCTTATAAAATAATATAATGTGTCACAGTACAGGGACCAAATAGGCATATCCAGTCCTCTAAATATATGAAGAAAGGGAAAAGACTCCTCAGTATCAGCACAAGAGAACACACCTGTGCCAAGCCATAAGAGCAATAAGGGGTAACAAAGCCTCATCTGCTGTAAGGCTTCTTAAATTGCTGCAGCACCAAAGCACTTGTCACATCCCAGGACTCATCTCCCAATCATCCCTCAAACATGAACAAAAATAACATGTGAATCAGCCCAGGCTAAACTTAACTTGTAATAAAATATCACTTGATACAAGAAACGATAGCGCCAAATAGCACTTATCTTAGTGATGTAGTAAATGAACTATTTTATCAAATGGCTTAGTAGTTCACTTTCATACAGCTCAACAAGGAACCTTGTTTTGCTTCTTGGTCAGGAGCCAGTTGCAAATTGTGTCTGCCACTAAAATTCTCGTTCCTCCAAGCGGGCTGTATATACTTTTTTGGTTCCTGTACTGTGTGACACATTACATTATTTTATAGGCTTTGAGAAGTATTTTCTTGCATAGTTTAGTAGGGCAGATTTAGGATTAATAAAGGAGAACAGGCCTGCTATGTGACAAATGAGTCCATCCATAGGCAGTCAGTGGCCCAACTGTTTGGGGAGGCTAAATGGGGTGGGGTTAGGGGTGGAGCCAGGGGCGGAGCTTATATCCATAATTGTCTGACAACACACAGAAAAAAATAAGTAAAAATAAAATAGTCACAACTAATACCTTTTATTAAATTTAGATATTAGATATGTATTATATGTCAAAGAATAAAGTGGTTGCTCAAAGCATATACTAACCACAATTGCTCAACTGCAAAACACTATGCACAACTTTGTGCAAAAACACACTCAGAACCTTACTGTACCATAACACTGGGCAGACCCTAATAAACCAATATACCACCAATACGGAAAATGCAGACCGTCAACAATATGAAACAAGGGATCATAATATCACTATTCTCATCTAGAGCCACAAAACACCCTTTTATTGTGGAAAGTGCTCCCAATGAGCTTCTTTTATGAATGACTGTCCTGCTTATAATCGAAAGAGAAAAACGCCTATATAGCAACCCAAATCGTGAGATAGACGTTTATCTCTCAAAAACGAATAAATCAGTATAATGGAAAGAACAATTTTAGAGCGTCTGTGGTGCACGTACGTTAAGAGAAAAATGCCCAAATAAGGGGCGTGTTAGGGGCGGTGTTACGAGTTGTTCGTCTACAACGTATAACGGATAGCGAAATGATTTGGGGTGGGCGCGAACATGGGCAACATTGCTTAGACCCAAAATAAAAGCGACCAGAGCAAGAGGGAAATCGTCTTTAGACCCATTAGCGATTGTGTGGAGTTGGAGATTGGCGAGATCGGTGTTGGGAGAGAGCTGAATTGTTGGTTGCAGAGAGAAAGCTGAGTGTGTTGAGTGTGTTGAGTACTTGTTACGTTCGTCTGTGTGCTCTGCCTCTTTTGTGTCTTACCCTTTGACCTTTCCCTACTCCTACTCCTTGCTCTATCGCCCCCTTCCCCTCCCCCTATCCCTTTCCATTCACTGTTCCCACGTGTATACTGTAGTCCCTAACCTCCGTTTGTCTCTGTGTTCTTGTACTGTTTGGCGAGTGAGTGGCCAGAGGGCGTGGTGGCTGCAACTGAGAGATCTATGTGCTGTTTATGTTTTACTACTAGTACTAATACTTGCACTGGTGGGGACATGGATGCAGTTAATGCACTGGTGGCTGGCATGGTATAGGAAGAGGGCACACACCGCAAGAGGTATTCACGGCCCCGAGTGTTCAGGCCCCGCACCACCTTCCTACAACTCACTGACCAGCAGTGTCTAACAAGGTTCAGGTTTGATAGGGACACCATTGTGCATCTTTGTGAGCAGCTGAAACCCCTCCTTCAGCCCCAGACCCGTAGGAATAACCCCATCCCTGTCCACCTCTAAATCACTGCCTCTCTCTCTGTCCTGGCCACTGGGAGTTTTCAATCGGTATTAGCTGCTAACACAGGGCTCACCCAGTTCCTGGATGCCTTTCTAACTCACACCTCTCACTACATCACTTTCCCCCCCCCCCCCCCCCCCCCCCCAGGCCCTGCACAACAACATGGCCGCCTTCTATGCTGTTGCTAGATTCCCCTCGGTCATAGGTGTGATTGACTGCACACACGTCCCACTCAGACCCCCCCTCCCCCCCCCGGCCACACGAAGCCACCTACAGAAACAGGAAGGCATTTCATTTGATGAACATGCAAGTAGTATGTGATGCCCAGGGGGAGATATTAGACTTGTGTGCCAGGTACCCCGGGTCCACCCACGATGCTTACATCCTACAGCACTCGGGCATCTTCCGCAGGTTTGAGCGAGGGGAGTTCACTGGTGGATGGCTACTAGGTAAGTGCAACATGGATGTACCCATACTATACCTCCTCCACTGGGCAACCCTCCGCCCTGACTTCCTCCACTTCACTCCACAACCCACTATTCTAATCCCCCCTCCCCCCCCTGTACCTGATCCAAACAATACACCCTCATCTATCTCATTCTGCTTTTCTCCAAAGGTGACCGAGGCTACCCGCAGAGGACATGGCTCATGACCCCCGTGGTCCACCCACAACGAGGGGCAGAATAAACCTACAACAGGAGACATCACAGCACCCGGGAGATCATTGAGCAGACCTTTGGCCTGTTGAAAAACCGGTTCCACTGTCTGGACCGGTCTGGAGGAGAGCTGCTCTACAGTCCAGAAAAGGTGGCCAAGATCTTTCTGGCGTGCTGCATGTTGCACAATTTGGCCCAGCGCAGAGGACAGCCTCTCTCAGAGGAGCCACAGCCACCAGAGGAGACCCCAGATGAGCAGGAGAAGGAGCCCCCTCCACCCCCAGCCCACAGAGCAGAGCTCAATGCTTACCAGCTTGGCGTAAGAGCAAGACAAAGACTCATTGAAACAAGTTTTGCGTGAAAGGAAGTGCACATTTATTTATATTAAGTGCATAAGTGTTCACCCCCACCACCACCCCCCCTCCCACCAACCCTCACCCTCCAGCATGTGCCATCACTTTCCCCGTCCCCTCCCCCGTCCCCTCCCCCGTCCCCTCCTACCCCTCCCACGGACTTCCTTTGCAGCTGGTGCTGCAGGGGAAGTATCTTCACACTCTTCTGATGTGCTGCTCCCACTGTCCTCCTCCATATCTACACAGCAGCCTGCGGCTTCGGCTGCGGAGTGGAAATCTGGCCACCTTGTTGGCTGTAGCCTGGCCACAGGACCCAGAATGGGAGCTGGTTTGGTGGTGGATGCTGCAGTAGTGGCTGCGGAGGCGCCTGATCTCAAGGCCCACCTCTTAGCTGGTGGTGGTTGCTGTCCACTGGAGGAGGAAGTGGATGGCAGGTCTTGCTGCACCACCACCGCTGGAGTAGGTGGGGTCACCTGAGGGCGCAGGCCTTCAATGGTGTGCTGCAGCTGTTGCAGTTGCTAGAGCACCTCTTGGTGGGCTTGCAGGTGTGCCTGGAGCACCTCTTGGTGGGCTTGGCGCTGTGCCTGGAGCACTTCTTGGTGGGCTTGGCGCTGCGCCTGGAGGGCTTCCCGCTGCGCCTGCAGTGCTTCTCGCTGCAGCTGTAATTTTTCCTGCCGGTACTCCTCCATGCACACATTGTGCCTCAGCAAATCAGTGGCCAGCCGCAGGAGTTGCCTCCGTTGGCTGGATGGCCTGTGGCGAGGAGCTGGCCCCCTATATGCATCCTCATCAGCAGAGTCAACCAGTGGTGGAGGTGCCACCTCTGCTGGTGGTGCTGGTGGAGGTTGAGCCTCTACTGCTGGTTCAGCTGTTGCAGGTGGTGGTGGTACAGGCTGTACTGGTGCAGGTAGTGGTGGTGGTCCAGGCTGTACTGGTGCAGGTGGTGGTGGTGGTGGTGGTCCAGGCTGTACTGGTACAGGTGGTGGTGGTGGTCTAGGCTGTACTGGTGCAGGTGGTGGTGGTACAGGCTGTACTGCTGCTGCAGGTGGTGGAGGTAGAGGCTGTCCTGCTGGTGTAGGCCTTTGTTGGACTTGCAGGCCACTAGGGCCAGCCTCCTCAGAGTCATCACCTATATAGCACAAGGGTGAGGAAGTGTGTTAGTGAAAATAACCGACTTTTGTCTTTCAGCATTCATATACATTGGCCCCCAAACTGCTGACCCAGCAAAGAGATGGTGAGGAGGAAAGGAATTGACACCGATGTGAAAGAGAGCCCCACAGGCAGCTGGGTAGAGGTGGTGGACGGACAGCCAAGAGAAGGACACCGCTCACAACTTTGTGGACAAGCTGTTTGTTGTTTATTAGTTAAAGTGAAGGACATTTCAGCATGTCTTGCTAGACTGCCTAGAACTGCTTTATCACCCCCATTACAGGCTCCTTAAGTGGCATGCATGTGGCCCACAATCACTAGAGCACAAAGATGACAGAAGGAAATAGGCACATTTTGGTGATGGGAAAATAGGAGGGAATAGTAGGGAAGGAAGGCCCCCCAAAGTTGTGCCACAGTAGTAACCTACACACACCCATAGGAGTCAAATGTAAAGTATTATTGGGGGTGCTAAGGCCAGTGCACAAAACTCCACCCTGGACACCTATATGATAGTTGCTCAATATTGGGGGTGTTCAAAAACCCACAGCACCCACAGAGTGAGCTCCTATGACACACATGAATACTACCACTATCAGGGCCGTGCCTAGGGTCTCCGGCGACCCCCTGCAGTCGGCCCCTCTGGCGCCCCCCCGAAAACGAACGCTACACTACCCGCGCTCTTCTCCCCAGATCCTTTTTTTTTGTTTGTTTAAATTTACCTCTCCGGCGCGTGGCAGCGTAGGCAGCGTTAGTAAGAAGGAGGCGGCGCTCCCCCGCCCCGACATGTCTTCCCTTCGCTGTGTCCCGCCTTCTTCTGACGTCAGAAATGACGTCAGAAGAAGGCGGAACCGAGCGAAGGGAAGACACGTCGGGGCGGCCGGGGGAGCGCCGCCTCCTTCTCACTAACGCTGCCTACGCTGCCGCGTGCCGGAGAGGTAAATTTAAACAAAAAAAAAAGGATCTGGGGAGAAGAGGGCGAGGTAAGCATGGTGCGGCGGGGCGCCCCCCAGAGGATGGCGCCCTCCTGCCATGCTTACCTCGCTTACCGCGTCGGCACGGCCCTGACCACTACTCAAATAGAGCTTACAATGTAATTAAGATGCACACACAGGATAAGTAAGAGGGAAGGTAAATGAGTATGGTAGGGATAGAGAGTAAGGGTACAGAACAACTGAGTAGGGGTAAGGAAGTCAGGACAGCATCATAAAGATGGTCGTTTATTCTACATATGAGCACACCCGCCTGAAACTTGCTCCCCCTCCTCCCGCCCCCCACTCCCCACCTCCCGGCCCCAACTTGTATAACACAGTTGAGTGCAGCAGAACAGATAGCCCAGCTTCATAATCGTCAACCTACCTGAGCCCTCAGGCTCTGCCGAGGTGTCAAGGGACCCTATTCCGTGGGTGCCCTCCTGGGGTAGGAGGGAGTGGACCATGAGCTCCAGGGGTGTGAGGTTGTCTGTGTCATGTGGTGGGGGATGGGCACCAGCCTTGCGCCTCACATCCCTCCTCAGCTTCCGCCACTTGCGCTTGCAGTCCTCCACGTCCCTTGCACAATGGAAGACTGCATTGACACTGTCACGTATCGCCTCCCACTCCCGCTGTTTGGTGGTTGCAGCCAGCCTCTGCCCTGTGGGAGCAAAGAGATTTCTGTGCCGTTGCTGGATCTCCTGCACCAGTAGCTCTACCTCTCCATCTGAAAAATTTCCCTTCCGGGTTGGGGGCTGACGCGGTGGCATTGTACCAATGGGGTTTCGAAAATACGGAGTGAGTGGGCGTTTAAATGGTCACCAGGGACGCCCATTTTGTACAGGGGATAGGCGTTCCAGATATGGGCAGTTTCTTTTCCATTATACACACATTTCCTAAACGTCTCCAGCTGAGGTAGCGATTAGGCCCATGTGATTTCGATTATGGGTACATTAGTATGGGAGTCCCCACCTGCCTTCCCTTTCTTCATTGCCATTTAAACCGCCATTTCCTGCGCTGGGACGCTGCCGGTTGTTTTTAACATCACTCAGCCACTCCACTCTAGCATTGGGCGGGACCAGAGCTTGAGATACAGAAAGGAAGGTGCACCGAGCGAAGAACACGCGCTTCACTGCCGCTGCCGACACACGCCGCCTGAATGAACTCCGAGGAGGCACGCTTTTAAAATTTAAGAGGAGAAGGGGGGTTCCTGGTGCTGGGAGGGAGGACGGGCGGGCGGGCGGGTTGATGGTTGCTTGTTTGGTTAGAGGGAGGGCGGGTGGGAGGCAGGCCTGGTGCTGGGAGGGAGGGAGAGTGGGCGGACCAGCAATGGCGCGCGTGCCAAGGGAGAGGGCTCTGCATGCTCTCTCTGGCACGCGTGCCATAGGTTTGCCATCACTGATTTAGGCTCTAAAACCCTTTCTGATGTTTTAGTGCCACCTCAGTAAGGCCAATACACAATCTTTCCACTGCAAAACACTATACACAAACTTGTGCAAAAACACACTCATAACCTTACCAAACCATAACAGCACTAATTCCAAGGACGAGCTACAACCTTATGCATGGAAAGGCAGCACTGTAATTACACCGGGCTCTAAAACACCAGTACACAACCTAGTGAAACAAAAAAAAACAAAACCAAAAAGGGCTGAAAATACTACACACTACCAGAATACTTCACCTTTATCACACATGAAAAACACATGACACAACAGATATGAAGGCAAAATACTGAACTGGAAAGTTACCTCAAGAAGTCAGACTCAGCATGCAACAATTTTAGAAAAATTGAAACTTACATGCAAAATATCACAGATGCACATTTCCAAAAGCTGACATATTCCAGTTAATAAATTCTGAATAAAATACTTTTTTCTACCTTTGTTGTCTGATCATTTAGTTTTTCTATTCGCTTTGGTCCCAATGTCTTCTGTTTTATGCAGTGTCTTCGTTCCATTGATATTTTTTCTCTCACCATGTCCACCATCCTCCTGTGTCCTTATGTGTCCTGTCTACCACCTTTAGCCCTGTCCCTATCCTTTCTCCAGTTTCAACATCTGCCCTCAAAGTGTTCCGATCCAGCCCTTAAATTCAGCAATTTTTCCCTCCATCCATATCTAGCATTTCTCCTCACTCCCCTCCCCTCCATGTGTATGTACTTCCTCTGTCTTCCCTCCCCTCATCCATGTCCAGCATTTCTCCTCTCTCCATTCCACTCCATCCGTGTGCATCTTCTTCCTTCGTCTTTCCTTCCCTCCATCCTTGTTCAACATTTCTCCTCTCTTCCCTGCCCTCCATCCATTTGCATCTCCTTCCAGTCTTCCCTCCCCTCCATCCATCCATGTCCAGCACCTTCCCTCTTTCTCTCCTACCCTTCCATCCAGTGTCATCCCTCTTTCCCTCTCCATCCTTCTACCCATTACCCTCTACCAATCCTTCCGTCCATTGTCTCCCTCTACTACTACTACTTATCACTTCTATAGCACTACAAGGCATACGCAGCACTGTACACCATACACAAAAAGACAGTCCCTGCTCAAAGAGCTCACAATCTAAATATCTCACTTCCTTCTAGACAGTTCTCTCTCTCGACCCTTTTCCATTCAGCATGTCCTGTCTCTCCCCAACCTTCCAATGTCTTTCCTCTTTCCCTCCCTACTCTTCCGTCCAGTGTCTTCCCTCTTTCTGCCCCCTCCTTCCAGCATTTTCCCTCTTTCTCCATCCTTTCATTCAGCAATTCTCCGTCTGACAACTAGGGTCTCCCCCAGTTTCTCCCCAGCGGATTCTCTCTCTCTCCTGCCCATGTCCCCCCCCCCCTCTCTCTCTCTCTGTACCCCTCTTCCATCCAACATCTTCTTTCTGGCTCTCCCCTGCTCTTTTCCATGTCCCTGGCTCTCCCCTGCTCTTTTCCATGGCCCCTCTTTCTCTCCCCACCCATCTCTGGCTCTTCCCTGCTCTTTTCCATGTCCCTGGCTCTCCCCTGCTCTCTTCCATGGCCCCTCTTTCTCTCCCCATCTCTCCCTGGCTCTCCCCTGCTCTTTTGCATGTCCCTGGCTCTCTCCTGCACGTTTCCACTTTCTCTCTCTCTCCTCCAGCGTCCTTACGTCACTTCTCTATAGACTTCCTGAATCAGTACTTCAAGCTACAGCCTGCTTGTAACTCCTATTCACTTGTTCATCTCCACTTTTCTAAAAGCAAGAATTAGCCTAAAGAGAATCAGTAAACATCAGGATTTAAAAAAGTCACTTTTTACAAAAGCTGCATCAGAGTGCTTTAAGAGCCACTTACTTTTTTTTTTTGGGGGGGGGGGGAGGGGAACACTTACATAAAAGCAGTTTAGCTGCCAGGCCACTTGTAACCACTGAGAGAAAAAAAAAGGTTGGAGTATCTTTCCCCCCCGGACCCAGGAGGTGTTAATAGACCCATCCATAATAAATCTTTGTCTGCAAGGGCGATCGCTTTTGAGAGGGGAAATGGGGCTTCAATTCATTAACACAGCCCAGGATGGAGTTTGCACACCTGCTCTGTACCCCAGGGCTCGGAATATGCTTTATTTAAAGAGACTCCTCTTTGCAATAATTCAGCCAGAAAAGGAGCTTAGAACAAAGTCATTTTTTAACGTCGCTCTCATTTAGATATCGCGTGAAAGAACTCTTTCAACAAAGTTGGATTAGGTGTGGAGTTTTCTGTTCGGGGTCATAATAAATGCTAGAGTGGAGTGGCTGAGTGATGTTTAGATAGGAAGGAAATAGCCAGCTCTCTTCCGATATTAAAAGCCTGTGTTCCGTGCAACAGACTTAAATGTGAGCAAACACAATTTCAAGCAAACCGCAAGCACTTGTGCTGTGGCATCTGGTTCATAGTACATGGGAACGGTAATGCTCTTCTCCCTGCAAACCCTCGGCTGCCAGTCACCAGCAGCTTTTGTACTGGTTTCAGAGGAGAGGGAACCTCGCCGGGCTGTATTCGCCTCCTTCTGCCCCCTTTCAATGCTCGCAGCCTAAAGATCTGTAACCACAGAAAGGCGGTATGTGTCGAGAGAAGCAGCAGCTTAGCGCTGTGCTTGTTCCTCTCGCTGCTCAACAGCAGAGGCAGAATTTCGCGGGACAGGGGTCTCGGGACATTTGGAGGAAGACGAGGCAGGCGGGGAAGGTCACAGCTGGGCTGGGGAGGCTTAGCCTCCCCAAGCCTCTTATACGGGGTGCCTATGAATCCATTTCTCTTTTTGGACCCAAACTTTAAAACTTCCCTCCTTCAAGAATGGGAGCACTATCTCCTTGACAGTAAACCTGAAGAAGTGCATCTGTCAATGTTTTGGGAGGTAGGCAAAGCAGTCATGAGGGGGAAAATCATAGAGTACACTGTAGAGACAAGTAGGGAGAGGGATGAAATGTTAAGAGCCCAAACTAAACAACTTCACACTCTTAAGGGTGTTCATATATGTAAAGGGAATGCTGACGCCAGAGTGAAATATCTGGCCATCAATGAGGTACTATATCAAAGGACTGCCTGTAATATCCGAATGTAGAAATACAATTTACACAGATGGGGTAATAAAGCTGGTAAGCTGCTGGCTACACTTGTCAAATGTAGGGGGAAATTAGACAAGTAATAACACGCATAAAAAAGCTCGCAGGATCTATGGCTTCTACAGATAAAGACTTTCAAGCAGTATTTGTACAATTTTACCAATTCTTATATGATAAAGGCTACTGCAACATGGAGCAGAGGGCTAATTCTTTTCACAATCCCCTATTACCAACTCTCATGTCAGGGCAGAGAGAGACTCTCAATACTCCGATAACGGGAAGGAGATACAACTTGCCATAAAAAATCTTAAGTTAGCCAAGGAGCCTGATGGGTTAAGCCCTAAGTGTTACAAAATCCATTGGACATGGCTGATTAGCCCTTTCCAAGCCCTCTGGGACAATCAAATGGCAGACTGGCACGAACATTGTAGTACTGCCAAAACCAGGAAGGGATAGGGAGGCCTTGGACTCATTCCAACCGCTCTTTGCTCAACCAAGATATAAAACATTTTGCTGCTATACTGGCCTGATGGCTTGGATTGGGAGTTGCCTGCATTGGTTCACTTGGATCAGACCAGCTTTTTCCCAGGCAGGTATGCCTCTATAAACATTATTAAAGACCTTACTGCTTTGCAGGCCCAGGGATCACAACCAGTGGATAGGATTATAATGTGTTTAGATGCAGAAAAAGCATTTGTTAAGATCTTATGGGATTACCTCTTTATGGTGTTACCTCAATTTGGTTTTATGGGGGCCTTCTTAGTGGGTGTTCAGGCGTTTTACAGAAACCCTACTGCTCAAATACTGATTAATGAGGATCTCACTTCTACATTTGGTTTGGAACAGGGAACCAGACAAGGCTGCCCACTATTGTCTATGTTATTTGTCCTCTCTTTAGAGCCCCTGGCTGCTAAAATTAGACCAGAGGAAAGTATCAGAGGAATTATAGTGGGTAAACAAGAATATGAGATTAATCTTTTTGCAGATGATATGTTAATATTTTTGATCAGCGTACGACAAACACAGATGCATCGGAGGCAGTGCCCAAGTTGGTTAGCCTCATCTCACATTTTGAATCTTTCTCAGGATTAAAAATAAACAGAAAAATTAGAGATGATGGTAGTGTCTTCTAACCATAATTGCCATAGGGACCCACACTTTTCTATGGTGTAATCTAAGGGTATGGTAAACTTGGACAGTGCAATTATATACAGGAAGAATGTACAGGAGAAATTAAGTTTAAGTTTCAAGTAGCTTGATATACTGCACTATGGTAATGCCTTCAGGGAGGTTTACAAATACAATAATTAAATTACATTGTCGAAAGAAGAACAATAGGTTGGAAATAAGACCAGGAAAGAGAGACAAGTGAGTGGGGGGAAATAGGATCCTGAGTTGTACATTTAACGTAGTAATTGTAAAGATTTTGCCAAAAACAATGAAGCAAATGATGTTGGATGTAGTGTGTCGTTGTCAGAAAACACAGAGATCTACCGAACAAAGCTACGTTTATTTAATTTTTTGGCTGAGTTTAAAGTTTAAAATCAAAATATTTTGTGAGTCTTTACCTCATACGGAGGTTTTTCTGGCCAATGATGAGGAAGTCCAGCTCCCTATAGACTGTTTTATGTGTCTGGGGGTTTCTCGAGGCCTTTTCCTCCGAATATTAACAAGTGTGTTTGCTACAAGTAATGTAAAGAAAACATATGTTTGGTACAAGAGTGACTCACCATAAAGTTTCGGTATATCCAAAAAAGTATATGAATATAGCACTAGAAAATGGCTTCTATGATTATGAAACTGGTCTAAAAATGCATGAGAGAGAAACAAGAGGACATTGTAAGAAGAAATTTTTATAATGGGAAGTGGAAAGGTGAGATGATCCGCCAAAGTGCAGTGTATACCGTTTAATATAGTGACAAATGAATTCAATATGAAAGAGCTGCTATATACAATTCCAGTTTTGTGAATCTATAAATATGTAACTGATAAGAATTATCTACTGGCGTGCGCATGAAATATGAAGTGGAAGTACACAAATGCAAAACTAGAAGGAGAAAAGCAATAACATTTAAAAGGAAATAAACAGCTGTAGATTGTGAGTGATACGTATAGATTGCCACAGGTGCATCACCATTGCAAAGGGCTTTTTAAAGGTAATCTCGTTTTATCAGAGCATTTTTACTTAAGTACTGTCACCTACTTATTTTATTCACCATTCACTATTGGCATTTTGTAATATGACTTTTTTTTCTTTAGTTTACTTGTGACATTTATATCCCACATTATCCCAAACAAGTTAGAGTTCAATTTGCCTTACAATAAACAGTATAGGATACATAACAAAGAATAATGCATGTACAATTTCTCATTCATAATAGATTTTCTAAATGTTAAACTTCCATAGTTATCCAAGGAGCTTGGTTCTCATGTGGCACATCACTGGAATCTGTGTTAGAGGAGCTTATATACAAAGTAGGTGGGTTTGTTACCTGTCCAGAAATACTGTAATAGCAGTTCAAAAGCAGCAAGGTCTAAAGGGGTTCAAACAAGGCATGGTTTTAGAATATGATTTTCATGGGAAACTGGCGAAGCATGTAGGGCACCAACTATGCCAGTGTATAATTTTCAGTGAATCAAATAAACCTTTATTAAATGGTTAATAAAGAGCACTGGACCATCATATTATTTGGGAGGTTATCTATGGATCATATTTCACCATCCTGTATAATTATGGTACAGCCAGAGACCCCTCCACTGGAATGGTGGAGGGCCCAGTCATAGAGCTCAGGCCATTACAGACCTTGGCTGAGTCAGAAATCTGATGGCTAACATAACTGGGAGCTTCCTGGAAAAGTATGGCCTAGTTTGTAGCCCAGATTGAGGCCTAAAAGTTAAGTCAATAGATATGGAAACAAAATAGAGGATTTCAACACAAAATGGAAGCCCGTATCTGTTACAAAGTGGAATTTTCTCTAATGTAAGTTAGAAAAACAAGTTGAGAAATAAGTGAGTCATAGCAGGTGCAAAGAAAATAGGGAACTAGCTGTTCCAGAGAGGAGGGAGACTTCCTGTGAGCAGGATTGTGGTCAGCTGGTGTGAGAAAGGAAAGGCGTAGCAAGATAGAAGCTACTCATTAGCATGAGCCAATCAGTGACAACCATGACATTAGCATAAATCCAATCAGGTATATCTACTGTCATATTATCCATATCCTGAGGGCACCTATAAAAATCCGGGTATTTCCTGGTTTGAGTTAGAGAGAAAAGGGTTGGCACTCTCTCTCCAAGGGAAACCAATGTGTCCAGCAGAATTAACAAATTACCTAATTACCTAATTGCTTTCCCTTGTAAAACCTCTAATTGGTAAAATAAATTATAAAAGATTAGCAAATAATTGACACCTGTTTGCAGCTTATCATATTCCTATAATTAATTGATTGTACAATGCCTATTGTCCATCACTGATTTGACTTATACCTTAGCAAATAAACTCCTCATTCCAAATGATGATTTGTGGGCTTCACTTAATGATGAAAGGCTGTAAGTATAAATGCTTTTGCTACATCAGGCTATCATTCGCTGCATTGTATAACCTGTAGCCTAAATCCAGTTTGTCATAAGGCTGGTATCTTTTCCTTAGACCTAACGTCTCCCTTAGAGGCAATAACTCCTTGATTACCCCGGTACTAGTGTTATTTAGAGATGGAGTCAGATTAAGGTCACTCTAGCCTTCTTGGGGGGGCTCGGGACCCCCCAATTCTCAACAATCCCCTTATAGTCGCCAAATTCAACTTTCTAAAATATTTTACAGTACTATCCATTAATGTCCACAACCAATCTCCATATAAAGTGTGAAGTATTTATCTTAAGTAATACCCTCCATTTGACAGGAATTCATGTTTTGATTCTATCATCAGGGATGATAGGATATTCTTCTACCTTCAACTTCACTCTATTTAAATATCTCCAGCATTCTTTCTTATTTCCACAACATCTAAAAAATGTTTAGACAAACATTGTATCAGCATTTTGGTATCTCTCTGCTTTATAAGATGGGGAATATGTGGAGGAGCATTTTTGATATGGCATCCAAATGGTGAAATAAACTTTTAAAATTGTGAGTCAATAATGTAAAAAAAAAAAAAATAAACATCTTCCACAACATCTCCATGAGAGGCATGGAGATCCATCAGAGGCAGCCTGGAAAGGTGAGTGTGAAGCAGCTTCCCCCCCCCCCCCAGGATCACAGCACCACCCATGAACAAATTGTATCGTAATGGTAGAGAGGGGGAGGGGGTTGTACTATATGTTAGAGGGAATTGAGTCAAACAAACATTCTACATGAAACAGATAGCAGTGTGGAATCATTATGAAACAGGTGGGAAATCAGGAGACGAAAGGCAAATTTTGGTTCCAAACAAGGCAACTTTATTGCTAGCAAGTGAACAGCACCGAGTAGCCTCGGGACACTGTGTGTCATAAATCATCTGACGCTTACATTTATACTTCCCTACTGGGCCTGCGCATTTGGCCCCTTACACGTCATACCTGTCATGCGCAGTAAACATTTGTAGTTCTTACAGTACAAAGTTGTAGTCCCAGTACGTACACACGTCATAACACTGAAATGATACTGGCAAGAAAAACGAAACTTAGCAGCTTATTCTTCACACACACACAATGCTCCTTTCTAGCACAGGAGATAAGGTGCGGCTCAGGAATGCAGGGGGGTGTCAGCACCCTCCAAGGTCGTCTATTCAGATGGCGTTGCTACAGGCAAGCTGGTCTTGTATAGGCCTTGCAAACTACTGTTACAAGCTATATATCTAATAGCCCTGCATTCTGTCTGTACATTAGTAAACAGCAAACTTGTCTTGTTAGTAAACAGTAAAACTGGATAAGGCACAAATGTCCAGTGCAGTAATAAGGTGTGGCCAAACAGCCAAAAGCAGAGGTAGAGTGCATAAGTAAAAGTCCATCAGTAGGCACAAAACATGAGGTTGTCCTGTTGCTCAGTAGTATTCAGGTAGTACCGGCGTTCCACTCCTTCATTCCCCCCTTTTGATACTTGAACATCCATTCTGGTGGAGAGTATCACCTCCATGAACCCTGAAAAGGAAAGAAAGGACAAGGATAGTTAGCGAGGGAGGCAACAAGCGAGCCCTAAGCCCTTGCGCAGCCGTTGGTAGCTTCGCCGGGGTTGAGACGGAGGGCCCCTAGTGGAATCCCCCCCCCTTTGTAGCCGGTCTTTTGCTGGCACAAGGGTGATGGCCCATTGAGTGACTCAGGGGGTTCAAAGTGCACATCAGCCACAAGGTGCTTCATCGTCAGCTTCATCAGACTGGGGAATGGGGGAGTACATCTGGAGAGCCATAAGTTGGGCAGCAGCACGGCGGTCAGCGATGCTTTCCATGGTG
Organism: Microcaecilia unicolor; assembly: GCF_901765095.1. NCBI lineage: Eukaryota > Metazoa > Chordata > Amphibia > Gymnophiona > Siphonopidae > Microcaecilia > Microcaecilia unicolor. Next base: position 319,557,977 of record NC_044033.1, read on the forward strand.
GAGCGGAGACACCTGAAAACTAAGGGGAGAGACAAAGGTATTATTAGGCAAGACAGCAAGAACAGGCCACCCATGACGAGGAGGCCTTGCAGGCTCCCGGAGGTTGGGAGCCAGCTGGTGAGGGAGGAAGTCCAATCCCACGCACTGTTCCAGGTCTGGACGGGGACGTGGGCTAGTTTGACCATCCGGTCAGTTATCTCCCTGATGACATGGCTCTGGTCATCAATCTGTAAGCAGCAATTACTGAGGTTAAACTTGCCACACACCCCGCCCTCCTGGGCTAAGAGGTAGTCAAGAGCCAAGCGATTTTGGTAGACGGCGGTAATGAGCTTAGTGTTCTGTCGAGCTAGGATATTGAGGGCCAGGGCAGAATCGTTAGTGAGGATTTCGAGTACGGCCTGTAGGCGAATAATGCGATTTAGCATGTAGATAGGGGTGCGGTACCCGTATGTACCATCTTCAGCCCATGTGGCCGGTCCATAGTAGTGAATGATACGTTCAGGCGGCCACTCGTTGTCCTTCCAGTCTCCAATCTGGACTTTGGGCTTGATGATTGGGAAAGACCGTTTTCGTCGGGTAGGGTTATCAGGCCCCTTTTCCACGTATAGGGGGATTCCCAAAGTTTCGCCGACTTGTATGGGCAGAAGGAAAAAACTAGGTCGGACCGTGCCCAAGAGGCAGGTACCGTACCAGCGGGTCGGGAGTTGTTCATAGGCCCTGCGTCCGCAGATATAGTAGTAGCCCGCCGGGGCTACCCACTTGAGGGAGGCGTTCCCTCCGTATGTCCATGTCGTGTTTAAGGTGGGTTCTGTCCAGATAGGCTCCGGGGCGGGCAGGTTGTCCGTTTGCCACCAGGTCGTCCGGCTGCCATTATACTGAAGAACCCCCGTACAAGCAGAGTCTCCCACTGGTACAGAGTAACGCTTCGATGGCGCTCGACTAGCGCAGAGGGTACCTATGATGTTTGTTCTCAGGGCCCATTCGTACGGCTTCGGCCGTTGGGGAAAGGTAATGTTAGTGGTGTTGAGTGCATCCCATGTGTGTTGTCGGATCTCTCTCGCTTCCCAGGGCCATTGTTCACCCATGTCGGTGCCTCCACAGACGAAACAGTTGGCAATTCCGAGGGAGAGGGCGATGTTTTCAGCCAAATTGAGGAACATATTTCGGGCTTCTGGGGAAATGGGGAATTTAGTCTCGGTCTGCTCAGCACGAGCAATTTCATCAAATACGTCTTGGTAGCCGACAACAGTAGTCTGGTAGTGCGTAGGAGGCTTCGTTTCGAGACTCTGATATATGGTAATATATGTCAACGGATCCATTCCTCCGCCGTCAATGCCGAGGCCCCACGTTCCTCTCCAGGGCATGTCGTGTCCTCGGATGGGCCAGTCTAGGGACACATAGTTACCAGAACCTCGACGAAATTCGCCCAGGCCGGCGCATCCGGTATATCCTCCTCCCGTATAAGCACATACTCGGTCCCAGCCCGAGGCTCGAGTGTCGCCGGCGCATGGGAGCCACACCCACGGGGAGCAGCATCTCATGTCTGGACTGAAGGGGCAGACATACTTGTGGTCCTTAACGTATGCCTCTCGCCAACTCTGGCTACCACACTTGCGAGACCAAGGGTGCTTGTCCATGGCGGCACAGACGTCGAAGGTGAGGGTTGCTACAGTTTGGATGCCACCGACAAGGATACGAGTGGAATTAATGTAATACAGAATGCCATCTCCCTCGACTCCCGGAGGTCCGGCCACATACGCAGGGAGTCCTACGCTGAGGGTGACATTGTAGTATCTTGGTTTGGTAGGGCTGTGACAGATAGTGAGATTTCCTTGGAGGCATCTGTGGAACTGTTGGAGGCCATTCGGAGTGATGAGGGCACAAGTCGGGAGAAACTGGCAACCGCCTTCCGGGGGCTGCGTCTGGTGAATGAGGGTAGTGACTAGGTGATATCCTCCCTCTATACGGTGGCGCACGAGGCGCAAACATTCAGTACAGTTCTGGCTCAAGGGGTAATAGCTCGGGACTGAGCAAAGGAGGAGTAGTAGGCTCAGCATCATATATGCGGTGGAAGGTATCCGAGCCTTTGCAGCAAGAAGATGATAAGGCCCACGATTATGGCTGCGATAAAGAGAGAGCCAAAAACGCAGTGGGTCCAGAAACTGAGTTCCTGTTGCTGGGCAGGCATGAATCTGGTGGTTCACGTCTTTCTTAGAGTCAGCCGTAATGGAGCGTCAGGATGTTGGTGCGCAGTCCAACGCTTCAGGGAGCTGCTAGTGGGAGCAGCAGGCTTCAATCGGGTCCAATGTATCCACACTGGGCTTCCTGCAATTTTAACAGCGGTGGAGGTCGTTAGGAGAACAAGGGAGGGCCCCTTCCATTTTGGCTTTAGGCAGTCAGATTCATCCCACTCTTTTACCCAGACCTCGTCTCCCACCCTGAACCTGTGCGTAGGATTGGTGAGGACCAAGGGAGCTACTCTTTCAGTGTACTGCTGGATGTCTTGCACTACCTGGTGTAAGGCTCTCATCTGTTTCACTAAGGAACTCTCACCCTGTATCTGCAAGGAGTCGGGAAAGGAGGGTAGTGGTGGTGGCCTAGCATACATCATCTCGTAGGGAGTAAGGCCGGTAGCCTTGGGGGTACACCTAAGATGCAGCAAGGCCAGTGGAAGCAGGTCGGGCCATTTGGCTTTTGCTTCTTGGCATAGCTTGGCTAGCTGATTCTTCAGGGATCGGTTAGCCCTCTCCACTACTCCACTGCTTTGGGGTCTCCAGGCACAATGCAACTTCCAATCGAGGCCCAGTCTGGTACTGAGCTGTTGTGTTACTTCGCTAGCGAAGGCGGGACCGTTGTCAGAGTTTATTTGCTTGGGGAGGCCGTATCTGGGTAGGATTTGATGAAGCAGTAGGGAGGTGACTTCTTTAGCCATTTCCGTTCTAGTAGGCTGGGCTTCAATCCATCCGGTGTAGGTACACACGGCGACGAGGATAGCTTTGTAGCCGCGCGCCGGGGGCATGTGTGTGAAGTCAATCTGGCACACGTGGAAAGGGCTGGTGCCTCGGAGAACATGTCCTGGCATAGGGCCGGGCCCCGTTCGAGGGTTGTTCCGGGCACAAGTCGCGCATCGGCTGGAAGCGTTTTTGGTCCACAGGGATAGTTTGTTGATGTAGTAGGTCTTCTCAAGTAAGCGCCCCAGGGCGTCCCTTCCCAGGTGGGTGCGGTCGTGAGCCTCCTTGGCCACCGTCCAGGCCAAGGCTTCGGGTATCCATATGCGCCCATCCTGTAGTATCCACCAGCCGTTGCGTGACTGTAGACCCTCTTGTTGGGCCCATTCCGTTTCTTGGGGGGTGTAAATAGGGGTCTCCGTAGGGAGCTGGACGACGAGCACGGGGTCAGGAGGGTGAGAGGAGTAGGGGAGCTGACTTGCCCTTTTTGCAGCGTCGTCCGCCCGCTGATTTCCCCGGGCGATAGGGTCCGTTCTTCCAGTGTGGGCCCTGCAGTGCATCACAGCCACCTTCTTCGGCTTCCATACCGACTCGAGTAATTGGCAGATTTCAGCGGCATTTGCAAGTCCTTTCCCTTCAGCTGTCAGAAATCCCCTCTCCTTGTACAAGGCTCCGTGCACCTGGAGGGTGAGGAAAGCGTATTTGGAGTCGGTGTAAATGTTGACAACTTTCCCTTCAGCCCACAGGAGGGCTCTGGTGAGGGCGATTAGCTCCGCTTTCTGGGCTGATGTTCCGGGTGTCAGAGCCATAGCCTCGATCACATGGTCCTCAGATACCACCGCATAGCCAGCTCTTCGAATTCCCTCTATCACCTGGCTGCTTCCATCGGTAAAAAGGGTAATACCCCCTTGCCAGGGTTGATCCTTCAGGTCAGGTCTGCTCGAGTGCACAGTGGCCATTACCTCTTCACAGTCGTGGAGTGGTGGTTCAGGGGCCGGAAGGAGGGTGGCAGGATTGAGGTTGGTCGTGTCCAGGATCCGCACCTCCGGATTCTCGCACAGGAGGGCTTGGTATTTGACCAATCGGGAGTTGGTCATCCATCTGGGTCCGTGGCTCTCGAGTAGGCCGCGGATGGTGTGGGGTGTGGTCACAAAAAGTGTTTGGCCGAATGTGAGTTTATTGGCCTCGTGTATCAGGAGACAAGCAGCCGCAATGCTTCGTAGGCAGCCCGGCCATCCTCGTGCCACGTTGTCCATGCTCTTGGAGAGGTATGCTACAGGGCGTTGCCAGGTACCGACCAGTTGGGTAAGGACTCCAAGTGCCAATCCCTTCTTTTCGTCGATGAACAAGTAGAACGGCTTAGTCACATCTGGCAGTCCGAGCGCTGGTGGGGCCACAAGGGCCTCCTTGAGGTCCTGAAGGGCTTTCAGTTCGTGTTTCTCCCACTGGAGATTTTGGCCCTCGAGTTCAGGTCCTTTCAGTTTGGCGTACAAACTGTGGGACAGGATGGCAAAATTGATAATCCAAATGCGGCAATATCCAGCGGCTCCGAGGAGTGCCCGTAGTTCCTTCTTATTTGCAGGAGTGGGTTGGTTGCGGATGGCTTGGGTTCGGGGGATACCGAGCCGTCGGGTTCCTTCTCGGAGGCGAAACCCCAGATACTCGACTTCGATCTCGCATATCTGCGCCTTCTTGCGACTGGCCCGGTACCCCTGGGCTTCCAGGGTTTTCAAGAGGTAAAGGGTGGCTTCTGCACAGTCCGTGTACGTCTCACGGGCCACCAACAGGTCATCCACGTATTGGACGACCGGCCCGTACTCGTCTTGGTACGTTTTCAGGTCCTGGGCAAGCTGGTCACCAAAGAGGGTGGGGGAGTTCTTGAACCCCTGGGGAAGCCGGGTCCATGTATATTGCTGCTTGGTTCCCGTCTGTAAGTCTTCCCACGTGAAGGCAAACAACTTTTGGCTGTCAACAGCAAGAGGGATGGAGAAGAAGGCGTCCTTCAAATCAATGACACTGTACCACTTGGTCTGAGATGGCACTTGGGCCAGGATGGAGTATGGATTTGGTACGAGGGCAACTATGTCGGCTACCTGGTTGTTGACTTTCCTCAGGTCCTGGACGGGTCTGTACTCGGATGTTCCTGGTTTCTTAACGGGCAACAATGGGGTGTTCCATGCGGATCTGATTGGTTTAAGGACTCCCTGTTGAAGGAGTTTCTGTAGATGTATATGCATACTATGCCGGGCTGCATAGGGGATGTGGTATTGTCCTTGGTTGACAACTTGAGCATTTGGTTTGAGCTCAATCCAGATGGGGATAGCGTTAACGGCCAGTCCGCCGGGGTTCAATTCTGCCCATACATCAGGCACTTCATCCATTATGGCTCGCCTCTGCTGGGCGAAAGGGGTGTTCTGGTCGTAACGGCAGTCGCCGGGTCCCGCAGTTGGGGGAACATGTAGTCTCCATTCTTCTCTTACTGGACAGATAAGTGTTACTGGCCGATCTTCAAAGCGAGCTTCCACTTCACCCGTAGTCTTGAACTTCAAGGTGGCCTGGAGCTTACAGAGTAGGTCTCGACCAATCAAGGGGACCGGGCATCCAGGGATGTGTATGAACTGATGGGACACCATCGTCCCTCCGATCTGGACTTGGCGCTCTTTGAGGAGGGGCGCCGCAAGGGATTTCCCGGAGGCTCCCACAATTGGTATAGTTTCTTTCGTGGCTGGGGCTATGGCAGTGGTGATAACAGATCGCTGGGCCCCTGTGTCTAGTAAGGCCTTCATAGATTCTGTCCCCACCCGAATTTCCACCAGAGGGTCAGTGGGGACTCTGCCCTCCCGGTTTCTTCATGCTGTGCCGTCTCGGGTAGCGTCCACAGCCATCTGCCATTCCCTCCGGTCATCCCGTCCTCTCTCTCTTCGGCCCCTCCCACAGCCTCGCCTAGGGGCCCCCGTACGGTCGCCGGTCTCCTCCTCTCTCTGCCGGTCCCATGATTCCTCTTCTCTCGGGTTGTCCCGTATCTCCTCTGGACAATCAGCCCACCAGTGTCCTTCTTGTCGGCAATTTGCACACTGGTTACGCCCTATGGGGGACCGCGTTCCTCTTGTTCTCCTGCCCCTCCCCTTTGGTCTAGACCTCATTCGTTCTTCCAGCACCGTAGCCAACACATCTGCCTTCTCCCGCATCCGTCTGGTCGATTCCTTCCGGGCCTCCACCTTCTCCTCCTGGTCGCGATATCCGAATACGCGATCAGCTATAGCTTTCAGTTGGCTTAGGCTCATCCCTTCGAACCCCTCCGTTCTCTGTAGCTTTCTTCGTATATCCGGTGCTGACTGGCTAACAAAACTCATAACCACGGTTGGGAGGTTCTTAGGGTCTTCGGGATTTATCGGGCTGTGCCTTCTGAATGCTTCCATAAGTCGTTCAAGGAAGTCCCCTGGACTCTCGTCCTTTTGTTGGACTACACTGTGGATTTTTCCCATGTTGGTAACCTTCTGCTTCCCCTTCTTTAAGGCGGCCAGGTACGCCTGTTGGTATCGGCGGATAAAGGTTTGGCCTTCGGCGGTTCGGTAATCCCACGTGGGGGCAGCGATGGGCGCCTCCGTTTCTAGTAGGTTCTGTAAATTGGCATGGGCCGGATTCGCATCCCGGATGGCTTGCTCCATATTTTGTTGTAAAAGGCGGCGTTCTTCAGAGGTCAGGATGTGGGCGCTCAACTGCCTAAGGTCGGCCCAAGTTGGATTGTAGCTGTATATAATGCCTTCCACCAGCTCTATCAGCTGCTCGGGTTTCTGGTCGTAGGACGGCCCATGGAATTTCCAGTTATACAAATCGGCACTTGAGAAGGGAACGTGACTATAGACTGTTGATTCGATGGGCTGGCCCCCCCCCTCTGCCGGGTTAGGGGTATAGGTGGTGGACTGTCGGACTGGGAATAAGTGAGAGGTTCCCCCTTTCCGGCTGGACGGAAGGGCCTGTTGCGGACTCGATTGGGGGAACCGAGTAATGTTCTTCACAACCCGTGTACTCTTCCGTGTGGTTGCGAGGCCAGGTGACTCAGGTGAGGCTGGGTGGGACGTCTCCCCGGCATCCGACTCTGACCCGGAAGTCTCGGCGTCAGCGGGGCCTTCTGCTAGGCCCGTAAGGTCAGGGTACATAGGAGCATAGGGCGGCGGCGCAATGTCGTCTTCGTATGCCTCCGCCGTAGCAAGTATCGGGGCTTTTGGAGGCTTCTTCTCGGCCGAACCCTGAACTCTCCCTGCGGTTTTCTTCGGGGGTTTTTTCCTAGAAAGTGTGTTGGTAGTACTGGGCGTAGTTCCTGCCTTGACTCTGGTAGCAGGGGGCGTGGTCTCAGTGGCTTCGGTGCTAGGGGCGGTAGGCCGTATGGGGGCGGTCCCTGCGGCCTTCGGGACGGCAACGGTTGCCGAGCTTTGGAGAGCGAAGGCATGGGTCGGCAGGGTTCTAAGTTTGGTTTTCCGGCCTTTTCTCTGCTTTACCAACATAAGGGCGGCCTTTTCTACCTTCCGTTGGGCCCAAGCCGGCGGATCCCGGACTACATCCAACCACGCTTCTATGTATGGAATGTCCTCGGGACAGCCGGGGTTTCCCTCAATTATAACAATATTCATGACCGCCGCCACTTTTTCATACTCGAATGACCCTTCCGGGGGCCATCCAGCAATTCCTAGCCCTGGCCACATAAATTGACATCTCTGTATCATCCCGGCCCTGCTACATTTATCTAGGTCGAACACTTCGCTAAAGTGTTCCGTCATTAAATCTAACGGTGAAGACCCACCCCCGCCCATCCTAACCTGAGTGCCAAAGGACAGGTGACGGACAAAGGGGGAAAGGGGAGGTGGAGGAGTAAGGGGTCTCGTTCCACCAGACACAGAAGGGTCAACACTCGGCCTGACCAGGACGCGGTCACCCGGCCTGGAACTGCAAGCCCACTCACACACTTTCATACGCCACAAGAAACCCCCCCGTTCGTTCGCCGCTCGGTTTCGTCGCCGGAGCCTAGTGAGTTTCGGGACCTAGTCGGATACCAATAGTCCGTATTAGTCACTGGCTAAAAGAGGGTGATCACGCCTCTTCTTCGGTCCTTACTGGGCCGGTCACTACGTAGAGTATACTCGCCTGTCCGCCGGGGTCGCAGGCCGCGCCGTCGTGCGCTTCTCCCTGAAATGGAAAAAGGTGCCTTGTCGGAACCACACAGCCCCCTCTACAGTCAGGCGGAGTGGATCGGCCCTCCTCCGGGAGATGGACGCTGAAATCAGCGGTGGCCACTCACCACCTCCTCGGGTGGGAATCGATGACCCGATCCGACTGCAGTGGGGGAGGGGAAGAATATAATCCGATTCCCCTTTCTACTTCTGTCCCATCTGGGTCGCCAATGAAACAGGTGGGAAATCAGGAGACGAAAGGCAAATTTTGGTTCCAAACAAGGCAACTTTATTGCTAGCAAGTGAACAGCACCGAGTAGCCTCGGGACACTGTGTGTCATAAATCATCTGACGCTTACATTTATACTTCCCTACTGGGCCTGCGCATTTGGCCCCTTACACGTCATACCTGTCATGCGCAGTAAACATTTGTAGTTCTTACAGTACAAAGTTGTAGTCCCAGTACGTACACACGTCATAACACTGAAATGATACTGGCAAGAAAAACGAAACTTAGCAGCTTATTCTTCACACACACACAATGCTCCTTTCTAGCACAGGAGATAAGGTGCGGCTCAGGAATGCAGGGGGGTGTCAGCACCCTCCAAGGTCGTCTATTCAGATGGCGTTGCTACAGGCAAGCTGGTCTTGTATAGGCCTTGCAAACTACTGTTACAAGCTATATATCTAATAGCCCTGCATTCTGTCTGTACATTAGTAAACAGCAAACTTGTCTTGTTAGTAAACAGTAAAACTGGATAAGGCACAAATGTCCAGTGCAGTAATAAGGTGTGGCCAAACAGCCAAAAGCAGAGGTAGAGTGCATAAGTAAAAGTCCATCAGTAGGCACAAAACATGAGGTTGTCCTGTTGCTCAGTAGTATTCAGGTAGTACCGGCGTTCCACTCCTTCAATTATAGATAGAAATTCAATGTGTAAAGGGAAGAAGTATTCTTGTAAGGCTGTACTACCGTCCACCAAGATAGAACGAACAGACAGATGAAGGCATAGGCAGTCGGTGGCCCAATTGTCTGGGGAGGCTAAAGGGGCGGGGTTAGGGTGGGGCCAGGGGCGGGGCTTACATCCATAATTGTCTGACAACACACAGAAAAAAAAATAAGTAAAAATAAAATAATCACAATTAATACCTTTTATTAAATTTAGATATTAGATATGTATCATATGTCAAAGAATAAAGTGGTTGCTCAAAGCATATACTAACCACAATTGCCCAACTGCAAAACACTATGCAGAACTTTGTGCAAAAACACACTCATAAGCTTACTGTACCATAAATATTACACTGGGCAGACCTAATACACCAATATAACACTATACGGAAAATGCAGACCGTCAAGAATATGAAACAAGGGATCATAATATCATGATACGTGTAGAGCCAAAAAACACCCTTTTAGGGTGGCTAGTGTTCACAATGAGCTCCTTTTATTAACGACCATATGTAGATCCTTCAAGAAGTAGTGTGTCATGATTTAGGCTCTACACCCTTTCTGATGTTTTGGTGCCACCTCAGTAAGGCCAACACACAATCTCTCCACTGCAAAACACTATACACAAACTTGTGCAAAAACACACTCATAACCTTACCAAACCATAACAGCACTAATTCTAAGGACAGGACGAGCTACAACCTTATGCTGGAAAGGCAGCACTATAATTACACCTGGCTCTAAAACACCAGTACACAACCTAGTGAAACAAAACAAAAACAAAAAGGGCTGCAAATACTACACGCTAGCAGAATACTGCATCTTGATCACACATGAAAAACACATGACACAACAGATATGAAGGCAAAATACTGAACTGGAAAGTTACCTCAAGAAGTCAGACTCATCACAGACAGTTCCAGTGTCCCCCTCCCTCCCTAACAGACAGTTCCAAGGTCCCCCCTCCCTCACAGACAGTTCCAGGGCCCCCCTCCTCCCTCCCTCACAGACAGTTCCAGGGTCCCCCCTCCCTCGCTCCCTTCGAGTTTCAGGCTTCCTCCAAATTTTAAACGTCATCTATCATACCTCGTGGTGTTAGAGCAGCAGTGAAAAGCATTGCAGGCTGCTGGGCTACGTGCTTTGTTTTGCCTTCTCTCTCTCTCTCAGCTCTGGCCTGCCCTTGCGTAAACAGGAAATGAGGGCGGGCCAGAGCTGAGAGAGAGAGAGAGAGAGAAGGCAAAACAAAGCACGGAGCCCAGCAGCCTGCAATGCTTTTCACTGCTGCTCTAACACCACGAGGTATGATAGATGACTGAGAGAGAGAGAGAGAGAGACGCTTGGGGCTTGCGGCTGGGGAGGCTTAGCCTCCCCAAGCCTCTTATTCCGGGCACCTATGGATGAAGGAATGTTTACAGAAATTAGGAAAGCTGGCAAATTGGCAACAGTATAATAATGAGTGGAGGAGTGGCCTAGTGGTTAGTGTGGTGGACTTTGGTTCTGGTGAACTGGGTTCAATTCCCACTGCAGGCACAGACAGCTCCTTGTGACTCTGTGCAAGTCACTTAACCTTCCATTGCCCCAGGTACAAATAAGTACCTGTATATAATATGTAAGCCACATTGAACCTGCTATGAGTGGGAAAGAATGGGGTACAAATTTAACAAAAATAAAATAATGAGTTATTTCAATTACCAATAGTCAATTTTCATTCATCTTCAGTAAATATCCAAACAATACAAATTTAGAAAAGAAGATATGCAGCAAACAATATTCCAGTTATAAAGCTCTAAGTCATCATTTATTGTTGTTTTTCATTACCCACTCTTTCCATTTTACTTTACCAACAAAACTTCACATGCACCATTATTTTCTTTTATTTCATTGATGAAAGCATAAGAAGCACATTCCCATCTTGAAAACATTGAAACACTGCCATATCTCTATGTTGATACTAATGACATGGAGTAATGAAACCTATAATCCAGTTTTTCATGGGACAAGGTTGTCATGATTTCATGCATATGACTGCTCATGGATGAGCCAAGGTCACCACAATTTAAAAGCTTTATTTTAGGAAGATGTGGCGTTAACTCCAGTGAATAAGGTGTTACATCATTTATTTACTGGAAATTCTTATCCAAGTTTTTCTTCTATTCCTTTTTTTTTAACAGTCTTCTAAACAAGGCCCATTGCAACTCATTGGCCACATCAGATAATTAGAAGGCAAATTGTTGCTTAATGATGCCCAAAGCACCTAACCAATTAATTACATTAGCCATCTTGGTATTACATTAAGATGTGTGATACCATGTTGAGGAAACAGCACTTCATTCTTCAGTACGTTCTTGCTTGTATTTTGCACTATCTATTAGCAGTGAAAGAACAATCATCTTGACTGACCAACACATCGAAGACACTGAACAAGGTACAGTAATGTCATTCAACTAAAACAAAGTCCAGAACAGTGAGAGTCTGGGGAACACAGGATTCATGAAAACTGAGTGGTGTAGACAAACCTGGAGAAATGCTCGTGATAAAAAAAGTGTCTTACATACTCAATTAGACAAATGTGTAGTAACCTGCCTTCCATTTTTGGAGAACAGGGATTAGTGTCTGAAACGTGTTAATGGGGTGTGCGTTTATATAGTTGTAAATATAAAATGAGCATGAATATTTAATAAACTAGGACAAGTTCTACTTTGGCTAGAGTATTATCACTAATAAGAAACTCTTGTTTTTCAGAGTACCATTATCCTCAAAACACCTTCAAATATTTAATAAAAATGGCAAATCTCTTTCTTATGAGTCTTAAATATAAACTATTGTCTACTGCCAATTAAAGTTCATTGCTCTATTTGAGATAATGAAAACTAATTGTGTAAATATTCTTTTAAAAGAAGAGCTATTGCCTGTAAAACTGAAATTCATGCTGTGACTTTTTCCATACTAATCCATAGGAACTGATTTTTAAATAGCTACATTGGGGTAGTGGAATACCATTTCCCACCTTTCCCTCTTCCTATGCATTAAAGCAGACTGTGGAAATATTGTGGCAAATGACAGTTTACACCAGTAGTTCCCAAAGCTTGTCCAGGAGACACCCCAGCTAGTCAGGTGTTCAGGATATCCACAGTGAAGGCAGTGGAGGCAATGCATTCAAATCTGTCTCATGAATATTCTTTGTGGGTATCCTGAAAGCCTGACAGGCTGGGGTTTCTCCAAGACAAGATTTGGAAACCACTGGTTTATACATTGTTCTTGTGATTCAAAGAAAATGGACACAGTTCATCAAACTGTAAATTCTCCAGGACATAGAGTGAAGAAACAGTCTGATAAAGCAAGATGAGCTGAAGAGTTGAAGTAGGTAGTGTCATACCTGCAGTTACATGCGCCTTGCATTCATTTATGCAGGAAAAAGTAAAAACTTATGAACACTTCTGCCATAAGCACTATTCTATAAGGGCGTGTGTACGTGGCATAACCTACAAATGTAAAGGAGGCAAATACACAAGGGTATATCTCCTACCAACATGCACTGCTTATAGAATACTATAAGTTGCTCATGTTGATTAGTACATTTAGGCAAAACCACTTATTTATATGGTTATTTATTTAAAAACTTTTATTCCACTCGATCTGTAGTTCTCAGTGGATTACAACATTGCATACACAATAGGAGTGGCCTAGTGGTTAGGGTGGTGGACTCTGGTCCTGAGGAACTGCGTTCAATTCCCACTTCAGGCACAGGCAGCTCCTTGTGACAAATAAGTACCTGTATATAATATGTAAGCCGCATTGAGCCTACCATGAGTGGGAAAGCAAAATATATATATACATACATTTTTGACTTAAAAATCAAAGTCCAGGAGCAGATATTAATCACCATTCATTACCCCAACTGTAGGCTTGCTTAAACAGCAAAGTCTTTGAGCTCTCTTGTAAACACTTTCAAGTCTGAAATTTTTCTAATTCGAAGAGGCAATATAAAAGATCTTACTTCTGTACTCATCAGAACGTATTACGACTGCTATTGACTTAGCATAGGTGGGATGCCATTACAGAACTGGCACTTCCCATGCAAGGTGCATGTAACCGCTTCAGTAACCAGAGAACAAGGCCAGTGCCAGGTAGACTTCTATGGTCTGTGCCTTAAAATTGGCAAGGACAAATCAAGATCAAGTATGTATATGCAGTATCACATCATGCCTTATACTATGAGTTTATCTTGTTGGGCATACATCTACTATGTTACTATGCTGGTTGGGGGGCGCCCAAATGTAGGTGTCAATTTTTAGTACTACCCAGTCAAAGGTGTTTCTTTTTTTTTTTTAAGGGTGTTTTGGGGTTTGTTTGCTTTTTAAAGAAGATCTAAGTCATCAAGAAAAAGAAGGTGAGATCTGAGAAAGAATGATATATTCAGGCCTGGAAACTTTTATCAGAAAAGCCATAAACAGTCCAGAGAGAAAAGCAGGCAAAATGGTGCAAGGGATAAACCATAAGCCATATGACTTGAGACTTGGGAATCTAAATATGTTCACTCTAGAGGAAAGGATAAATGGGGGGGGGGGGGGGGGGAGGAAGGAGAGGGGTGACAAGGGTATATAAATACTTGAACAGTACAGTATTTATAATGCAGAAGAAGCAAATATATATATATATATATATTTTTTTTTTACTATGTCAGAGGTTCATAAGTTAACTTGAAGTGGATTAAATATGCTTAAATGTTTATTTTTTGTAGAGGGGTTGTGGGTATCCACGAGAATAGGCAAGGGTTCATGAGGTCAGAAAACCAAAGAAATAACTGGGAAGACCTGTGATCATGGCCAGTAGACAGGATTAAAATTTTGAACATAAGCCTGAGCACATCTGAGAATAAGTGAAGGTTGACATGACTCTTTGGTCTAGCTGAGTCAAAACTGGGGATGTGATCAAGTGCCATGGGCCTTCATACTCAATTGCCAGGGGGTTTTCCCCCTTGTTTATTTCCCACTCAATTCATCAAGCCCAGCAACAATACTTAATCACAAAAGCTCTTTCAGCAAGACTGCAATCATTGACCTTAAATCTGACCACTGTGTCACTATTGCACAGTGACCGTGATTTCTTCCTCTCAGGGGCTGTGGCTGCTGTTGCTGCTGAGTCCCTAGCTCCTCCCAACCTAGACAGTGGAAACTCTTTTAGCCCCCCATATTTCTCAGGTCATCCAATATGGATATTTTTCTCTTTGTTGACTCTGTTCTGTCTGAAACCACTTGTCCTTCCCCTTACTTCACACGCTAGCCCACATAATTATTTATGTCATCAATTATTGCAATGTCGTCTACCTTGGTTTACCACTTCATCAAATTTAGCAATTACAAACTCTTCAAAACACTGTTTTTGCTTTCTTTGTACTGCACGTAAATCTGATTCTGTCCCACCTCTTCTATCTATATGGCATTGGTTTAAGATCCTTTGTCATACCCACACAGCTCTTTATTCTGGTACCCCATCTTACTTGACCTCTGCTGTTATTCTCTATACACCTTCTCATCCCTTTCGCTCACTAGAATCCCAAAGACTTGCCCTTCCTTCCCCGAAATTGGCCCATTACGAATCTACCAGGCATTCTGCTTTTTTTCTTTTTGGCCCCAAAACATTGGAATGACCTCCCACCCCATTTCAATCAGAACTTTCTTTCCTTCAATTTAAGACCCTCCTTAAATCTCACTTTTTTATACTAGCTTTTTGTCCTAATTTGGCTAGCACTTTAGCGCTTCTGTTTGATCTCCATCTGTTGGGTACTGATGCATGGTCACTGTGATGCCTGTTGCAGATGGTGGTTGTTTTCAAAGTGTTTTTATTCTTCTTAGTCTGTCTTTTGGTTCCTATGTTAAATGATAGGCTTTTTGATTGTTATCTTGAGTCATGCTTACATGTGCTTGGTTCTTGGATGTATGGTATCTTTCTTATCTTAAGTTGGAGTTCTTTTCTTATTCCATGTTATTAATTTTACTCTATAAACCGCTGCAACCTTTTTTGACATGTTTGTATATCAAATGTACCAATAAATATAAACATAAACCCTGGCTAGAAGCAAACCCATGTCCACCCCATGGCAATGTACAGCACTACCACTGAACTCCCAGACTAGCTCCAAATGTAATTTTAACAATTTTAAAGATATCAACAGAGAATGAATTCCTTATTTTGAGGTTTGCTTATCTATCTGTATAAAACTCTGTTAAAATGGAGTGAAGGAGTAGCTTAGTAATTAGAGATGGAAGCTAAGAACTAGGGTTCAAATCCTACTTCTCCTACTGATGTTTCTTGTGATCTTGGAAAGTTATTTCTCTCTCTAATCTAATCTAATGCAGAACTTGTTCATCACACAAATCTGAACTGGTGGTTCTAGGCAGCTTATGACATAAGAGACCCAAAAAACAGCATGTGGGGAGTTACGTCAATTACAACATATTAGCTAAAGAATCATAAAACTAGTAGTATTGCTTGAAATTAACAAAATAAAACTATCAAGCCTTGTCAAAGAAAAAAAGTTTATAGTTTCCTTTGAAACTGAAGATAATTAGATTCAGTTCTGATACATTGTGGTAAATTATTCCATCTAGAGAGAACATAGAAATAAAACATTAAATCTAATTGACATTTATATTGTAAACCTTTAACAATAGGATACCTTAGTAATATTGTATTAAATAGTCCAGATGAAGAAGAAATGATTGAGACAAAAGTTGAATTAGAAGATCCGGTGAATTAGTATGTAATACATGAAAACAGTACAGTACAGTCTCGATTATAAGATCTTCGCTAATCTGATCATCCGGCATATCTGACAGACTCCCCGGTGATGTCATCATGTCACCTTTAAGAAGTGCACAACATCTCTTTCCTTTTTCTTGCATTGCACAGAGGGATGTTTTACACCTGAGATCATTTATTTCAGACCTGAGACCTTGCTTTTACTGCAAAACAGTACTGTTGTAACCTGGGAATCCTGCTTATACTGGAGCGCAGTGAGTTTTACTCTCTTTTTCTACAACATTTTTAATAGGTAATACACCACAGAACTGTATTTTTGTCCTTTCCCTTCAGATCTGTAGAAGATCACTTCTGAAATGGCCAGTCGAAAGAGGGAAAAAGTTTTTTTGTCTATAGAGCAGAAACTTGACACTTTAAAAAGAATTGACAAGGCGCAGTGGCTAGGGGAGGGGCATTCCCAAAATGTCGGCACAGTGTCATAGAATAACAGGGGTATGCACCCAACTTGTGTGCAAAGATTTATACCAGGTTTCAACAGGCGTAAGTCCTTGCACCCAAAGTTGGCTGCAGGAATCCGTGAGAAGACCCACTCTATACAGGAAGAGCACTTTATAAAATAGTGCTTAGCGCAAGTTCTTCCCGGTGCCTAACTTTGGGTGCCATTACTGAATCTGGCCCATTATACTCATAAATACTTAGAATACTAGCATATATCCACACATATGCTAGTATGCCACCAAAGCAGTATTCTGCAAATACCTGCTTTCTTTATACAGCGTGTATTTATAAAGGGTTATAGATAGGGGCGGACTGTGGGCAGAACTTACAGAATAATGAGGTGTCTAGTATAGAATTGCCCCCATAGTGACAATATTTAGCCAATGTTTGGTTAAAGTTATTCAGTAGGGATATGCAAAGAAAAATATTTAGTTCATTTTCAGGCAATATTGAGACTTGTCCCTTAGTTTTCACACATTTTTTCAGTTCATTTCACACATTTGGTTTAATAAGAATTTTTAGTGTACATTAGAACTTTTTATACATGCAAATCAGTTGTATGCAGTTAAATTGATTTTTGCATGCACTAAAATTCTTACACTAATGAACCAAATGCATGCCAACAAATACCCATGCCTGTTATTAGGATCAGGTCTCCATATGTAGCAGGCCTAAGACTTCTGGATAAATTAATATGGATATCTTTAATGGGCTATTTTCAGCAGCACTGACTTATCTAGATATCTTTCTAAATATCCAGTTGAAGATTTCCAGATACCTTTATTAGATACTAGTAAAAAAAGCCCCTTTTCTGATGCAAATGAAACGGGGGCTAGCAATGTTTTCTTTTGTGTGCATGTGGGAGTGTGTGTGTCCCTGCCCTCTGGCCTCTCTCCCCTCCCCCCTCTGAGTCCTTCACTGTTACAGAGCCAGCGATTGGATTTCGTGCTCTGCTGTTTTCCTTCACTGACTGTGTTACAGAGAGGGCGGGGCAGACACTCATAGGGAAACCGGATATCTCGCCCCCTTCACACTTCCGGCTGGAGGCTTCATAGAATGTTGGTGTTGCTTTTTATATAGAGAGATCTTTTCATGCAATCATTTTGGCCTCAAAGTATTTTTTATCCTTATTTTTTCACTACCTTCTTGCTCTTCTCTTTGCCTTTTTTTCTGTCCTTTAGTCTTTTCCCCATCTCTACCTCTCTGTTTCCTCCTTCGTTGTTTCTCATTGCTGCAACAAGCTTCTCACTAGCTAGTGTAAAGGAAGCCAACTCCCAGCACAAGCTCCTCCTCCAATCAAATGATGTATCTACTATCTCCAAAGACAGAAGTGCAAGTGATTAAAAACATTATTAGGAAAGGGATAGTGAATAAGACCGAAAATACTATAATGCCTCTGTATCACTCCATGGTGTGACCACACTTTGAATATTGCATTCAGTTCTGGTCGCTGTAGCTCAAAAAAGATATAGCGGAATTAGAAAAGGTTCAAAGAAGAGCGACCAAAATGGGACTCCTCTTATATGAGGAAAGGCTAAAGAAGTTAGGGCTTTTCAGCTTGAAAAACAGACAACTGAGGGGAGATATGATTGAGGTCTACAAAATCCTGAGTGGTGTAGAATGAGTAGATGTAAATCGATTTTGTACTTGTTCCAAAAGTACAAAGACTAGGGGACACTCAAGGAGGTTACATGGAAATACTT
This sequence comes from Microcaecilia unicolor, assembly GCF_901765095.1. NCBI lineage: Eukaryota > Metazoa > Chordata > Amphibia > Gymnophiona > Siphonopidae > Microcaecilia > Microcaecilia unicolor. The sequence continues at coordinate 319,576,005 of NC_044033.1, forward strand.
TTAAAACAAATAGGAGGAAATATTTTTTCACTCAATGAACAGTTAAGCTCTGGAACTCTTTGCCGGAGGATGTGGTAACAGCGGTTAGCGTATCTGGGTTTAAAAAGAGTTTGGACAAGTTCCTGGAGGAAAAGTCCATATTCTTCTATTGAGACAGACATGGAGAAGCTGTTGCTCCATGTTGCTGCTATTTGCGTTTCTGCCAGGTACTTGTGGCCTGGATTGGCCACTGTTGGAAACAGGATACTGGGCTAGATGGACCATTGGTCTGACCCAGTATGGCTATTCTTATGTTCTTATATAAAATGAGATGACAAAAAACAACGGATGTAGTTATAGCAGTATTTAGTGGAGGTATTTCCAGAATCAGATGCATGTTTTACAAATGAAGGGGATCTTTTACTAAGTGCAGTGAAATCTGGACTTAACATATTCTAATGTGGGACTTTCCTGTGTGCTAAACCCAGATTTATCACAGCATTAAAGTTGGGCATTTTTTAAAATAGATTACACGCTAATGTTTCCATTAGCATGCAAGCACCTACAAAACTATCATGTGGGAAAACTTACCATGCCCTATTTAGGAGATGCTAAGTTGCTAAGTGCTCCCGCAATGACTCTGTGTTATCCAGCTAGCACGCTGAATACAAAATGGATGCACAGATACATTTAAATTACCCCCCATCACACTAAAAAGCTCATAAGAAGTGCCTGGCATGTTTCAGCAGCATCAGAAGGTCAATGCCAAGTGGAATTACCTAAAAGAAGGGAAGGGGAAGAAGTCAGAAACATCGAAAACATAAAACTGAAGTTGAGGAACCAAAAATGAACACATAATAAAAATGATAAACATACGTAATAATATAATACTTTACCAGTAAAGGACACTTACCCCCAAATATATAAACCAATAAGAAACTAAAACCATTAATCAAAAGCTAGCTCAGTCAAAAAAGTGCTATTTATATTACAGGCTAAATCATACATACCAAAGGCACTACATAAAGAGGGAAATAACCATAGTGGATGTATTCACTAACCACAGGTTCCAACATGGCCTTAGTCCTGTAAATTATGCTTATTGCTCCCTCTGGTTCTCTCACCCTCTACCCCTCCTCCTCGTGATTTTTTTATTTTTCTGTATTAAGGAGGACATTCACTTAGCCCTTAATGTTAATACAATGTGCTTTTCTTTCTCCAGCTTCTGGTTGCCTTGTTGACCCCTACAGAGAGAAACTCACAAGCAATGCTGAATGAAACTGCTGTGACTGAATTCCTGCTTTTAGGTCTGTCCAAATATCCACACTTGCAGTCTGAATTCTTCGTGCTGTTCCTCATTCTTTATCTGATGACCTTATTGGGTAATACTCTTATTATTATTGCAATTGCCATGGATTCTCATCTACAAACCCCCATGTACTTCTTTCTCAGCAACTTGTCCATCCTGGAAATATGCTACACATCCATCACCATGCCATACATACTGATGAGTCTTCTGATGAACTCAAACACTATCTCTTCAGCTGCATGTTTTGCTCAAACTTACCTTTTTACCTTGTGTGCAACTGTAGAGTGCCTCATGCTTACGGTAATGGCTTATGACCGCTATGTTGCAATCTGTGACCCTTTGCGATATATGATCGTTATGAACAAGCAAGTATGCCTAGGCTTGGCAGCCATGTGCTGGTTCTGTGGTATCCTGAACTCTGTACTACAGACATACCCTGTGACTCTCTTGCCTTACTGTGGACCTAATGAGATAGACCGAATGTACTGTGAAATTCAACCCTTGGTCAAGCTCTCTTGCAATGACCCTTACCTAAATAAAATCTTGAGGTCCGGCTCTGCTATTTTCTTTGGAATCTTCTGCTTGATACTTATTCTTATATCCTATGTCTACATTACTGCTGCTATCCTGAGGATGAACTCGGCTGAGGGCAGGCACAAAGCCTTCTCTACTTGTGCCTCCCATATCACTGTTGTAGCCCTCTACTATGGAGCTCTGATATTCATGTATCTGAGGCCCTCATCCAGTTCATCACACAAAATGGACAGCTTGGTGTCTACCTTATATTCTATTGTGATTCCAGTACTGAACCCCATGATATACAGCTTGAGGAACAAGGAAGTTAAAGGATCCCTGAAGAGAGGATTAAAGAAGCATGTTTTAGTAGCTTGCAAAGGGTTCTCTTTGCACAAATAATATTTCTCTACCATGACTTGTAGTGGTTCAAGTAACGTGATTGTTATGTTAGCCCATATAAATATGTATGAAAACAAATCAACAAATATGTTGAAGATAATATGTTTTTATTGAATAAACTTGCTGAGGTTGATATTCAGCTGTATTGAAAACATATCAGTTTGAAACACATAACTTAGATGGAGTCGAATCATTCATATATTTAGCAGTGTTGTCCTTTTAGGTGATGCAACTTACAAAGCTGGTACAAAAGCACTAGATGCCCAAATTAAACCTTCAGCCTTGTGCCTCCCTCCCCAAATACCTTTAAGTCTCCCATCCCTCTAGAACAATCATGTAAAAATGTATAACTAGCCAACAAGCTTTCAAATATTAAACAACTGCACTCTCTGTCTTTCTCTCCCTCTGTGTCTGTCTGTCTATCTATCTATACACACATACGCACACACACACACACACACACACACCAGTGGCGTAGCCAGACCTGACATTTTGGGTGGGCCCAGAGCTAATAAGGGTGGGCACTATGTATATATAGGTGTGAGTAGTTTTTTGGGGGGAATCCTAAATAAATTTTAATAAACAGTCTGCCCAACAACTGTCCTACAGAAACATAAACCACATACATATTCGGAACCTGTTATAATAAACATTATACCTTTTTCAAATATACGTCTCCCTTATTGATTGGAAAGAGCCTAGCTTCCCCCACTCTTCTCTTTTTTCTTCTTGCAAACCTTAAAACCACCATTCCGAGAATACAAAACATTGAGGACCTATAGAGCAATTCTACCATACCATAAGCAGTCATTTCTACAAGTCACCAAGGAAAAGGAAAGCATCTTAAACACTACAGTGAGCACTAGAACATCAATTCACCTCTTCCAAGTGTTTCTAATCATATACAGCTACCATTGCCCCCCAGCTCCAAAAATGCAACAGAACAAAATGCACAAAGAACTGATAACTGACAATTTTACAAGAGTATAAGTAACAATGTTAATAAAATATTGTGCATTAAATATTTAAATGCATAGAAAACACATAACCGAAGCTAAGCCCCGTTTTACAGAGATGCATCCAAATAACAAAACCCAGAAAACCACATGAACCAATGGCCGCCCTTTTCCCCTTTTAATTGTCCTGTTGGTTATTTTGAAACCTCCATGTTAAAAACCTGTTTATCCAGACTGGTTTCCACTCCACCCCGATCCTTCCTTCCCTCCATTTCTCAACCCCCCCTTTGACACAAAGCTATGGATTGCCCTACCCACCTTCTCATCCCACCCCAGCAGGAAGCTGCCTCTGCAGAAAAGCCCCAGGCTTTGCAGGCCCCTTTTGTGTGTCCTAATTAGATTGTAAGCTCTGTCGAGCAGGGACTGTCTCTACATGTTCAAGTGTACAGCGCTGCATACGTCTAGTAGCGCTTTAGAAATGATAAGTAGTAGTAGTAGTAGTGGACAAGAACAACATAAAATAAAAATCCTAATAAAAAAAAAAACAACAACAACACACATACACATCATTCAACTATGTACCCACACGACAAGGCACAGCCACCTCCTGCAAAAGCCAAACAGAAAAATACTATCTCATCCCTTCCCTTCCCAGGCTCATGTATTTTCTGGCCACACTTAACAGGAGCAAAAATTAAAAAAATCGAGAGATCAAAGAAAGCCCCAGTTCATTGAATCAGCCATGGTGCTCACCAGCTGCTTCTCAGGAAAGTTGAAGCCAGTCCCCATCCAGCCGTGATGCAAACCTCTTCCAACCCCTCTGCTCAGGATAAGGAAAAGAGCAGCCCCCTTCGAGCCTTCCCTCACTGTGTCCCGCCAGGGCAGGACATAGTGAGGGAAGGCCCGAAGACGAAGAGGCGATTTCTTCTTTTGCAATGCACCCAGGGTAGACTCCACCCCTTTCTTCGCCTGGCCTGGAGGGAAAGCTGCCAAAGTCTCATCTCTGTCTGCGGCCAATGGCTGGAATTCACCACTACCCCACGTTCGCCTCTGGGTCTAGCGTTTCCCCTCCTCCCCCCGGAGCTCCTTCTGTACCAGGGGTGCCACACGCTGCTCCTACCGCACCTCATTTCTTCTATAAGGTTCCAGCCTGGGGAAGTGGCTCACGCAGCTCGCTGAGAAGTGCCAGCTGAGATGTCTAATGAGCCCTCGGACTGCCAGGTAGCCACCCAGAGCGCCAAGGCAAGGACCATTGCAGCGGAGGAACAGATGGAGCAGACGCAAAGCAGAAATCGACTCGTCGTCTTCGGGCCTTCAAGGAACAGATGGAGCAGACGCGAAGCGGAAATTGACTCGTTGTCTTCGGGCCTTCCCTCACTGCGGGACGCAGTGAGGGAAGGCCCGAAGATGACGAGGCAATTTCCTTCTTTTCCAATACAGTGCACGAAGGGCAGACGTGAAGCAAAGCGAAACAGATTTTTTTTTTAATGCCCGATTTTCCGAGCGCTGATTGGGTGGGTCTGAGTTGTGATTGAGTGGGCCTGGGCCCACCCGTAGCTACGCCCCTGACACACTCACCTCTACTCTTACCAAAATAAGCTCCTAGGAACTCCTAGAAGAAGAAGATTGCATATTTTTTATGACTGCAAGCGGTCATATAATTTTATAAAAACGCTTTTGTGCATGTACAACAAGCTTTATATAAAATACACATCTATCTCCTAATTGTGGAAGTTATACATCTGTATGGCCCATACAAGTAGCTGGAAGAAACCAAATATCCAACAAAAATAGTTTAAGTTATATGTGAATATTCAGCAGTCAGGGCCGGCTTAACCATTAGGCAAGACTAGGTGGTCTGTGGCTGCAGCTTCTAGGGGAGCAGCAAAGAACAGTTGTATCTATTTCTCTATTGACCAATTTCAATAAAATCTGTGATATATCATCCTGAATAAATTTGCAATAAGCCTATACTCACACTGGCCACGTCACCTAAATGATGCCGCCACTACCTAGTGAATATCACCATGATACGTGCAGATGCCATTTTGCTTTAAATGTATAAGCTTCCTTTATAAAAGTGGCCATATTTCTGCTTGTATTTTATTTTCTTTATAACTAGTAAAAAAGGCCCGTTTCTGTCTTAAAGGAAACGGGCGCTAGCAAGGTTTTCCTCGGAGTGTGTATGTTTGAGAGAGTGTGAATGTGCGAGTGTGTCTGTGTGTGAGACTGGGTGCAAGTGTGTGTGTGAGAATGAGAGTATGTGCCAGGGTCCCCCTCTCTCCCAGTTCCAGGGTCGTCCCCCCCCCCCCGGTATGTCTCCCATTTGCAGGGGTGTCCCTCCCTCCCTCCCTTTTTCCCAGTTGCAGGGTCCCCCCCTCCATCCCTTCTTCCTTTTTTCCCAGTTGCAGGGTCCCCGCTCCCCCACTCCCAGTTGCAGGATCTGTGTGTCTCCCCCCCTCCTTTTGTCCAGTGGAAACAGCTGTAAAAACAACAATGAGATGCAGCTCCTAGGTTTCCTTTTTTTTTTTGAGTGTATAGGAATGACGGCTGCTTTGGGGAGTGGAATCAGAGATTAACCAATGGGCTGCCTTGCTTATCATAGACTTGCTTTGTTCACTTCCACTCCTGTCTATTCAACGTCCTGCAGCATGTCATAGGTTTGCTTGCTTTCTTTTGAGTGAACGGGGATGACGGCTGCGCTGGAATTGGACTCGCTGCGCAGACTTATACAGTCTGTGCCAGAGCCGGTGGTGGGAGGCGGGGCTGGTGGTTGGGAGGCGGGGATAGTGCTGGGCAGACTTATACGGTCTGTGCCCTGAAGAACACAGATACAAACCAAAGTAGGATATACACAAAATTAGCACATATGAGTTATTTTGTTGGGCAGACTGGATGGACCGTGCAGGTCTTTTTCTGCCGTCATCTACTATGTTACTATGTTACCATAGTTTTCAGTCAGGAGGATACGATTCTTATTAAAAATTTGTATCTTGAAAAAGTTTATGGTTCTTGTGAGAAAACAGTGAGTTTTTAAGCCTGTAAAATCTGCTTTAATTGGTTCTCGAAGTGTATTTCTCCTATTGGCCAGCAGGAGGTGCTTCCTTAATTTAAAGCTGTTACAGAGTAATGACTATATTTTCTTGAGTCTGGTACAGATAGAAGTAAGATACAGTATACTTTTGAAAACTTGTTGTTCTGGACTCTGATTGGCCCAGGAGCTCAATTCATTTAGGATTTACTGGCTTTTTTCTTCAGTCTTAGCCAGAGAGAAGAGAAAGAAAGATCTGTTTGCTGAGGACCCATGAACAATTATATTTAAAATGCCATACCCAGCTCCTTGACAGCAGAATGCAGGTCCCTGGAGCAGTTGTAGTGGGTGCAGTGCACTTCAGGCAAGCGGACACAGCTCCCCCCCCCCCCCCACCTGTTACACTTGTGGTGGTAAATGTGAGCCCTTCAAAACCTACCAGAAACCCACTGTACCCACATGTAGGTGCCCCCCCTTCACTCCTTAGGGCTATGGTAGTGTTGTACAGTTGTGGGTAGTGGGGTTTGGGGGGCTCAGCACCCAAGGTAAGGGCGCTATGCATCTGGGATCAATTTCTGAAGTCCATTGCAGTGCCCCCTAGGGTGCCCTGTTGGTGTCTTGGCATGTCAGGGGGACCAGTGCACTACGAATGCTGGCTCCTCCCATGACCAATGGGCTTGCATTTGGTCATTTCTGAGATGGGCATCCTCGGTTTCCATTATCGCCAAAAATCGGGGACAACCATTTCTAAGGACAACCATCTGTAAGGTCGACCTAAATTTCACGATTTGGTCGTCCCCGACCGTATTATCGAAACGAAAGATGGACGCCCATCTTGTTTCGATATTACGGGTTTCCCCACCCCTTCGCCGTACGTCCTGTGAGGACGTCCTCTGGAAAACTTGGGCGCCCCTTTAGATTATGCCTCTCCACATGTCCTATTCTTACCAGGTACTATTTAGACACTAAACAAGTGTTTAGATATTTAGTTATCTTTTACTGTTTGCTGATTGCACCTTTTCTGTTTTATTGTCCTAATTTTTCATGACAATAAACATTTTTAGTTTATTGCCTCTGCTCCATCCAGTCTGCCCAACAAGATAAACTCATTTTACATAGAATGCGATATTTTATATGTATATCCGAGTTTGATTTGTCCTTGCCTTTTAATTTTTAATTTTTTATTTTTTGTTAACTTTCTCCAGACAACTTTTATTATTGTATATATATTATGACCAAGTACACTGTTTTTACTCATTTACGTATGGTTTTATTTAAAACTCTTTTCCAGTTCATATTTATTATTGTACACATATGTTATAACCAAGTACATCGTTCCTATGTATCTATATATGATTTATTTCCAATATATTTGATTATTTTATATGTCTTTAATTGAATTCTCTTATTACAGTGTTCAAATTTATTACTGTACTCACATGTTATAACCAGTACTACTACTACTACTACTATTTAGCATTTTTATAGCGCTACAAGGTGTACGCAGCGCTGCACAAACATAGAAGAAAGGCAGTCCCTGCTCAAAGAGCTTACAATCTAATAGACAAAAAAAAGTAAGCAACTCAAATCAATTAATGTGTACAGGAAGGAGGAGAGGAGGGTAGGTGGAGGCAAGTGGTTACAAGTGGTTACGAGTCGAAAGCAATGTTAAAGAGGTGGGCTTTCAGTTTAGATTTAAAGGTGGCCAAGGATGGGGCAAGACGTAGGGGCTCAGGAAGTTTATTCCAGGCGTAGGGTGCAGCGAGACAGAAGGCACAAAGTCTGGAGTTGGCAGTAGTGAAGAAGGGAACAGATAAGAAGGATTTATCCATGGAGCGGAGTGCACGGGAAGGGGTGTAGGGAAGGACGATTGTGGAGAGATACTGGGGAGCAGCAGAGTGAGTATATTTATAGGTTAGTAGAAGAAGTTTGAACAGGATGCGAAAACGGATAGGGAGCCAGTGAAGCGACTTGAGGAGAATGGTAGTATGAGTAAAGCAACCCAGGTACATTGTCTCAATGTATTTGTGTATGATTTTATTATTCTTTTATTTGATGACTTTGTGTGTTTCTAAACAATATTCACTTATTGTAGTATACTATTTTCATTATGAATGTATGTATTTTTATTGTAGACTCCTGATGCAGGGCTAGCGGCCAAAACACAACGTTTGTGTCGAGTCTTTTCACTCAATAAACTTTTGATCTTAAGTACACGTCTTTCCAGTCTTTGGCATCTGTGGTTAAACTCCCACTTTTGTTGTCTTATCTCTGTGTTTTCCCGTGGGATGCTTGAGTTCTCCGTCTTTGGCGGATTCTCCTGTTTTCAACATGGTACAGAAAAGTATGTATGATTTTTCCATTTGAATGAACTGTGGAAGTGAGTTCCACAGAGCCGGAGAGAGAAAATAAAAAGCCATGGCAGGGGATGGTAAAACCAGTCTATTTTCAGTGAGTGATCTAGTACAAAGGTGCCTAATACATACACAAACACTATCACCTGCCTCCATGAAACATGGGGGGCAGAACAAGTGGTCTTGGACATAAAGCACAAAGATCGCAATATGTATATGTAATTCCGGGCACACCTCCTGATCAGTTCCACCGTGGTATTTTGCTCTATCTCACCCAGGTCAAGGGTCACACAAACAGAATACTTCTGCCACACACATATAGCTCCCAGCAACTGGATTATTCAAGCTGGGTACAGGCCGGAGCAGGAATATATCCGGTAGGCCAAGGATACTCTTTCTCTGAGCACTCTCACTCAAAGATTAGTCAGCAGTCTTAGTGTTGAAATTCATCATGCTTTACTAGAAATTCATCATGCTTTATTAACACTTGAAAAAGAACAGTTCATAAACTTGTCAACTTGGTTTGTACAATTCAGAGTGTTTTTCTTCAGATGATCATCACAGTGTAAAACAAAGTGGTGTCAAAAAATATGATATCAGGGCTTTCAAACTCACAGTTCAGTTCTATCTTAAATCTCTATTTGCAAATCAGAACAAAGTAATTATTAATCTCCTCTTAATTACACTCTTAATCCACAATCATCTTCACAAAATCTCATTCTGATTATTCACACATGCAATGAAAGTCCTGCCAGAAGTGAGGCACACCCAATCCCACTTCTCCTACCTGGGGTGTATTGCAGTGGCATAGCCAGACCTGACATTTTGGGTGGGCCCAGAGCTAATTTGGGTGGGCACTGTGCATATAGGTAAGTAGCAGAAGCATAATAAAGTGACCCTTTTACTAAAGCTTAGCACCCCCACCCCCACAATCTGGATCAGTTATTCTCAACCATAATGTTTATGTAGGCGAAACAATGAACGCTGCAGTCTGTGGCACAACAACAACGAAAAAAAAGAGCCTAAATATAATTTATTTTGTTAAAAAAAATACATGAGGGAAATATAAAGTACTCTTAACAGAATTTCCTTTTATTTCAACAACAATTAATTTACACCAGTTAATAACTTACATTTTTCAGAACTGTTAACCTTTGTCTACTCTTCAACGCATCAAAAACTGCATGAAACAAAGACCCAGATTTCTAATATTGAAATAAGAAAAATCACTGTCAACGTTAAGATTTATTTCTGCATACTGTGGAATCTGTAGCATACAGAACATAGCTAGAATGTTTCTTTCCTCTTACAGCTTTCCATAGGAGCAATGTATTCAAATTCTGGTAGCACCTCATTAATAGCAACAAAAAATCCGTTCACTTCCAGGTACTTTGTGAAGTAACACTAAATCCTGCAAAGAGGCTTCTCAGAGCCTATGTTGCAAGCTTTAACACCAATTCCAGTAACAAAGGCACAACCCTCATCATTACAGAATAAAGGACCAAAAAATAGAAATTGTCCTGTAACCCGGCATCAGCCCTTCCTTACCCACCCATCCATCCCCGTAGCCCGGCATCAGCCCTTCCCTTCTCTATCTTACCCCCATCCATTCCTGTAGTCCTTCTCTTCCCCACTATCCATCCCATAGCTAGGCATCAGCCCTACCCTACCCCCCACCACTCCCTATAGACTAGCATCAGCCCTGTCTACCCCCATCCATCCCCCCATGGTCTGGCATCTCCTCCCCCAAACCCTGAAGGACACCAACATTAAATACATTCATATATATATAATGGACACTGCAGAGCCCACCTCCACCCAGAAACCTGCCTACATTAAATTTAAGTGGGGGGGGGAGGGTTAACCTGTGCACTGCGGACCATCCCCACCAAAAAACCCACTAAGGAACCACCATGACAAATATACAATCTTTTTTAAATTTTAACCTGGGCACTAATAAAATGTAATGTTGGTGGGTTTATGGGTGGGGAGTGGGCTCTTCACTGCCTAGCGAAAAAAAGGTATATTTAATGATTAAATATATATTTTTGCCCAGGCTGTGATTAAATATATTTTTTTGCCCTAGGCAGAGAAGAGCCTACCGGCACCACCAGCCAGCAGCATTACACTGACTTTACATTTTAACTTTTTTTTTTTTTTTAACCTGGGCAGCTGGGCTTCGGTATTGGTGCGTGGTTGGGAGGAGTCCATAATCATGAAACCACAAATGGCCGGATTTAGCCTCCAGGATTGCAGAGTTCCAGGAAGAACCATGATCAAGGACTGTCAATAAGTGGTTTGGGAGGGGGGAATTTAAAATGAAAGGCTGACAAATCTCAGAATCACTATAAAAGAGCCTAGTAGCAGAACATCCCCTCCCCCCCCCCAAAAAAAAAAACATAACCCAGCTTCTGAGGATAGGGTTTGGGAGAAGGGCTGTTGTAGTCAGTACCAATTTTGAAAACCACATAAAATCCTAGACCCCCTATGGAACGTTCCATTTCTAATCTGGCTACCCCATTCCATAACCAAATCTGAGCTGATTACGATAACAGCATTAAACAATGTAATAATAAATCACACACAGAGATTTACTAGTCAGCCTGGCCTCAGAGACACATGTGTACTTTGAACACACACATGGAAGTAAAAGGTTAGGGAAAAACTCTGATCCCTGCCATCCAGAGTTTGTAGCAAAATTTTCTTATAAGCCCCAGGGCGTAACACCCTTGCTACTCCCCCACTGTGCGTTATTTTCCAGGGAACTTGCTAACAGACAAACTTTCACTCAAATTACTGGAGATTACAGTTCTCCTGGTTGTGTATGCAGAGAAGCGGGGAGGGGGGGGGGGTCGAATACCCAGTCATAGCCAGGAGAAACCTTTCTTTTAATTCCAGACCAAAGACTTTCTGAAAGGGAGAAGGGAGGATAACCTGCATGCAGCATCAGAGAGCTCAGCACACCCCGTTCTCCTCCTTGTGTGTACCATGTGCAGAACAGCGATTTGTGGAGGAAACTGTGAGCCCTCCAAAACTCACCATAAACCAACTGTACCCACATATAGGTGCCCCCTTCACCCGTAAGGGCTATGATAGTGGTGTACAGTTGGTGGTAGTGGGTTTGGGGTGGGTTATATCTCAGCTGGATACTGTAATTCGGTTTACATTGGCTGTTCAAATATTTTAAAGCATAGGTTACAGTTAGTATAGAATGTATCTGTCAGGCTGATTTTCTCTGCATTTAAGTATGATGCACTAACACCATTGTTTTTAGTGTTGCACTGGCTTTCTATTGATGCCAGAATATATTTTAAAATCAGTGGTTTAACTCATAAGGCATTGTTTGGTGATTTATCAGAATACCTGCAGCCCTATTTTCAATGTTTAACTGGCAATGGAGTTTTAGATCTTATGAGCCAATTACTTTTAATTTTTCCATCACTTACAGGCTCATTTTCAAAAGAGATGGCCGTCCAAAAAGTGACATAATCGGTACTTGGATGTCCATCTCTCAAAGACGCCCAAATCGGCATAATCGAAACCCGATTTTGGATGTCTTTATTGAAAGTCCGTCACAAGGACATCCAAATCTCAAGGGGGCGTATGAGAGGCGTGGTAGAGGCAGGACTTGGGCGTTCCTAAGACTTGGACGTCTTTGAGCCATAATGGAAAAAAGCAAAGACGTTAAGGACTAAAGTTTGGACGTTTTTCACCCAGACCTGTTGTTATTATGAATATGGCACAAAAGGTGCCTGAAATGACCAGATGACACTGGAGGGAATCAGGGGTGACCTCCGTTACTCCCCCAGTGGTCACTAATCCCCTCCCACCCTCAAAAACATGATTAAAAATATTACTTGCCAGCCTCTATGACAGCCTCGATGTCATACTCAGGTCCATGACAGTGCATGCAAGTCCCTGGAGTAGTTAGTAGTAGATGCAGTGCACTTCAGACAGGTGGACCCAGGTCCATACTCCCTACCTGTTACATTTGTGCAGGAAACAGAGAGCCCTCCAAACCCACCAGAAATCCTCTGTGTCCACATATAGGTGTCCCTCTTCACCCATAATGGCTATGGTAGTGGTGTACAGTTGGGGGTAGTGGGGGGTTTGGGGGGGCTCAGCACACATGAGAAGGGAGCATTGGTGAGATGTGTACCTGGAGCTTTTTATGAAGTCCACTGCAGTGCCCCCCTAGGGTGCCCGATTGCTGCCCTGGTATGTCAGGCGGACCAATGTACTAAAAATGCTGGCTCCTTCCACATCCAAATGGCTTGAATTTGGACGTTTTAGACTTGGACATTTTTGGTTCAAAAGCAGCCAAAAATCAGACATCCAAATCCAAGGACGTCCAAATCCAAGAACATCCATGGTATTTTCGAACACAAAGATGGATGTCCATCTTTTTTTCAAAACGACCTTCTCCCCACCTCCGGATATTGGACATTTTACAAAGACATCTAAGTCCAACTTAGATGTTTCTTCTGAAAATGCCCCTCTGTCTCACATCATCTGAAGTGTAAAAGACAGTTCAGTGCAATGTTGTCCTTTCAGGCTGTGTTTTTTTATGGAATTCATTACCTTTGTCATGAATTATAATCAGTTTAGAAAACAGCTGAAGACTTTTTATTCCCTATAATCTCACCCCCCCCCCCCCCCCTTTTTACAAAGCCGCTCTAGATGCTGCTGGTGCGGTAATGCCGACACAGACCATTCAAAGTAAATGGGTATTCAGTTAGTAGTAGGGTGACTATTTCTTCCATTAGCTTTATCTCGAATGGTATGGATGCTACAGGTTGTTCACATTGGCCCTTGATTCTTGTTGGTTTTTTGGTATGGGAGTAAGGATAATATTTCCCATTGATGGTGGAAAGGAACCTCTGGACATTGAATCAGTTAACCAGTTGTGATTATGGATTTGAACTTTGGAGTGGTGCAGCTCATGAGGTTTCTTAGGCATATGTCTAGTGGGAGTGGGATTTAGAGAATTACCCTATTAGTGGATCTAATTCTGACCATTTGATGGCGTGGAAGTTATCCCATGTCATATCTGTGGGTATTGCCACGTCGGAATGTTTGGTTATTATATATTCTTTGTTGATATTATTGCTGAATTGTGCTCTGATTTTGGTGATTTTCTCTCTGAAATAGAGAGCTAGCTGTTCTGCTGTTGGAGCAAATTCTGAGTTGGGTAGTGATTCCATCAATGTTTGTTAGGTTGTTATCAGATTGTAAACTCCAAGGGGCAGAGACTGCCTATTGTATGTGTCCATAATGAACTATGTACACCTGGTACAGCAATAATATGATTATGATAATAATAAAATCTTTGCCAATGCAACAAGGCAAAATCAGGATTGGCTCAGACTCTTTAATGTGGACTTCAATGAGGTGGAAAGTTTAATCAGAAGGAGCTCAGCTGGTCCCTCTGACATGGACTATAAGGTTTTGAACATGGCCTACAATAACTCAGTGCACTGAGAGGCCGAAAGAAAATTATAATGACAATTTCAGTTTCAAAAAGTTCAATTTTCTGTGGGATTAATTATAACTCAGCAATCATAAAGTATATTCTATTGGGAGAATTAATTGCACACCTGCACTGGGAACATATTCTGAAGTTCATTAATAGTTTAAGCTTCGTTAGTTATTTTTGATAGAAATTTGTTTGAACTTAACTTTTCCCCTTCCTGTCCCAGCTGGGCCATATACTATTTATTTTGATCAGGGAGTTCTGTGTGATCAAAAAAAAAAAAAAACAAGAGAGTGAAAACATTTCTTAAGGAAACAGCAAACCTAAAACACATAGATTACTTCTCCAGATTTAAGAGAAGTGCACGAACAAACTTATTGAATCTCTGGAACATTAATTTTCAAACTTTCTCAGGGAAGTGGCAAAACCTCCTGCAAATCGATAGAAATCCCAGAGGACCCTAGGAAGGTGCCTGAGCCATGGTTAAAATCTGACAAATTTTTCTTATGGGTCTTGCCGCAAATCCACAGATTTGACTGAAATCTGCAGGGATGGAGATTGCATGAATTATTTTGTGTATCCCTGCTTACGCATTTATTCAGAGTCCATCTCGCCCAGAATTTATGACAAACATTAATAACCTTATAATTCTGTGTTTCTCCAAAATCCTTGGGTTAGAATAGTTTTGTAGTTTTTTCTTTCTGCCTAACTATCACTGTTTTGTCCATTTAAACTAATATGGGAGGTTGCATACACTCTATTTTTCAAACTTTGAGAGCCAAGCACTATGTACATGGCAAACCATGTAGTCCAATAATCAATATGGTGAGTAGTGCACCGGTGTCAGTTATGCACCAACTTTAAATTACTGGTACTCAGCATCCTACCATTCTATATTATTCACCATGGGACCCTTTTAACAAAGTGGTGATAAGCCCAATGCGGGTTTACCGCATGCTAAAACTGAATTACCGCCAGGGCAATGCAGCCGCCGGCAGTAGTTTCTGGGTTGAGTATGTGCCATTTCTAGTGTTCTCCGGAAAATTTTTTTTTGTGTAGCACGGCACTAACCGTTGTAATCAGGCATTGCCATGCACTGCCTGGTTTATGCCAGGTTATCATGGGAGCACTTACTGCCTCTTCAATGGGTGGCAGTAAGGGATCCCCACTGCATGCCAATGCAATAGAGTTATCACATGGCCATTTTTGGAGGGCTTTTTATCCACTGCTGTAAAAAAGGCAGTGGTGGGCAGAAAGAAATGGCCCCCTGCCACTATGGCAGGGCCCTTTTTAATGCGGCTTAGTAAAAGGACTCACCATTAATAGAATAATAAGACATGGAATGGAAAAGAGATCACCTAAGAATGTCGCATCTGTGCCTTTAAACATTTTTAAGCAAGTTGATTTCTTTGCCCTTAAGCAGTTAAGGTTGTGATTAAACAGGCACACTAGGGAGTCCTTCTCAAGCATAGTTAGTATAGCAATTAACAAGGATAAGATTAATTAGCTGTGGATTATTATTATATTCAATCTCTCATTTAGCATCCAGTCATTTCCCAGTGGATTTTCAGGTTTGTGGCCTGCCTTAGCCCCTTGCAAATACTTTAAACTAGAAAACAAGTTTGAGCCATACATTACACCCCTCCTTTCACTAATTTCTTGAGTAATAAACCTACAATTCTGATTGATTTCAAACTAATGTATATAATGCCTTGTAGCTATTCTATATACAGCCTTGTTATTTCTGTAACATCTCTCTAATCATCTTTGCCAAACTGCCATTCTGTTAATTCACTATGTGCAGAGGAATCTGAAGACGAGATGCTGTTGCACCATGAAAGATCATGACAGCAAAAGTCAGAAAGATCCAGTTTTCTATGCCTTATTGTTTCTGGATCTTGTAAAATCTAATAATCATGCATTTGAGGGACTTTATATACTGTGTTTAAAGCTGAGCAGCCTTTTATCTATAGGATGATTTGTACAAGGGTCAGGTAATCTATTAAAAGTAGTAAGTTTCTTTTGTTTTTACTGTCCAGCTTCTCTGCTACCCTTTAGACAGAATGATAGGCAGGTTGTAAAAATATACTACTTCTGAATGGATTTGTCATGGGGGAAATGGAACTTCTGCTGTAGCATGCAGCAGTAATTGCTATTTCAAACATGCCACCATGGACTTTGTCACCTTTTCAATGTTTGAATTAAGACCTCAGCAATTATCTCTCAGACAGAGTAAGGTGCAAAGGGGCTTATTAAAGTTTTCAAGTAAAAATGTATTGCTAGCAGAAATTAACTCAGGGGATTATTCCTAGCATAGCACGTGAAGGTAAGGCCAAAGAAAAGTTATGACCACAGCTACAGCACCGAAGATGGTACGAATGTATAGAAAGCAGTTGGAGATATCCTTAAGAGCAGTGCAGGCAGAGGCAACCAGGCAGACCAGCAGGGTCACATGCCGGCTGATATTCAGCCCACAGGGCTATGTACTGTGTACTATCCACTTGATGTTCAATGCTATTTAACCAGCCAGGAACAGCTCCTGGCTGGTTAAGTGGCACTTAACTGGCTAAGTGCTGATATTCAGAGCGAGATAGCCAGTTCTTTCTGCTGAATATTAGCACTAGAGCATAGCGGCTAACTGACTATGTTGCATGATATAAGCGGATAGCCACAAATACAGTACTTCACCGGCTAAGTTTACTGGCCAAATCGGACTGCCTAAATAGCAGTACTATCTTTGGTCGCTATAAACTTAACCAGCCAGTGTTGAATATTAACTCAGCTGGTTAAGTTTAGCTGTCCAGAAATAACCTGGATGTTCAATGCCGGTCACAGGAAATGGCCTGGCATTGAATATCTGGGCTCAGCGGTCAATCGTGGCACTTAGCTGGCCTGCCTCCCATGGGCTGAATATCGGACAGTATAATTCAATTCCCCCCCCCCCCCCATTCACCAAAGGAGAATAGGAGCTGAATGTTGGAATTTAACAAATAGCTATTGTCATGAAAGTGAAATTTGTCTTCTGTTGGATTGTTTTCATGCATCTGCCATGTAAATCAGCTATTCACTCACAGAATATACTGGAGGTTAATAAAAACAGGAACTTTTACTGTAAATCCCATATTTTCAGCTTTAAACTTGCTATGCAGGTTTCTCCTAGAAATCTCCACTTTTCCTACCATCTTCATTATGTGGAGGGGCATAATCGAACAGGGACGACCATCTCTAAGGATGTCCATCTCTAAGGACGTCCCAGCGAAGGGGCTGGGGAAACCCGTATTATCGAAACAAGATGGACGTCCATCTTTCGTTTCGATAATACGGTCGGGGGACGCCCAAATCTCAACATTTAGGTAGGACCTTAGAGATGGTCGCCTAAATGTTGAGATGGTCGACCTTAGAGATGGTCGTCCCCGGTTTCGGCGAGAATGGAAACCAAGGATGTCCATCCAGAAACGACCAAATCCAAGGCATTTGGTCATGGGAGGAGCCAGCATTCGTAGTACACTGGTCCCCCTGACATGCCAGGACACCAACAGGGCACCCTAGGGGCACTGCAGTGGACTTCACAAATTGCTCCCAGCTGCATAGCTCCCTTACCTTCGGTGCTGAGCTCCCCAACCCCACTCCCCACACTGTACACCTACCATAGCCCTAAGGGGTGAAGGGGGGGCACCTACATATGGGTACAGTGGGTTTTGGGTGGGTTTTGAAGGACTCACATTTACTACCACAAGTGTAACAGGTAGGGGGTGGGCCTGGGTCCGCCTGCCTGAAGTGCACTGCACTCACTAAAAACTGCTCCAGGACCTGCATACTGCTGTCATGGAGCTGGGTATGACATTTGAGGATGGCATAGAGGCTGGCAAACCAATTTTTTAACGTTTTTATTTTTTTAGGGAGGGAAGGGGTGGTGACCACTGGAGGAGTAAGGGGAGGTCATCCCCAATTCCCTCTGGTGTCATCTTTTCAGTTTTGGGCACCTTTTTTGAGGCTTGGTCATGAAAAAAAAATGGACCAAGTAAAGTCGACCAAATGCTCGTCAGGGACGCCCTTCTTTTTTACTTTATCGGCTGAGGATGCCAATCTCTTAAGCACGGCCCCAGTCCTACCTTCGCTACACCTCCAACACGCCCCCGTGAACTTTGGTCTTCCCTGCGATGGACTGCAATTGAGGACGCTCCAAATCGGTTTTTTGATTATGCCGATTTGGGCGACCCTGAGAGAAGGACACCCATCTCCCAATTTGTGTCGGAAGGATGGGTGTCCTTCTCTTTCAAAAATGCCCTGATAGTAACATAGTAGATGACAGCAGATAAAGACCTATACGGTCCATCCAGTCTGCCCAACAAGATAAACTCATGTTAGAGCTACTGTATACCTGACCTTGATTGTCCTTGCCATTTAAGGGCATAGACTGTAGAAGTCTGCCTCAGCACTATCTTTGCTTCCCAATTACTGGTGTTGCCACCCAATATCCGCTAAGCTTCACAACTAATAGTGTTCCTCTGTATAGCACAACATCCACTTAGAAGTTAATTCTATTATGACATTCCTAATTTTGAGAATTCCATAACACTAGTTAAATTAGTCCAATGATGTCTGTCTGGGCTGTCATGGAGGGGCATTTTCATATGATAACCCCTCCTTTCTCCATCTATACCTCTTACCTTGGTACCCTGATTTCATCCCATGCTTTCAATGCCATCTTTACACTGATGACTCTCAGATCTACATCTCCACCCCTGAAATCTCAACCTCAATCCAGGACAAAATCTCAGCCTGCTTGTCTGACATTGCGCTTGGATGTCTCAACGCCATCTAAAGCTCAACATGTCCAAACTGAACTTCTCGTTTTTCCCCCTAAACCCCCTCCCCTCTTCCCCCTTTCTCTATCTCTGTTAATGGCTCTCACATCCTCCCTGTCTCCTCGGCTAGTAACCTTGGAGTCATCTTTGATTCCTCTCTCTCCTTCTCTGCGCATATTCAACAGATCGCCAAAACCTGTTGTTTCTTTATCTACAATATTAGCAAAATTCGCTCCTTCCTTTCTGAATACACTGCCAGAACCCTATCCACACCCTTGTCACCTCTCCGCTTGGACTATTGCAATTTACTTCTCACTGGTCTTCCGCTCAGCCATCTCTTTCCTCTCCAATCTGTCCAAAATTCTGCGGCACGACTTATTTTTCCGCCAGAATCGTTATACCCACATTAGCCCACTCCTCAAGTCACTTCACTGGCTCCCTGTCCGCTTCTGCATTCAATTTAAACTTCTCGTACTGACCTTTAATGCATCCACTCTGCAGCCCCCCATTACCTCTCCACTCTCATCTCTCCCTACATTCCTCCCCGTGAACTCCGCTCACTGGACAAATCTCTCTTGTCATCCCCCTTCTCCTCCATTGCTAACTCCAGGCTTTGCTCCTTTTCTCTCGCGGCACCTTATGCCTGGAATAGACTTCCTGGACCTATATGTCTAGCTCCATCTCTACTTGTTTTCAAATCTATGCTAAAAACCCACGTTTTCACTGCTGCTTTTTAGCTCCCATTACTCCCTCATCCGTAACTGTCTTGTCTGTCTGTATTATTTAGATTGTAAGCTCTTTTGAGCAGGGACTGTCTCTTTGTATCAGGTGTTCAGCGCTGCGTGCGTCTGGTAGCGCTATACAAATGCTAATAATAATAATAATGATATCTAAATCCAACAGTAGCAAACATGGACATTTAAGAACCTGAACAATGTCTATCTTTTGTTTTGAAATGGTCATTTTCTAGATCTTTTGTGCTCAGTGAGTCTCATTTTGGACCATTTTTGAAAATAAAGTCCAAGTGAAAAAGCTCGTAAAATAAACCATTTGGATGTAGGAGGAGCCAATATTCTTAGTAGGCTGGTCGCACTGACATCCCAGTAGAGCACAGGGGCACCATAGAGGGCCACTGCATTAGACTTCACATAAAAGGTCCTAGGTACACATCTCACCATTAGCCCCTTATATTATATGGTGAGTCCTCCAACCCCCCCCCAAAAAAAATACCTATTATGCCCAACTGTACATCACTACAATAGCCCTTATACCTGCAACTTTCACGTATATGTGGTTATAGTAGGTTTTTGGTGGGTTTTGAAGAAGCTCACAACTTTTCCTCCACAAGTGTAACCCTTGTGATTTGGATACAATTTAGATGAAACTGCATAGAAAAATGTCTTAAAATGAATTTTGAAAATAGCAGTTTGGCCATTTTGGAGGAAAAATATATCCAAATGCCGCTTTGTGACGCTTTTGGACGTTTTTCTGTTTCAACAATGAATCCCATTGTATTGCATTGGTTCTTTTACTTTTCTGTGAACAAACATTCATATCTCTGAGTTTCATTATGGAACCTGAGCTGGTGTTCATTGGGGCTGAGCCCATTGAAGCCATGTGATTGGCACCCCCATTGTATTAAGGATGAAAGCTGGATTCACTTAGAAAGCATTGAGTGGGTTCATTACAGGAATTACAGGCTGTGGTCCATGATCCATGCAATCTGAAGATGCATCTAGAGCATTATTGGGAAGCAACTGGATGTAGCATCTGTTCCTCCACATTGTGGTACTCTGTTTTGTGTAAGGTCATGATGCTGACGATTCTTTAATCATTGTCACTGTTGTATTCCAATGTTTTCCTCCAATCCAGTTTCAGTTAAATGTTATCTTTAGATACTAGGTAGGGTAAAGGATGAGCATTGTGCTGCCTCTTGAAAATATAGGAATTGGAATTTTTAGCTTTGTCATCCAGCCCATGTACTTACACGAACTGCCAATCTGCCTTTGTACTTTATGCACTGCAGTGTCCCTGTCAAAAACTATACATAGGGAAAACCATGAGGCAATTTGCATGTTCAACTATTGGAATAAAAATCTTGCCTGAAGCGGAAACAATGGGTTCCCCTCTAGTAGCACACTGTAATAGGACAAAACACGATTTTACACAATTCCGCTGCTTTGTGATAGATCAGATCACATTGGACATGAGAGGAGGGAACAGAGCGAAACACCTCCTACAATTATATTTTCAGGCTGAAATCTCTAGAACTCGGGGTCTGAACACAATGATCCAATGGGCGACATTTTTTTAGTGTGGAGCCCTTTAAGAAAGTTGCCGATATGGACACTTTAACTGGTTTTCACCAATAGCAAACGAGTTGCACTAATGAGTGGTTACAAAAGCAGCCGCCATCTTGCACAATTTGCAAGACACACCGATAGAAATTCAGACTGGGAAATCGTGATCTTGCAACAATTTGCAAGGACACACCGATAGAAATTCAGACTGGGAAAATCATGAGTCCATTCAGGAAGCTACAAAATGATACAAAGAAAAAAGAAATAAATTAGAAGCTGACACTATGAGAACACCTACAATAAGAGACATAGAACTATTGGCTGTTTCTTTAGTGGCTTAATTTCTTCTTCTTTTTTTGAATTATAGAAACCAGTTAAGCACGAGGTCTACATCCTTGAGAAAGCCAAAAAAGGCGAAACGGGTCCCCGTCGGACTAGAAGATAAGTGCTTGCTGTTTCTTTATCAATTAGTATGAGTCACAATACGAGATAAAAGTGACAGGTTTAAATAATAAAAGGAGGTTTTTTTAAAGCCTATGATGACCTCACCAGGGCCGCCGAGAGGGGGAACAGGAGGGGGACAAAAGTCCCCGGGCCCAGGCCTCCGGGGGGCCCGGCGCCACCGCCTGGCCCACCCTCTGTCGCTCCTGGAACTAACCTTAAGCCTCCTTTCATTTCGCAGCAAGCAGCAGCAGGGCAGGCCACTCCTTCCTTCCATGTCCCGCCCTCGCCTGATGTAACGTCCGCGAGGGCGGGGCACAGAACGAAGGAGGAGAGGTCTGCCCTGCCACTGCTTGCTGCGAAGGTGAAAAGAGGCTTAAGGTTAGTTCGAAGGGCCCGGCCCGATAGCAGGTGGAGGGGTGGCCCGGCGACCTCGGGTGGGTGGGCAGCGATCTCGGGTGGGGGGGGGCGGGGGCGGCCTTGTCCTGGGCCAGGCTCCGGCTCTCGGCGGCCCTGGATCTCACCCCTAACAATCAGAATTGAAAGAAAAGGTGTTCTGAATTGGGGATACAGAGGCTTTTTCCTCCACCATAGCGTGAAATATACCGCCACGTCATTTGTCTAACCACTCTTGGATGATTAAGTAATGTTAGTATAGAATAGTGTGGTTGAGTCCCACTTATTAGTGAAAGGTTGACCTTTTCTAAGGTAAAGTATTTTAGGAAAAGATTCTCTATTAGACTGGGTAGAGTCATTCTAATTTGTACACCAATCAGCACTGTCCCAGACTCAGTCACGATATGAAAATTAAGGGGTCTCTTTTACTAAAGGGCATTAAGGGGTAAAAATCAGCACCAAAAACCCACTTAAGCGGTATTCTATTAGCTGCGCCTAAGTTGTCGTGGTTGATAGAATACATACTTCATCCTTAAGCGGAAAGTCACATGCAAATTTAGGCACAGCTATTTGAACTAACAAAAAAGTGGTGCAAATGTGCACAAAGCACCATTATTCTGTAATTACACATGTAACTCAAAGCCATGCCCTGTTCTGCCCTGAAACGCCCATGACCCTCCCATTTCTGCACTCCCTTTTTTAGGACACGCATACATTTTCAGTACAGACCCTATACCTAACTTTACGCAAATTGGTCCCAGTTAAATCTAATTAGAACTAATAAAGAATGCATGCAATCTGGAATGCATCTAGATTGTGTGCACAATTTTGACGACTTTTACAGAATCAGGGGATAAGCCCTTAATGCTCAGTTAGTTATACTAACAGGCTACTGCAGAACATGTTAATCATTTTGTAGTATTTTAGCTGTTCATGCACAGTAACTACTTTTAGGAGGAGGCTTGCCATAGGTGGAGAGTGGGGGTTCCCATGTTATCCAGGTAGCACACTGGGATTATCGCTCACTCCTTCTAAATCAGTGGCATAGCCAGGGTGGGCTGGGGTGGCCCCAGGCCCACCAACTTTAGGTTCAGGCCCACCAGTAGCAGCACACCTATAATGTGGCTGGCAGGGACCCCAAGCTCCACCAGCCAAAAACTCCAACAACTGTTTGCTGCCGGTGAAAATCTGCTATTTAAAAGGTATATGGGGAGAGGGGATGTTTGAAAGACCATATGGTATGCAGGAAAGAGAGGGAGAAACCAAATCACTTGTAGGACAAGGCGGAGTTCTGCCCACCCACCTTGGGTCCAGGCCCACCCAAACTTGAGTGTCTGGCTACGCCCCTGTAAAATAGAAAGCAGTAAGTGCTTCCACATTAATTTTGCACAGGTATTGCATGTTAATGGGAACATTACCCCCCCCCCCCCCCAACAATTCTATATATCACTCTGAGATTTCTATGCGGAAATCAAAGTATATTTCATAACAATGTGCATAACCTAGTGGTTCAATAACTGGATGTTAACAAAAGCAATTATCTGCACTAATTGGCATTAATTAGAATTTACATGCACTACTTGCTAAGCCTGTTCTGTAATGTGGTGCACGTAAAATCTAATATGCACTGCTGAAAAGAGGGTGTGGCTGTGGGCATGGAATGGGTGAATCATGGGCGATCTGAAAAACAACAAGAATAAACTTATCTGTGCCTAACTGAGGCACCAGTATTTACACCAAGGTTACTTGGTGTAAATGGATATGCCTAGAGTTAGGCACAGAGAAGTTTTATTCTTGTTGTTTTTCAGAACGCCCATCAAACATATAAACGGCGAGTGACTGACTCACTCGCAAATGCGAAGTAGAGACTTCCCTCTCTGTCCCGCCCCCGTGTCAATATGTGATGACGGGGGGGGGGGGGGGGAGGACAGAGAGGGAAACTGCGCCGCCGAGTTTGCTACCGCTCCCCTCCCTCTCGGAGTCGCCGCCGCCGCCACCACCCCTCCACCCGGCCCAGGCCCTCTCTTCCCTTCTGAACTTACACATCCATTCGCCGAACGCAGCAACGCACATCAGCTGAGCTGCCCCTTCCTTCTCTGCCTATGTCCCGCCCTCGCTGACATTACGTCACAGGAGGGCGGGGCTACAGGCAGAGAAGGAAGGGCCCACGGCAGCTCAGCTGATGTGCCTTGCTGCGTTCGGCAAATGGATGTGTAAGTTCAGAAGCGAAGAGAGGACCCAGGCCGGGTGGAGGGGTGGCGGCGGCGGCGGGAACTCCGAGGGGGGGGGGGGGAGCGGTGGCGACCTCGCGGGGGGGGGGGAAGGAAAACCTCAATACCAGCCCGTTTTTACGGGCTCAACGGCTAGTATTCTATAAACTGCAACTAGATATAGGCATGATCTATCGACTATGCCTAGGTGGAAATTATTTGAGCACAATTTTTCAGGTGCCATATAGAGAATCGGGTCCTTAGTACATGGGGTCCCATTTTGCAAGTCCAAAACTTCAGGCTTTATCGAGGAAGTGTGCTTATGCCATTATCTGAAATTTTCAGAATTATTGCCTTTTTTAATGTGGACTTTTGATTGGTTGATTTCAGACAATGGCATAAGCACACTTCCTTGATAAAGCCTGAAAGTTTTGGACTGGCGAAACGGGACCCCTTAGAGGACATAGAAGATGTGGAGGACATTTTCGAAAGGGACGCCCTAGTTGCGATTTGGACATCCTTGCAAAATGTCCCGATCCAGGGGCGGGGAAACCCGTATTTCAAAATAAGATGGACGTCCATCTTTCGTTTCGAAAATACGGTCAGGGACGTCCAAATCCTTAAATTTGGTCATTCTTAGAGATGGACATCCCTAGATATGGATGTTTGTGATTTTCAGTGATTTTTGAAACCAAAGACATCCATGTCAGAAACGACCAAATGCAAGCCATTTGGTTGTGGGAGGAGCCAGCATTTGTAGTGCACTGGTCCCCCTGACATGCCAGGACACCAACCGGGCACCCTAGGGGGCACTGCAGTGGACTTCATAAATTGCTCCCAGGGACATAGCTCCCTTACCCTGTGTGCTGTCCCCCCCCCCCAAAACCCACTACCCCCAACAGTACACCACTACCATAGCCCTTACGGGTGAAGGGAGTAGCTAGATGTGGGTACAGTGGGTTTCTGGTGGGTTTTGGAGGGCTCACTGTTTCCTCCACAAACGTAACAGGTAGGGGGAGGATGGTTCTGGGTCCACCTGTCTGAAGTGCACTCACCCACTAAAACTGTTCCAGGGACCCGCATACTGCTGTCACGGACCTGAGTATGACATCTGAGGCTGGCATAGAGGCTGGCACAACATATTTTTAAAGATGTTTTTTGAGGGTGGGAGGGGGTTAGTGACCACTGGGGGAGTAACGGGAGGTCATCCCCGATTCTCTCAGGTGGTTATCTGGTCAGTTCGTGCACCTTTATGTGCCTTTATCATAATAAAACAGGTCCGGGTGAAAATGTCTAAGTGTTCGTCAGGGACGTCCTTCTTTTTTCCATTATGGGACAAGGACGTCCAAGTGTTAGGCAAGCCCAAGTCCCGCCTTCCCTATGCCTCCGACACGCCCCCTTGAACTTTGGCCGTCCCTGCAATGGTGTGCAGTTGGGGACGTCCAAAATCGGCTTTCGATTATACCGATTTGGACGTTTCTGAGAGGACGTCTATCTTCCGATTTATGTCGAAAGATGGGCGTCCTTCTCTTTCGAAAATGAGCCCAATAGAAGATAAGTGCTATATGCTACTAAAACTTTTAAAATTTAAAAAGAGAAAATTAAAATAATTCAATAGATAGTATATAGACACACACACAGAGGTGTTTTTTTTTAGCCGATGAAGAATGTGTTCTGTGAGTCATGCAATCCTTTAAATTTTGACCACAGACAGACAGAGGCTTTTTCCTCCGTAAAGAAAAAAGCAAAGGAATGTTCAGCCATCACCACAGTTTAGGCAACCATGTGTATGTTAAGAAGTGGTCTTCATTAGTTAGTGGTTGTTGTTTTGAAGTGATTAAAAGTGATCTTTATATTATTTGAATGCATGGCTAATTCCTGGAAAACTGGTTTTGGGTTTTCTGCAGAAACAGCAGAGAATCTATTGAAGAGTTTTGATGAGTTCAGTTCACCGATGTTAGGTTAAATCAGACAACAATGGGAGTTGCTGATGATAAAGTTTAGAGCCACAATGAAAATAGAACTGAATAGTACAGCCTTGACCGAGTATTGGAAAGTGGAACGCAACCCGTGAGGGATGCGGATGAACAAAGCATCTCAAGTATTCAAAGATGATGAGTTCATTGGAAGATGGAACATGATATTAAATCAATGCTCCCTGGATTTAATGTTATTGATAGTGGAAACAATTAAAAGTTTATTGGAAAAAGAAAAGGAGAGCTTGGATTTAGAATTGAAGAAACGTAAAAACAGACGCAGAGTGATTTTGACAAGGATTATGAGAGGCTGAAAGAATAATTGGGCAGCTTTCGGGAAGAAATGAGATAAATAAAGCTCAAGAAGTTTGAATGAGATGAGAAAGATTATCAAAACATTCGAGTATACCCATGGATGTATAAGAATAAAACTGAAGGAACAGAAGATGATAACAACATTCTTTCAGACTCTTCCTCAAGTAGTGAATCCCCAAATGAAGGCGATAGATGGGACAATTTTTTAGAAGACAGATGATACAGAAGAGGAAGAGGGTAGAGAGGAGGTTATCAAAGGACACAAGATAAAAATGTTATTCAGCAATGTCCACAATCCCAAGCACAGAGGGGAGGAATCAGTGGTGATTAACATATCACATTACAAGTTAACTCCTTCTGATCATTCCCTTTTATCAAAAGGTTTGTCTTTTGTACCAGCAGAGTTTTGATGCCTTTCAGTTCAACATAGACATGGAAAGATTCATCAGACGACTTCATCTTCATATTTATTTTGATAAAAAGGAGGAGAATTATGATCGTTTAAGACTATGTTCCAAATTCTCTTGGATTCCACCCATCCCTTTAGACCCTATTGTGGGAATTTTCGAAGAAGTGGTGATAAGAGAACTACTAGCTACTTGCCAGAGATAGCAGTTTGTGGACAATTTACCTAAAGATGAGTGAGACTTCCTAAGGTCATTGAGAGATAATGAACAGATAGTTATTAAAAGAGCTGACAAGGGAGAAGTGGTGACTACAAAATCGAATAGATTATATAAATGAAATAGAAACTCAGCTGGCAGAAGAACAAAAAGAGGATATCCCTCAAGCATTGTAAAGAAAGCATACACCAGAGCTAAATACAGTGAGCGGGAATTTTTGTTGATGGAAAAAGAGTCACTGAACAAAACAGTAGAAGATGAATCTGAGATCTTTGTATTAATATTTGCTAGGGGTGGTGAAGAAGTGGGCAAGATAAATAAGAAAAATTGGAATATTATTCAGATGAAGCCTCTGTTTCAACATAGCAAAGTACGGTTAGCTTGAATCTGAAAGAGTTGTTTAGTCCAGCACAGTTGAAATCACAATACAAAATCATGACACACCATGGACATTTTAAATGTAGGGGGTGTAGTACCTGCAACATTACAGTAGAGTGTGATGAATTCATTAATCCGGTGGTCAAAAAAGATACTTTATTAGGTCAAACGCTAATTGTAGCTCAGACTTTGTGGTATATATATTGCAATATCCTTATAATAGAATATATATTGGTAAAACTACATGAAAATTGCAAACTAGATTGTTAGAATACAAGTCTTGCATTACCAGGTCACAAGAAGGATCCCCACTGGTAGCACATTGTAAGCTTACTAAACATGAATTTGTTCAGTTTCAGTGTTTTGTCATAGATCAAGTCAATGTGAATATCGGGGGGAGGGTGATAGAGCTAAATATCTCCTCCAGCTAGAACGATGGATATTTAAGCTACATGCACTAGAACCTATAGATTTAAATATGGCCATACCATGAGCGGTATTCCTTTAAGATTCTGACGGAGTCATGTGAGAACTGATGTCAAGAATTAATTATTGTCTGTTTTAAAAGAAGGGCACCATGTTTTGGCATTAGCGGAATTTGATCACAGAAGAAAAAACTGCTATGACCATGCAAGTAAGAAATTTTTAATGAATGGGTTTTAGTACCACAAGAGCAAAGTCAAATTACATTATGATTAGACTTAATTCTACTGGGACATGGCAGAGTCTTTCAAGGTTGAAGTCCTTTAGGGGAAACTATGTATTTATGACATAACAATCTCAGCCATCGGTGAACAGTTAAACAGTTAAATAAAGGGTCCTTATACTAAGGCGCACTGAAAAATGGCTTGCGGTAGTGTAGGAGCGGGTTTGGGCACGCGCTGATCCATTTTTTAGCACACCTGTAAAAAAGGCCTTTTTTTTGCTGAAAATGGACATGCAACAAAATCAAAATTGCCACACGTCCATTTTGGGTCCGAGACCTTACCGCCAGCCATTGGCCTAGCGGTAAAGAAACCAGGCAGTAATGACCTACACATGGCAAATGTCACTTGGCATGCATCCATTACGTGTGCCCCAAAATAAGAAATATTTTTCAGACTTGTGTATCGAACACATGCCAAAAATGACATTACTGCAAGAGCCCACTACTATGCTTGGGAATGTTTTGCAAAAACGACTAAACTTTTACAGAAACAGACATTCATGGGTGTCAGTTCTGTGGGTGCAGTACATGCTTGAACAACCACAGTCAACTCCAGCAAATTTCTTCACTGTGTAGAGGACAGGGTAATTTGACTTGAGTAGAGCACTCTCCAATCCTACTTTGCCTGCTTAGAGGGTGGTATGTTTTCAAATGGATACAGCATACAGAGTTTTCTTTTGAAAATGAGCTTGTAGGTGCAGAGAATGAATATCCCCATGGGCCTGCAGGTCCCATTATAAACATGCAAACATTTCATTGAATGTCCTCTGAGTTTCCACGCCTTTCCCTATGCTCCAATCATCTTATCCCAGTTGCATTTGTAGTCTTTTTAAACAGACATATCAAAACCTGTGTGTCTTTGAGAAAGAAGCTACTATCTATCCTACACAATGCAAAGAGTAAGTCAGTCCCAGAAATGCAATGTTATATATTATTGTTTGTTTGGCTAAGACTTAAATCTGAATATCTTGTAGATTTACAACCCATTTATTGGGAACAAATTCCTGCCAGTAGAAATCAGTGATGAACAATCTTAGGGCCCCTTTTACCAAGCTGCGGCAAAAGGGGGCTGGTGAAGGCGTCAGCATGTGTTTTACATGTGTGCTGAGGCCCCCTTTTACCACAGCTGGTAAAAAGGAAGTCTCGCTTTCCTACAGGAAATGGACAGGAGGCAAGTAAAGCACTTGCTGTGTGGCCATTTCGGGAGGAAGCCCTTACCATCACCTACTGAGGTGGCGGTAAGGGCTCCCGTGTTAACCTGGTGGTAACTGGGCAGCACTGCCCAATTACCTCCAGGTACACTCTGGTGCTACAAAAATAAATAAAATTTTTTAGCGCTAGGGGTGGGAAGTCCTGCCGGGCTGCTGCAGTAGCCCAGCGGTACTTCCTGTATAGCAAGCGGTAAGCCCGCCTTGATCTTACTGCCGCTTAGTAAAAGGAGCCCTCAGACATTACATGTGAAATTTCCTGACAGAGAATTTGCATCTATCAGAAATTATGGAGCTCAATTTTTAAAAGGAAAACCATCCACAAAGTGCCACAAATAAGCAGATGGGTGTCTTATTTGCCAAAACTTCCAAATCACTATTTTTGAAATTCATTTTTAGACATTTTTCTCTACAGTCCATCTGCAGTGCATCCGAATCACAAAGGGGCATGTTGGGGGCATGTTAGGGGTGGGATTTGGGTATTCCTAAAACTGGGATGTTTTCCTGCTATAATGGAACAAAGCAAAACAAATTCAGGGCTAAAATTTGGATGTTTTGGTCTAGACCTGTTTTACTAATGTCTAAGTCACAAAAGGTGCCCTAAATGATCATTTGACCACCAGAGGAATAAAGAATGACCCCCTTACTCCTCCAGTGGTCACTGACCCCTCTCACTCTTGAAAGATGTGAATGAAACAGTACACATCAGTCTCTATGACAGTGTCAGATGTTCTATTAGACCAACAAGCAGATCCCTGGAGTAGCCTAGTGGTGCAGTGCACTGTAGAGAAGAAGGACACAGGCCCACGACCCACTCTAACTATTACACTTGTGGTGGAAAGTGTCAGGCCCTCCAAAATCCACCAAAAACCTACTATACCCACATATAGATGACATCTGCAGACATAAGGGCTATTGTAGTGATGTATAGTTGGGTATAGTAGGTTTTTGGTGTGTTTTTGAGGGCTCCCCATACAATATAAGGAGGAAATAGTGAGATGTATACCTGAGAGATTTTATATGAAGTCTACTGCAGTGTCCCCTAGGATGCCCCAGTGTTCTCCTAGGATGTCTATGTGGCCAGTCTACTGAGAATCCCGGGACCCCATACATCCCAATAGCTTGTTTTTGTGCATTTTTCTCCTGGACATCTTTTTGTTGTTTGTTTGTTTATTTATTTATTTGTTACATTTATATCCCACATTTTCACATCTATTTGTAGGCTCAATGTGGCTTACATAGTACCGGAGAGGTGTTACAGACTCCAATGTAAACAAATACAAAGTGATGTTGTGGTAAGATAAAGTTCATGTGGCACAGCCACACTAAGGAATCGTACAGCGGAAGAGTTGTGTTATGTCCATTAAGTTCTTTAGTTTTGTTGTGTTGCAAAGATCAGGCATTTATGTTGGATCGGTAGGGTTTTCTGGAAGTTTAGGAGGTCGTTTGTAGTTTTCAAGGCTTTTGGTAATGCGTCCCACAGTTGTGTGCTTATGTAGGAAAAACTGGATATGTAAGTTGATTTGTATTTGAGTCCTTTGCAGTTGGGTAGTGCAGATTTAGGTACGTTCGTGTTGATTCGGATGTGTTTCTAGTTGGTAGGTCGATCAAGTCTGTCATGTATCCTGGAGCTTCACCATAGATAATTTTGTGAACCAGAGTGCAGATTTTGAAAGCAATGCATTCTTTGATTGGGAGCCAGTGTAGTTTTTCGCAAAAGGGTTTTGCACTTTCAAATCGCGTTTTTCCGAAGATAAGCCTAGCTGCCGTGTTTTGAGAGGTCTGAAGTTTCTTTAAGGTTTGTTCTTTGCATCCCGCATAAATTCCATTGCAGTAGTCAACATGGCTTAGTACCATTGATTATATCAGGTTGCAAAATGTTCCCCTCGGGAAGAATTGTTTCACGCGTTTGAGTTTCCACATTGAGTGGAACATTTTCTTTGTTGTGGATGTCATTTGACTCTCTAGTGTTAAGTTGCGGTCCATTGTAACGCCGAGGATTTTCAGGCTGTCTGAGATAGGGAGGGTGTAATCTGGAGTGTTGATAATAGTGGGGTTGTCCGTGCTGTGTTGGGATGAGAGGATGAGACAGTGTGCTTTTTCTTTGTTTAGTTTTAGTTGAAATGCATTTGCCCAAGTGTCCATGATGTTCAAGCTGATCTTGATTTCGTTGGTGATTTCAGTCAGTTTGGATTTGTAAGGAATGAATATTGTGACATCGTCTGCACAGATGAAAGGGTTAAGGCCTTGGTTGGATAAGGACTTGGCTAGTGGGGTCATCATTAGGTTGAAGAGGATCGGTGATGGCGGTGATCCTTGTGGTACTCCGCAGTCTGCTTTCCACGGCGATATGTTTGATTTTGATTTTACTTGATATGTTCTTGTGGTTAGGAAACCCTTGATCCAGCTAAGTATGTTTCCATCAACCCCAAACTTATCTAGTAATCTTATTAATATAATATGGTTTACCATGTCGAATGCACTAGACATGTCGAATTGGAGGAGGAGGACGACGTTTTTGGCTATTGCTATTTCCTGCTTGAATTTGGCTAGGAGAGTGAGTAGTACTGTTTCTGTGCTGTGGAGGGGGCAAAAACCTGACTGTGATTCTTGTAATATTGAGAATTTGTTTATATAATCTGTAAGTTGTTTGGCTACCCTGATTTCCATCAGCTTGACTGACAACAGAATGGATGCTACTGGACGGTAGTTAGTGATTTCATTTGATTTTTCCTTGGTGTCTTTTGGTATCGGAGTGAGTAGGATATTGCCATTATCCTTAGGGAAGAGACCTTGCTGAAGTATGTAGTTTAGGTGGGATGTGAGGTCTGCTATGAAGCGGTCAGGGGCAGATTTCATTAGGTAGTTGGGACAGGAATCTAGTTTACAGTGAGTGTTGGAGAACCTGCTGATCGCCTGTGCAACTGCATCAACGGTAAGAAGGGCAAATTTTAACCAGGTTCGGTCAGCCGGGTATTCTCCCGTGGTTGGGTCCAACTCATTAAGGAAAATTTTCGATTTCAATGTTGTCCTGAGGTTTGCAATTTTTTCATTAAAATACTTAGCAAGTTTGTCTGCAGATGGGATGTCTGTATTCGATGTAGTGACCAAATTGGTGTCTAGCAGTTTGTTCACGAGTTGGTATAATTTCTTTGTGTCTTTGTAATCTATCCCTATTTTAGTTTTATAGTGTGATCTTTTGATCTGTCTTATTGCATATTTGTATTTTCTTTGTGATTGTTTCCATGTGTTGAGTGTGTGTTCATCTTTTGTTTTTCTCCATGCTCGTTCGAGTTTCCTGGATTGTGTTTTTAGCTTTTTCAGTTCATCATTGAAACATGGTATCGAGTTATGCTTACGTGAAGTTCTTGTTCTTAAGGGTGCTATTTCATCTAGTATGCATTTGCATCTTTTATCCCATTCCACGAGGTAATATATGGAGTCTGTTTGTGCTGTCCATTCATTGTTGTATATCTGTTGTTGTTAATGGTCACATAAGAAAAATACAGTAAGTACAAAATATCTTTAAAAAATGTCTAGAAAATGGCCATTTTCAAAATAAAAAGACAGACATTTTTCTGGTTTGAAAATGGCTATATACACCACTTGATTTTTTGTCATTGTCAGCAAAATGTCCAAAATCAGATTTAGGCATCACATCAAAAATGGCCCTCCACATCATTGTGTAATTTGGAATGTATGATGACTTTATAATTAGAGAATGTTTTGATATTTTTCTCATAACTACATGAAATTCACATATGTATTACAAAAACATTTGTACTATGGATAAGTCTTTAAAAATGTCTAATTTTTAAATGAACGTCAGCAACTGTGAACAGTACTTCTGCAGGAGTTCTGTTTTTCTGAATTCATTTTCTTCATACTGAGTAACCAGTCATTCAAGCTAAATAATTGTTTCACTGGACTGCAATAGCTGTAATGGAAATCAAATGTTCTTACTGAGCGGATAGAGTTAAAAGACAAAATTCAAGTTTAAAATTAAATATTTTAAAACTTCTTTCTCAGAGAAAATGCCTATTTTCTGCTATTAGTTCTGAAACAATAAAACATAAACCTCTATTTTATGGACATTTACCCCATTTAGAAAAGAGAGCACCATCATTTAGGCATGACGTAAATGACCAGAAAACTGTCATACGTGACAGTTCTGGGACCACAGGAATAACGCTGCTTGCGAGGTGGCTTAGAAGCAGTGTTATTTTCTTGGCTGGGGATTCAGCAACCTGCAGTACTGGGATCTCACAGGTTGTTGAATCTGCGGGGCATCAAGGTGCAGTAAAGGGCAAACTTTCACCGCACCTTGATGAATTTCCTCCTTAAGCAGTTAGTGCCGCTGAAAATAACCAGCTAGCACTGAAATGAATACTGGATATTTTGGGTGCATTCTGGAGACAGAGCAGATACTTGGCCAGTTAAGTGCCAATATTCAGCACTCAGTGGTCCATTTACTAAGCTGTGGTAAAAAGTGGCCTTGGTAGTGTGGACACGCAGAATTGCCATGTGCCAAGGCCATTTCTTACTGCAGGTGGAAATTCCATTATTTTGAATGGAGGTTGTAAATGTCCGTGTGCTAATAAAAATATTGGTGTGTGGCAATTTACTGCCCGAGCCTTTACCACTATATATTTAGCAGGCGGAAAGGCCTCACACATTAGCCCAGCGGCAATCAGTCAGCAGCAGGGGCTGATTACTACCAGGCATGCCTACACCCTCAGCCTTGCACTAGAAAATAGAAAAATATTTTCAGGCACGGCAAACACAGAACTACCGCAGGTGCTGGGTGCGCCCCCTGGTAGTGCTGTTTTGCCACATACTACTCATGCAGACGCCTTACCACAGCTTTGTAAAAGGGCCCCCTAAACCAGCAAGGTTAACTGCATAAAAAGGACCGCATAAAAATCAGTCCTATCTTTGGGGTCCTTTTACTAAGCTATGATACAAAGGGCCCTGTGCTAGTGGTGGGAGCCGTTTTTGCTGCACGCTGTGTCCCTTTTTACTGCTGCAGGTAAAAATACCTGATAATAACTATGGCCATGTGGTAAGATTGCTCTTACCGTGTGGCCATGCACAAGGGCTCCCATGCTAACCCGGTGGTAACTGGGTAGCACGCAGTGCTGCCCAATTACTGCAGGGTTAGTAAGAATATTTTAATCCCCTAAAGTAGTTTACTCGGATCCAGTTTACTCTGTATGTTTGTTCATGTTATTCAGAATGGCCATGGTGACTTTCCCATATTTGGCTATGTTTTAGACCATGCTTTTCATGTTTGGTTTAACAATCTCAAGGACTCTCTCAATAGCAGCAGTGCTTTTCTAAAGTGACTATAGGCTCATTTTCAATAGAGATAGACGTCCAAAAAGTGACATAAGTCAGCAATTGGACGCTTATCTCACAGAAACATCTAAATCAGTATTATCAAAAACTATTTTTGGACGTCTTTCTCTGAAGTCCGTCAGAAGGACGCCCAAATCTCAAGGAGTGTGTGCCAAGGGTGTGTTCAAGGCAGGACATGGACGATTCTAACACTTAGGAACATCTTTCAGCCATAATGGAACAAAACAAAGATGACTTGAGCTAGATCTGTTTTTATAGTAAATAGTTGCATTGGGAATTGAACCCACTTCCCCAGGATCAAGGTCTGCTGCACTAAACACTAGACTACTCCTCTACTACACACAAGAGGTGCCCCAAATGATCAGATGATCACTGGAGGGAATTGGGGATCACCTCCCCTTACTCCCCAGTGGTCACTATCCCCCTCCCATCCCAAAAAATGTGATTAAAATATTACTTGCCAGCCTCTATGCCAGCCTCAGATGTTATACTTAGGTCAATTAGAGTAGCATGCAGGTCCCTAGAGTAGTCTAGTAGTGCTGCAGTGCACTGCAGACAGGTGGACTCAGACTTCTACCTCCCTCTACTTGTTACACTTGTGGAGGAAACAGTGAGCCCTCCAAAACCCACCAGAAATCCACTGTGCTCCCTTCACCTGTAAGGGCTATGGTAGTGGTGTACAGCTGGGGGTAGTGGGTTTTGGGTGGGTTTTGTGGGGTTCAGCAGACAAGGTAAGGGAGCGATGGTCAGATGTGTACCTGAAAGCATTTTATAAAGTCCACTGCAGTGCCCCCAAGGATGCCCTATTGCCTTCCTGGGGTGTCACTTTTCCACTTTTCTACCTGATGCCAAGCTTTCTATTTTTTTTATAACATCTGATTTTTTTTATAACATCTGAGCCTTGTGTCTATTGTTTATCATTAGATTTGGGCTTTGAATTCAGATCTATAGATGAAAAGGAGGTCTCATTACTTATATCTAAATACCAGAGTGCTTTTTTTCCATACTTCATAGCAAGAGTGTACATTCCCTAATTACCTATCCCAATGCAACTGAAGCTTTTACCTCCTCAGTACATGTAAATGGTTTCATCCCTGTGTGGATTCTCTGATGCCATGTGAGGCTTTCTTTCTAACCAAAGTTTTTCCCAAACTCAGGACATGTAAATAGTTTCACTCCTGTGTGTATTCTCTGGTGCATTGTGAGGTTTACCTTCTGACCAAAGCTTTTACCAGACTCTATATGTGCAAATGGCTTCTGTCCCGTGTGGACTTTCTGATGCACTTTGAGATGTGCATTTCAACCAAAGCTTTTACCACACTTAGAACGTGTGAATGGTTTCACTTTATTGTGGATTTTCTTGTGTATTTTGTACGTTTGGCATTTGGATGTATTTGTTTGAAAATGGACCAAAAAATAAAACATCCAAATCACAAAACATTTTTCCAAACAGCATTTTCAAAAGGAAAAGATAGATTTTTTTTGTAGAAAATGGCCTTTGTAAAACATCCAAATTCAGACTTAGATGTCATATCCAAAAATGCCCCTTGTGCATTTGACTTGCCCAAAGTCACAAGGAGCAGCAGTGGGAATTGAACCCATGTTGTGAGACTCAAAGCCCACTGCATTAACCATTAAGCCACTCCTCCTCTGTATTGGACAGCTTGCATTTGAACATCTTTTGTTCAAAAATGGAACAAAAAAAAGGACGTCCAAATCACAGGGTGCCCATAATATCTTTAAGCACAAAAGATAAATGTCCATCTTTTTAAAAAATGACCTTCTTTCCTATTCGGAATTTGGACGTCTTTGTAAAACATCCAAATTCTAATTTAGACGTTTTTTTCAAAAATGCCCCTCCACGGAACACACCTCTGATCCCCATTCCATATATAATAGCTGACCTGTAAAACCCTGTAAGCATATCTAGCCTGGGCCATATAACTTCTGTATGCCACAGGGTTGCTATAGGTTTTAATTACCAGCATATTTTTAAAAAGTTTACTTTCATGGGCCATACGTGAAGCTTAAGGATCATTTTCCTGTAGTGAAATGAGACATCTCTGGTCTGATCCATCTTTATTTCAAAAGTAACATAGAGGGGCATTTTGAAAAGAAACGTCCAAGTTGGGATTTGGACGTCTTTGCAAAATGTCCAAATATGGGTGTGGGGAAAACTGTATTTTCAAAAAAAAGATGGACGTCCATCTTTCGTTTCGAAGATACCAAGGATGTCCTTGGATTTGGACGTCCTTAGACATGGACGTCTTTGACTTTTGGCGATTTTCGAAACCAAAGACCTCCATGTCTAAAATGTCCAAATGCAAGCCATTTGGACTTTGGAGGAGCCAACATTAGTAGTGCGCTAATGACACTGACATGCCAGGACCCCAACCAGGCACCCTAGAGGGCACTGCAGTGGACTTCATAAATTGCTCCCAGGTACATAGCTCCCTTACCGTGTGTGTTGAG
Organism: Microcaecilia unicolor; assembly: GCF_901765095.1. NCBI lineage: Eukaryota > Metazoa > Chordata > Amphibia > Gymnophiona > Siphonopidae > Microcaecilia > Microcaecilia unicolor. The sequence goes on from NC_044033.1 coordinate 319,613,213, forward strand.
CCCTCCAAAACCCATTACCCCCAAATATACACCACTACCATAGCCCTTACCGGTGAAGGGGGCACCTAGATGTGGGTACAGTGGGTTTCTGGTGGGTTTTGGACGGCTCGCTGTTTCCTCCACAAATGTAATAGGTAGGGGGCGCATAGGAGCCAACTTTTCAGAATTATTGGGGGTGCTAAACCTAATGGAAACATTCCTTCCCTGGACACATTCAAGCAATTTTCTCAATATTGGGGGTGCTTAAGCACCCACAGCACCCACAGAGTCGGCTCCTATGGATGGGCCTGGGTCCGCCTGCCTGAAGTGCACTGCACCCATTAAAACTGCTCCAGGGACCTGATTGCGCTGTCATGGACCTGAGTATGACATCTGAGGCTGGCATAGGTGTTTTTTGAGGGTGGGATGGGGTTAGTGACCACTGGGGGGGGGGGGTGTAATGGGAGGTCATCCCCGATTCCCTCCGGTGGTCATCTGGTCATTTCGGGCACCTTTTTGTGCCTTATTCATAAAAAGACATGTCCGGGTGAAAACGTCCAAGTTTTACTTTAGGACAACCCTGCTTTTTTCGATTATGGGTCAAAGACGTCCAAGTCTTAGTCACGCCCAAGTCCCGCCTTCACCACGCCTCCGACACATCCCCTTCGATTATACCGATTTGGATGTCTCTGGGAGATGGACGTCCATGTTCCAATTTATATTGAAAGATGGACATCCATCTCTTTCGAAAATGAGCCTGATAGTAATATAGCAGGTGATGGCAGATAAAGACCTTCATGATCCATCCATTTTGCTCAACAAGATAAGCTTCTAGTATATGAAATGATAATATATGCATACATATCTTGAGCTGCCCTTGCCATTTTTAGGGCACTGTAGAAATGTGCCCGGCACTGGCTTAATTTTCAACCACTAGAATTTCCACTGAAGCCTGTTCTAGTTCAACCACATCTATCTAGCCATAATTGGGACACAAAGGTGTGCTGAAAAATGGTTTGCGGTAGTGTAGCCGTGGGTTCTGGGTGCTCACTTTTTCAGTGTGCCTGTGAAAAAGACCTCTTTTTTTTGCTGAAAATGGACGTGCGGCAAAATCAAAATTGGCGCGCATCCATTTTGGGTCTGAGACTTTACTGCCAGCCATTGACCTAGCGGTAAACAATCTGGGCAGTAATGACCTATGCGTGCTAAATGCCACTTGGCGTGCGTCCTTTACATGCGTACAGAAATATATTTTTCAGATGCGCGTATCAGACACGCACCAAAAATGAAATTACCACAAGAGCCACGTGGTGGTCGGGTGGTAACTCCATTTTGGCATGCATTGGGCATGCATAAATGCTTACGCGGCTTAGTAAAAGGACCCAGACTGTAGAAGTCAGTTTGGACCTAGCTTTACTACAATACCAACTACTGGATTTGCTGCTTAAGCACGGCTAAGTTGTTTTGATTCCATTCTCTTTCCATATAGGAATCCTTGTGTTTACTCCACTCATTTTTTAAATTCCATTACAATTTTCATCTTCATCACCTTCCACAGGAGGGCATTCCAGACATCTACCACCCTATCGACCTCCCTGTAAATTCAATTCATGTCCTCTAGTTCTACTGCCTACCCTTCTCTGGAAAAGGTTTATTTCTAGACTAATACCTTTCAAATATTTAATTGTCTGTATTATATTGCCCATATCCCTCCATTCCTCTAGTGTATACATATGCAGGCGCGAAAGTCTCTCCCCCTAGGTATTTTGGCACAAACCCTATATCATTTTTGTCACTTTTCTCTGAACCATTATATCCTTAGCAAGATACAGCCTCCAAAACTGAACACAATACTCCGAGGCCTCACCAAAGACTTGTATAGGGACATTGACACTTTCTTTCTTTGACTGGTTATACCACTCTTTATGCAGTTTAGCATCCTTCTGGCTAATGTGAGGCCCTCCACTACACACCTTCCTTTCATCTGAGTAGATTCCATTTATCACTACCTTCTCTCATCTGTCAGCCAACCAGTTTCAAATCCAGTTCACCACTTTGGGTCCTAACATCATCCCACTCAGCTTATTCATGAGCCTCCTGTGAGGAACTGGATCAAAGGTTTTGTTGAAATCCAGTAGACCTCATCTAATGTGTGTCCATTATCCAGCTCTCTGGTCACCCTGTCAAAGAAATCAATCATTTGGCAGAATTTTTCTTTTGTAAAACCATGCTGCCTCAGATTCTACAACCCATTGGATTCCAGGAAGTTCCTTCAACAGCAACTCCATTAGTTTTCTAACCAATTAAATGAGGTTTACTGGCCTGTAGTATCCCACTAATTCCCTGCCTCCACTTTTGTGAAGCAGGACCACATCCACTCATCTCCAATCTTGCGGAATATCTCCCATCTCTAAGGATCTATTTAAAAAATCCTTAATAGGTCCTGCCAAGATTTCTCTAAGTTCCCTCAGTTTCCTTGTATGCATCCCATCCTGCCCCATGGTTTTGCCTACCTTCAGTTTTTCAAGTTGTTCACATTCATTTTCTTTTAAGAACAGTGTGATATCTACTCCATTTGCATATATATCCTTACCAGCCAACTGCAGTCCTTCTCCAGGATTTTCCTCCGTGAACAGAGAACAGAAGTATTTGTTTAGCACATCTGCTTTTTCCTTATCACTGTCCACATAACAGTTGGTAGCTTTTGGTCTTACAATTCAATTTCTAGCCTTCTTCTTTTCTCTAACATTTCTGAAGTTTTGTTATCTCTCTTAACATCTTTAGTCATTTTTTCTCCTGCCTGTGCATTTGCTAACTATGGGCCTCTTTTTCAAGATGTGCTAACGATCCAAGGCATAGGCGCCGACTCCATGGGTGCTATGGGTGCTCGAGCATTCCCAATATTTTAACCCGCTGTTGGAAGTTCTGGTTCTGGTTCCGGTTCCAACCGCAGTCAGCCCGACCTGCCCGCCCTCTTCTCCCACAACAGTCCTCCGTCCTCGCCTTCCTGACGCCCAGAATTTAAAACTCATCTTACCTTGGGTCCCGGTAGCAGTAAAAGGGGAGCAGGCTTGGCTTCAGTCTTCCCTTCTCTCTCAGCTCTGGTCCCGCCCTCATTTCCTGTTTCTGCGAGGGCGGGACCAGAGCTGAGTGAGAAGGGAAGGCTGAGGCTGAGCTTGCTCGCCTTTCACTGCTGCCGGATCCGAGCGAGGTAAGATGAGTTTTAAATTCTGGGTGTCAGGAAGGTGAGGACGGAGGACTGTCGTGGGAGAAGAGATCGGGCTGGGGTTGGGACTGGAACTTAGAGGAGAGGGGGGGCTGAAAAGGGGAAAGTGGTATTTGGGGCAAGTTACTGGACATGGAGGGGAGGGGAGAGAGGAGAAATCGCTGGACATGGAAGAGAGAGCAGGGGAAAGATGAGACTTGTTGGGCAAGGATGGAGGGAGGGCAGGGGAGAGAGGAGTTCAATAGACATGGATGAGAGGGGAGGGTAGGGGAGAGAGGAGAATTGCAGGATATGAATGGAGGAGAGGGTAGGGGAGAGAGGGGAATTGCTGGATATGATTGCAGGAGAGGGCAGGGGATAGAGGAGAATTGCTGGATATGAATGGAGGGGAGGAGAGGGAGAGGAGGAAATGTACCACTTATAAAAAAGAAAAAAGAAAGAGATTTTCAGCACCCCCAATCATTTTGAAAAGTTGGCTCCTATGGTCCACGGTGCGGCAAAGCTGACATAGCTCATTCACTTTGAATGGGCTGCATCACATTGCTGCACAGAGGCCTTATATTTCCCTTTGAGATTTATCTAGTAATTTCAACTTTGTTGCTCTTGTTGGGTTCTTCTGTATTTCTTGAACACCATCTCTTTTGCCTTTATTTTACAGCCTCTTGTTTGTAAAACCATATAGGTTTCCTTTTTCTCTTGCTTTTGTTTACTTTTCTTACATACAGATCTGTCATCATATTAATAGTTCCTTTCAGCCTGGAGCTCTGCCCTTCTACTACATCTACCCATCTTGTCAGCTCTTTCTTCAGGTACTCCCCCATTTTCCTACAGTCAGCATGTTTGAAATTTCAGAATGGTTATACAAACTGTATTATTGCCACACTTGGATTATTGTAATTCACTCTAGTGCTCTCTTACTTTGCAGCATAGAAGGAGGCTTCAGTTGCTTCAGAATACCTTCACAAGTTTGATATTTGGTGTGGAGAGATATTTTGAAGCTTCCCCATTGCTAAATGAACTGCATTGGCTTAGAATTAATAGTCAAATTTATTTTAAATTTGCATGTTTGGTTTACAATAGCCTTTATGAGTTACATTCAGAAACAAATGGGTCAACTTATAATTTTGTCAACTAATAGACCTTATATGAGAAGTGGGAGGTTGTCATTAGATTTTCCATCTATGAAGAATGTTAATTGTAAGCTTATTAGGGAGCTCTCTTTCAATTTCCAAAGTATTAGGTTCTGGAATACTATCCCAGCTCAACTTTACACCTTAAATTCTATTTAGAAAATCTCTTAAACTTTATTTGTTTTCTAGACAAATATTGTTATTTTTTACTTATCTGTTTGGAATTGTTATAATTTCATTTGTTTTAAAGATTGTTAATGTATACGTTTTGTGAGATGCAATGTAATTTCCATCTAATGTAAAGTTTCTTAGTTGTAATCCACTTTATAGTGTTGGTTAAAGGCGGAATAGAAGTCTATATATACAATACAAGTACTTTGAGTTTTGTGTGTCTGCCCTCCATATTAGCTTTTATATCAAACCACATTGTGTGATGATCACTATTGCCTAGGTGGGAACCTACCCAGACATTATAAACATTTTCTGTATTTGTGAGCACTAGATCCAGAAACACTCCTTCCCTCATGGTTTTCGTTACCATAGTATTGATATGCTGCTGTTTCACAGTGATGTAATACTGCTATTTTAAATAAAGGTAATAAATTCATCATCCGGGTCAAAATTGTCAATGCATTCTGAATTGTATATTTTGGAGAATAAACCTTTTATGTTTTTGAAGAGATTGGACTTCTGGTTTTCTTGGAACTGTTCCTTTATTTTTTATTTATTTTTTTATTTTATTTATTGCATTTGTATCCCACATTTTCCCACCTTTTTGCGGGCTCAGTGTGGCTTACAATATGATATGAATGATGGAAATACAATTTGTTACAACTTGGTTATGGATTATATTGTGAAGAGTTATGCGAGACAATCAAAGTATTGTTAAGGAATATAACACTGGAACAAAACCTTGAAACATTGGAAGGAGACAGCGGGAAGTTAAAAGGGCATTATGTATGGTATACATATTTCTGTGAGTAAAGGTATGAGTGAGGTGAGATTACGGGGGATGAGAGTTCAGAAGTGGATGTATTGATGCATTAGTGAACAGTGAGTGTGGACTTTATGTGTTTTGGTTTTTTCCGTAAATTTTTTCAAAAAGATGGGTCTTCAATAATTTGCGGAAGGAGGTTTGCTCGTAAATAGTTCTCTGGTTGCGCGGCAGTGTGTTCCAGAACTGCGTGCCCACGTGAGAAAAGGTTGACGCATGTAGCGTCTTGTATTTTACGCCCTTGCAATTAGGGAAGTGGAGGTTGAGGAAAGTTCGGGATGATCTTTTGGCATTTCTGGTGGTAAGTCTATTAACTCAGACATGTAGGCTGGAGCTTCCAACCCTTTTTGGTTTGGTAATAAGTTCATTCTTTCCACCTTTATCTGTATGAGCACACTTTAGTCTCTCTCAACATGGCAGTTAGGGTCAGCTTAGGCTGCTGTTGAGGAACTACTTTTGAGGGAGGTCTCCAGCAATCGGATTAAGGTAGGAGCCAGAAGAGCTGTTAGCTTCCCTGAGGGACTGTCCGGCCTACCTTATCCAGAGATGCCAAGTTACCTAGTTCAAGGCCACTCCCGATTTTGAACTTACAACTCAAAGGTATCATCTTATTTTCTTTTCCATGTTTTATTTCTATTTATTACCTTTAAAAGTGGACTAACACGGCTACCACACCTTTATCTGGAACACAGCCTATCACCAATACAAAATGGTTATCTACTAACTAAGGGGTCCTTTTATAAAGGCGCGTTAAAAAATGACCTGCAGTAGTGTACATGCATGTTTTGGTGCACCTGTAAAAAATGCTTTTTAAAAATTTTTTGCCAAAAATGGATGTGCAGCAAAATGAAAATTGCTGCGTGTCCATTTTGGGTCTGAGACCTTACCACCAGCCATTGACCTAGTGATAAGGTCTCACACAGTAACTTGACGGTAATGGTCTATGTGTGTAAAATGCTGATTACTGCCCGCTCTCCAGAAAATAAAAATATTTTCCGGCATGCATAGTGGACACGTGTCAAAATGTTTTTTAAATATTTTATTGAGAATCCAGACGGAATACAACCATTAGAATACAATAAAATACAAAAAGCAAACAACAGTGTCCAAAGTCCAAACACTCCAACAGCCAGAAATAGAATGGCAATACTTCCAACACTTATTTTTTGGTATGGATTTTTATGTGTTAGGTACGAAGAGAATAATATAAACCACACCTATAAAACTTAGCAAATCCCCAACATCCCCCCTCAACCCTGTGGATAAGAACAAAGAGTCAGAACCAACCAGCAAACAAAAATCCCCCAATAGGAGCTATCTTCCCCCAACCATCTTACCAAAACAAGCTCGCACAAAGGTTACCCAAATATCCTCCCACTTTGATTGAATATTCCAGTTGATCACAGTCAAACACTCCATATCACAAATATACCACAATTTGGTAATCCCTGCAACAATGAAGGAACCACCCGATGTTTCCAGTATTTGGCCAAGTTCAGGCGAGCAGCTTGACAAGCATATCGCACCAACAAAGACTGGCATCGAATGAGGCCTTGTGTTTTTTTTTACCAAAAAGGAGCACCGCAGGGTTCCATTGTATAGGGCAGCCAAGCCAACCCTGCAAAGAAGCCCAAACTGCTCTCCAATAAGCCTGTGCCTTAGAGCAGCATGGAGGGCTCACAGTTTCCTCCACAAGTGTAACAGGTAGGGGGAGGTAGGAGCCTGGGTCCACCTGTCTGAAGTGTACTGTACCTACTACTAAACTACTCCAGGGACCTGCATGCTGCTGTAATGGATCTGAGTATGAAATCGGAAACTGGCATAGAGGCTGGCAAGTAATGTTCTTTATTACAATTTTTTGAGGTGGGAGGGGGTTAGTGACCACTGGGGGAGTAAGAGGAGGTCATCACTGATTCCCTCCAGTGGTCAACTGGTCATTTGGAGCACCTTTTTGTGCCTTATTCGTAATAAAAACAGGTCTAGCTCAAAATGTCTAAGTTTTAGTCCTGGGCGTTTTTGTTTTGTTCCATTATGGCTGAAATTATTATTATTATTATTTATTTATTGCATTTGTATCCCACATTCCCCCACCTATTTGCAGGCTCAATGTGGCTTACATAGATTTGTTAACATTGTCATTTCAGGATATCAGATCAGATACAGTTAGTAATGTGTAGCGATTAGGAAGGGAAGAAGGAAGAAAGAAGAAGGAAGAGAGTGATTAGGGTATAGAAGGTAGGCGTTCATAATTGAGTGGGTTGGTGAGGTGACTTAGTGAGGCTGTCTTAGGAATGCTGTCTTAGGAACGCCCAAGTCCCGCCTTGAAAACGCCCCTGGCATACCCCCTTGAGATTTAGACGTCCTTCTGATGGACTTCAGAGAAAAACGTCTAAAAAGAGGTTTTGAAAATACTGATTTGGATGTTTCTGTGAGATAAATGTCCAAATGCAGACTTATGTCACTTTTTGGATATTTTTCTCTTTTGAAAATGAGCCCCTTAGTCATCATTAAAACAGATCTAGGCCAAAACATCCAACTTTTAGTCCTGGAGGTTTTTGCTGTGTTCCATTTTGGCAGAAAAATGGTCAAGTTTTGGGAATGCCCAAATTCCACCCCTAACATACCCCTAGATATTTAGAAAAAAAGTCTATATTGTGCCTGATGGTCTGTCTTCTGTCATTATGTTTTATTTATTTATTTGTTGCATTTGTATCCCACATTTTTCCACCTATTTGCAGGCTCAATGTGGCTTATATTATGCCGTAGTGGTGATTGCCATTTCCGGAGAGAGAAATACAAGTTTCAAACCTGATGGAGTAAATTAATTCAGTTGTAGTGCCAAATATGTTTCTTTCCTTAAATCCCAACAGAATAAGAATGGTGAATCAATGGGAAAGGAGAACAAGTCTTCAGTTTCAGAATTTTTCCTCCTGGGATTCTTTGAATATCCTCACTTGCAGCTCCTCATTTCTGTCACCATTTTCCTGATCTTCCTGATCTCTGTGCTGGGAAACTTTATGTTTTTAATGTTAGTGTGTGCTGACTCTCATCTGCAAAAACCCATGTACTTCTTTCTCGGTAACCTGTCCTTTCTAGATATTAGTAACACCTCTGTCACTCTGTCTACACTGCTACACAGCCTTATGACAGGGGACACACAGATTTCTTTCTGTTTGTGTATGGCACAGCTCTACTTCTTTCTTTCTTTCACTGGTATAGAAATCTTTCTTCTTGCTGCCATGGCATATGATCGATATGTTGCTATCTGTAACCCTTTACGTTATTTGCTTATCATGAACAGGAGAGCCTGTATCCTCCTGACATCTGCTTCTTGGATACTTGGTTTTATGAATGTGATATCCCATACATTTTTAACATCTCAGTTATCTTTCTGTAGGGGCAATGAAATTGACCATTTTTTCTGTGAATTGACAGTACTGATGAAGCTCTCCTGCAGCGATATTAGCAACATTGAAATTATATTATTTAGTCAAGGAGTTTTTGTATCATTTATCCCATTTGGATTAACTCTGACATCCTACATTTATATCATCTCCAACATACTAAAAATTAATTCTGCAAAGGGGAGACACAAAGCCTTTTCCACCTGTTCCTCTCACCTCACAATTGTTACTCTTTTCTATGGGACTCTAATTTTTGTCTACTTAAGACCAACTTCAATACATTCACCAGGTCAAGACAAGGTTTTCTCCCTACTGTACACAGCTCTAATCCCAATGTTAAATCCCTTTATTTACAGCTTGAGAAATGAAGATGTGAAAAGGGCCCTGTTAAAATGTTTACCTATGAATTACAGTTGGAGTAATTATATGAATCCTTTTTTGTATAAAAGACAGCATTTTACACACAGAAATAATTAGGAATGTTTTCTCCTCATCCCCTCAAGCTGATGCTGCATTAAATTTTGTATGTTTGTAAATAATTCCCTCCCCCTCAAACTGGAACTTCCTTGTGTCCCCAAATGCAAATAAATTCATATACTTTCCACAATGTGATTTTCCGGATTTAATTTGTGATGTGCTATCTCTCACTGTTACCAATAACCTACCCTTCAATTATGGGCTGCTCATGTCTTTGTCAGTGGGCAAACTTACAAAATCAGCAAGGGATCAAATACTTATTTCCCCCACTGTATGTACCTAATATTTATACTTATCTGAAAATGCTCCCAATGTTTCTAGAGACTAAACTGATTTGTGTTGCAAACCTGTAATTGAAATACATATGTTAAATTTGCAATTTCATTAACATTTAAATATAAGTCAAATAATAAAAAATATTTTCTTTTAATTGTTAAACTCCCTGGTTGGTTTGAGTCATTTTGGGGAAACGCACCATCATTGTAATACCTTGCTCTGCCACCAGGGGGTTTACACTATCTTTAAAATCTAAGCACTTAACTGGTTAATCTTGAATATCGGCTTAATCGGTTAAGTTGCTGTAGTAAAAAATGAAACCAGATAGTGAACGCTGGTCGCCGGGTTTAATGCCAGTGGTGGACAGCAGAAGCACTGCCTGCCACTGACTGAATTTTGGGGGGATAGTTACTATGTAATTACCACAGGTGTGATAATAATAATAACTATGGGGTCCTTTTACTATGCTGCAGTATGTACTAGCGTGTGCTTACCACAGCTTAAAAGGGCTTACCATAGGTAGTGTTCAGGCATCCCATACTTAGTTTCAAATGGACGTGCATTGCTCACACGCTATAAAATATTGTTTCATTTATGGCTGAGGGGGTATGTCAGTGGGCGGGCATTTATTTGCTAATGAGTTAGCACATCTACATTACCCCGCATTAACTGATTAGCGCAGAATTAACACATGAGCTGTTACCGCCTACAAGATAAATGATAGTAAGTGCACATGCGCTAATTTTTGTTAAAGACTGAAAGCTGATGGCAACATTAGCGCATGGCCATTAATTAGGAAAATGGAAAATCAGCCATTTTCGGCCACAGAAAAAGTGGCCTTAGCATGCAGGAAACACTCACATAAGGGCATGTTAAGTCTTTTTTTTTTTTTGCTGTAGCTTTGTAAATGGACCTCTATGTTACTATCCAGCTCATTTTCGAAAGGGATCGCCGGCGATCTTCTAACACAAATCGGGAGATCGCTGGCGATCTCCTGATCCCAGCCAAATCGATATTATAGAAAGCTGATTTTGGCCGGCCCCAACTGCTTTTTAGTCGTGGCGCCGGCCAACCTTGAAGGGGGCGTGTTGGTAAGGTAGCGAAGGCGGGATGGGGTACATAAGTACATAAGTAATGCCATACTGGGAAAAGACCAAGGGTCCATCGAGCCCAGCATCTTGTCCACGACAGTGGCCAATCCAGGCCAACGGCACCTGGCAAGCTTCCCAAACGTACAAACATTCTATACGTTATTCCTGGGATTTTGGATTTTTCCAAGTCCGTTTAGTAGCGGTTTATGGACTTGTCCTTTAGGAAACCGTCCAACCCCTTTTTAAACTCAACTAAGCTAACCGCCTTCACCGCATTTTCCGGCAATGAATTCCAGAGTTTAATTACACGTTGGGTGAAGAAAAAGTTTCTCCGATTTGTTTTAAATTTACTACACTGTAGTTTAATCGCATGCCCCCTAGTCCTAGTATTTTTGGAAAGCGTGAACAGACGCTTCACATCCACCTGTTCCACTCCACTCATTATTTTATATACCTCTATCATGTCTCCCCTCAGCCGTCTCTTCGCCAAGCTGAATAGCCCTAGCCTCCTTAGTCTTTCTTCATAGGGAAGTCGTCCCATCCCTGCTATCATTTTAGTCGCCCTTCGCTGCACTTTTTCCAATTCTACTATATCTTTCTTGAGATGCGGTGACCAGAATTGAACACAATACTCAAGGTGCGGTCGCACCATGGAGCGATACAACGGCATTATAACATCCTCACACCTGTTTTCCATACCTTTCCTAATAATACCAACATTCTATTCGCTTTCCTAGCCGCAGCAGCACACTGAGCAGAAGGTTTCAGTGTGTTATCGACAACACCCAGATCCCTTTCTTGATCCGTAACTCCTAACGTGGAACCTTGCATGACGTAGCTATAATTCGGGTTCTTTTTTCCCACATGCATCACCTTGCACTTGCTCACATTAAACGTCATCTGCATGGTTACGAGATAGCCGGCTTCACCTTATAATGAAAAGGACTTGGTCCATTTATTTTTAGTGCCTTAAGTTTGTATCTCCCTCTTCTGACCATACCACAGCTAGGGAGAACCTTCCAGCCTGCCTTATCAGCATTGTTCCTGGGCTAGAAAACATCCAGAGCAGTAACATATTAAATATAAGGAGATAGGGCAATGGACACCTGCACATTTCAATCTATCTGGATCCCTAGAGGGATTGGGGGCCTCTCTACATCCTTTCTATTCTACTCCAGATGTAAGAAGAAGAAGAGGAGGTCACAGGGGCATAGCTACGGGTGGGTCTGGGGAGGGCAGGTCCACTCAATCTCAGCTCAGGCTCACCCAGTTTGTCCTCATCCATCAATTGGTGCCAGTCTTCTAGGCGCTAGTTAGGTTGCACTGCACAGGCTTAACTTCAGCCACATGCATTGCAAAGGTAGCCGACAGCAAAAACAGAAGCTCTCCTCCTACCTGCCTAATTTTGTTTAGTGCAGGTCCGGGTCCGAAATCGGGAGTTGGTCAGGATTCACTACTCCGTGGGCAATTTCCATCATGGCTGCTCTAGCGCCGTGCCGCTGCTGCCTCAGTGCTGTGCTGTGCTCTGCTCAGCTCTACTCTCACCATCCGACGTTTGGTCTCAGTGGGTGCCTGCCTTGCCTTGCCCTTCAGTGCCCCCGTGATGCACATGTCGCAGGAAAAATCTGCCGTTAGTGCTGTGGGTCTGCCGGCCAGGTTTCCTCCACTGTGCCAGTACTCTGAGCTCTCTAGGACCCAGTCCCGGACTCCTAGCCTGCTGGAGTCAGCTATTTTTGGACCTTCAATCAGTTCCCCAGCCCTAGGCCTCAGCACCCCCTGCGGCCACAAACAGGCACAGGAGCCAGCACACTGTGCACAGTCTGCAGTGCTCCGCACCTTCCACCACGTGCACATTGACTGCATAGTGTGCAAAATTTGGGAGACGCAAGCCCAGCTTCCCAGGTAAACAAATATTTTTTTAATATGTATAGTGTAATACTGGTGGGCTTCTGGGTGGGGATAGGCTCTTCACTATCTAGGGGGGGGGGAGGTATATTTAATCATTAAATGGGTGCACAGGTTTATAGAATTCAGTGGTGTTCCTAGGTCTAACATCCTGGGGGTGCAGGGAGCAGCTGCGCAGCTGTCAGCTCCACCGGCTCCCTGCCCCAGAACAGGAAGTAACGTCAGAGGGAGCAGGGAACCCGTGGTGTATCAACTGTGCTTTGTGATATAAATCTAGGAGGAAGAAGATTTACCAATAGAGCAACTGTGCTACTTATTTAACAGTGTTGACCCAGATGCATGTGGGTTGAAGATCTTCGTTCAGTTTGAGCTTAGTGGCTCAAGGATTCTCATCTTAAGAAAGATGATTTACAGTGAAGTCCTAAGGAACATGATGCAGTGAGGAACCCAGAATAGAGTTGTATTGCTAGGACTGGTGCACTGTGAATTTAAAGAAAGGACTGGTGTATTGACATAATTAATTAATGTTTATGCTTAATTAATGTTTATGTGATATAGGAGGCACTGTTTATGAATAGCCAGAGCTCATCTGTATTGGGTACATTTGTGTAAGATTTAAACATTTGGTGTGTTAGTGATTGTATGGATGTGAGTGAATGATAGTGTATGAGAGAAAAAATGTTTTAATCTAATGACATTGAGTTAATTTCTTATAAATGAATAAATAAAATTAAAGGATTTTTTGTATTCTCAACGGTTGTAGGTGTGTTGTTATGTATTAGAGTATGACCAATTATGGAGTGTAAACCTTGACTAGTAGTACATAATATTTTAAAAAGTTATAATAATATATATGATTAGATTTCCTCCTGGTTTTTGTGAAGGAGTGAGTAGCGCTACAAGGCATATGCAGCACTATACACCATACACAAAAGACAGTCCCTGCTCAAAAAGCTTACAATCTAGATAAGACAGGTAAAGAGACAAAACAATTAAGGGTAAGGGAATACAGACAAAACAATTAAGGGTAAGGGAATAAAGAGGTGAGGGTAAAGGACAGGACAAGTGAGTTAGGAGTCAAAAGCAGTGGTAAAGAGGTGGGTTTTGAGTTTGGACTTGAAAACGGCTAAAGACGGGGCAAGACGTACAGGCTCAGGAAGTCTATTCCAGGCGTGAGGTGCAGCCAAATAAAAGGAACGGAGTCTTGAATTAGCAGTAGAGAAGAAAGGGACAGATAGGAGAGATTTATCTACAGAACGGAGTACTCGAGGGGGGACGTAGGGAGAGACAAGAATGGAGAGGTACTGGGGAGTGGCAGAGTGAATGCACTTAAAGGTTAATAGGAGAAGTTTGAATTGAATATGGAAACGGATAGGGAGCCAGTGAAGTGACTTAAGGAGGGGGCTAATGTGGGCATAGCGACTTTGGCGGAAGATGAGTCGTGCAGCAGAGTTTTGGATTGATTGAAGAGGAGAGAGATGGCTAAGAGGGAGGCCGGTGAAAAGTAGGTTTCAATAATCAAGACGAGAGGTGATAAGAGTGTGGATAAGAGTTCTGGTAGAGTGCTCAGAGATGAAGGGATGGATTTTGCTAATGGTGTAGAGAAAGAAACGACAAGTTTTGGCAATCTGCTGAATGTGATCAGAGAAGGAGAGAGAGGAGTCAAAGATGACCCCAAGGTTATGAGCAGATAAGACAGGGAGAATGAGAGTGCCATCCACCGAAATAGAGAAAGGGGGGAGGGAGGGAGAGTATTAAGCAAATGATAAGTAGTAGTAGTAGTAGTGTGAGTTAATGAAGCTGGGCTTCAGGGAACCAGGGAGAGGAAGTTCCTTTATGGGTAAAATGAAATTCCATTTGAATCCTGCCTAAGTTTGCATACCAGATCTGTGACAATAATAGATGTTTGGTAGCTTTTGGTTCATAATATAGGCATTTCTTTTGGTTTACATTCTCTCCTGTGTGTATCTGAGAAGGCTCTATGCCTGGCTGCCATGCATGCTGTGACAGTTTTCACTGATGACTCATGATTGTTATATAAAGCTCTATTACCACATGATGGGTATACCCTCACTGATGAAAACTAGAAGACAAATTTCTATCAGTTTGTCTCTCTGTTTAGGGACAAAATAACTTTCCTAAAAAGAAAATGGCATCAAATTTGGTGTGGTTAGAAAACTAGTAAAAGACACATCAGTTCCAGAGAAATAAAGTACCCAAAAACTTTGCCAAGTGCATTTCTATGAGGGGGAGAATTCCAGCAGCTGCAGCATAAACATTAATGCACTGAAAAATGGCTATTTGTGGCATACAGTTTTCATGGAGTAAAGAATTCATAAAATATGCATTTACCCCTCCCCACTACTGCCTTTGGGAATGCCTTCACAAACAATGACTAAACTTATATGCCGACATTGGCCCAGCAAATAATCAAGAAAGTTGATTCTAGGTACAAAAGGCATATGCACTTCAATTCCCTTGAGAAAGCCAGAAGTTAAAGCAGGCGAAACGGAACCTATTGGAAACGCAATTAAACATAGTAACGTGGTAACATAGTAGATGACGGCAGAAAAAGACCTGTATGGTCCATCCAGTCTGCCCAACAAGATAACTCATATGTGCTACTTTTTGTGTATACCTTACCTTGATTTGTATCTGTCTTTTTCAGGGCACAGACCGTATAAGTCTGCCCAGCACTAGCCCCGCCTCCCAACCACCAGCCCCTCGATTTGTATCTGTCTTTTTCAGGGCACAGACCGTAGAAGTCTGCCCAGCACTAGCCCCGCCTCCCAACCACCAGCCCCGCCTCCCAGCACCGGCTCTGCCATCCAATCTCCGCTAAGCTCCTGAGGATCCCTTCCTTCTGAACAGGATTCCTTTAAGTTTATCCCACGCATGTTTGAATTCCGTTACCGTTTTCATCTCCACCACCTCCCGCGGGAGGGCATTCCAAGCATCCACCACTCTCTCCGTGAAAAAATACTTTCTGACATTTTTCTTGAGTCTGCCCCCCTTCAATTTCATTTCATGTCCTCTAGTTCTACCGCCTTCCCATCTCTGGAAAAGGTTCGTTTGCGGATTAATACCTTTCAAATATTTGAACGTCTGTATCATATCACCCCTGTTTCTCCTTTCCTCTAGGGTATACATGTTCAGGTCAGCAAGTCTCTCCTCATGCGTCTGTTAAGATAAGTGATACAAGGGAAACACTGTTAAGATAAGTGCTACAAGTTAAGTGCCACAAGTTAGAATTCACCACAATTTATCATAGTATCTGACAAATATACAAGCAAATATTGCTCATAACTGGAGGTTTTTTAACCGGTGAAGAAAGAGTCTGTGAGTCACACAGAAGTTTAAACTAGACCACACACAAGCAGAGGCTTTTTCCTCCATAGACAAAAAGATTTAGTAACACAATCACACAAATTTCAAATAGAAGTCTTCAGAAGTTGGTGGTCACAGTTTAAGCCAATAAAAGTAAATGTATATGCAAACAGACATTCATGGGTGTCAGTTCCATGGGTGCAGTACATGCTTGAACAACCTCAATACACTCCAGCAAATTCCTTCACTGTGTCCAGGAAAGGGTAATTTGACTCTGCATGAGCACCCCCTCCAATCCTATTAAAAAGTTGGCTATTTTGCCTGCAAAAGGGTGGGAAATTTTCACATGGACACTGCACATGGAGTTTTCTTTTCAAAATGAGCTTGTAGGTGCAGAGAAGGAATATCCTCAAGGGCCTACGTGCCCCATTATGAACATACAAACTTTTAATTGAATGTCCTCTGAGTTTCCATGCCTTTCCCTATGCCCCAGTCATCTGACCTCAGTTGCATTTGTAGTCTTTTTAAACAGGCAGATGAAAACCTGTGAGTCCTTGAGGAAGAACCTACAATCTATCCTGTACAATTCAAATAGTAAGTCAGTCCCAGAAATGCAATGTTATATACTGTGTTTGTTTGTCTAAGATTTAAATTTGAATGTCTTGTAGATTTTCAACCTATGTGTTGGAAACAAATTCCTGACAGTAGAAATCAGTGATGATCAACCTCAGACATCTCATGTGAAATTTCCTGACAGAACTTGCTTCTATAAGAGATTATGTCATTGTGTAATTTGGAATATACAATGAATTTGTAATTACAGTGAAGATTCGATTATCTGACGTAAACGGTACTAACCCGTTGTCGAATAAGTGCAAGTCAGATAATACGAAAAACAATGGTAACCCCTCAAACAATGCATAAACAAAGGCAGTAAAAGCAGGATCCCAGCTCACAATGGGATCAGCGAAGGTTGGAAATTCGTAACTGCACTGTAGAGAAAGCGTTGATATTTTTCTCATCACTACAGGTAACTCACACACGGTACTGGCAGAAATAGAGAAGCATTTGTACTATGTATAAGTGTGAAAAAAAAAGTCAAGTTTTTAAATGAACGTCAGCAACTGTGAACAGTACTTCTGCAGGAGTTCTATTCTTTTGAATCTGTTTTCTTCATACTGAGGAACCAAACAGTCATTCAAGCTAAATTATTTTTTCACTGGACTGCAATAGCTGTAATGGAAATCAGATATTTTTACTGAGCAGATAGAGTTAAAAGACAAAATTCAAGTTTAATATTCAATTTTTAAAAACTTCTCACAGGAAAAATTCCTATTTTCTGCTTTCAGTTCTAAACTCAATGAAACATAAATTCCCATTTGATGCATTTATCCCATTTAGAAAAAAATTATGAGCCCTTTGTTTTCATTGTATACTTTGAAGTAATGCTTCAAGACTGCATCATCATTTAGGCATGACGTAAATGACCAGAAAACTGTCATATAAGTGCATATGTGCATCACCTCTATGGAGGAAGCTCTCAGTCACTCTGAGAACTAAATTATCTTATAAAAGGTTTCAAGTCAGTGTTTAACATGTGCCTTTGGATGTAAGTTTGACTTGAGATCATTCATTCATTCATTAATTCATTCATTCACTTACGTTTATGTGTAGTTTTTTTTTAGAAAGACAGCTTTTGAGCTTATGTGAGAGGTTTTGCTTTCCTATCTTAGAGGCTCCTCGATTAAGCAGTGGTAAATTTTGCACTTACTGCACTATGTGATAAATGCAGGGGGTATGACTTGCATGTGCCCTGCATTTTCAGCACAGGGCAGAATATTAGTGCATGGGCTCCATGATACATTGAGGGCCAATAGCACAGGCATCAGCGGATGATACCAAGATTTGTAACAGAGTGGACACCCCGGAGGGAGTGAAAAACATGAAAAAGGATCTGCAGAAGCTAGAAGAATGGTCTAATGTTTGGCAAATAAAATTCAATGCAAAGAAATGCAAAGTGATGTACTTAGGGAGTAGAAATCCACAGGAGATGTATGTGTTAGGCGGTGAAAGTCTGATATGTACAGACTGGGGAGAGGGATCTTGGGGTGATAGCATCTGAGGATCTGAAGGTGGCGAAACAGTTTGACAAGGCGGTGGCCATAGCCAGAAGGTTGCTAGGCTGTATAGGGAGAGGTGTGGCCAGCAGAACAAAGGAGGTGTTGATGCCCCTGTACAAGTCATTGGTGAGGCCCCATCTGAAGTATTGTGTTCAGTTTTGGAGGCCTTATCTTGCTAAGGATGTAAAAAGAATTGAAGCAGTGCAAAGAAAAGCTACAAAAAAAGGGTATGGGATTTACGTTACAAGACATATGAGGAGAGACTTGGTGTCCTGAACATGTATACCCTGGAGGAAAGGAGAAACAGGGGTGATATGATACAGACGTTCAAATATCTGAAAGGTATTAATCCACAAACCAGCCTTTTCCGGAGACAGGAAGG
This sequence comes from Microcaecilia unicolor, assembly GCF_901765095.1. Classification (NCBI taxonomy): domain Eukaryota; kingdom Metazoa; phylum Chordata; class Amphibia; order Gymnophiona; family Siphonopidae; genus Microcaecilia; species Microcaecilia unicolor. The sequence continues at coordinate 319,631,524 of NC_044033.1, forward strand.
TGGTAGAATTAGAGGTTGAAGGGGGGCAGACTCAAGAAAAATGTCTGGAAGTATTTTTTCACGGAGAGAGTGGTGGATACTTGGAGAACTCTTTTTATTAGAAAAAACTAAAAGCAGAATACAAACATAAAACCTCACCCCGTCCCCCATTCCCCACAAACATCATCCAACAGAAATATCCCCCCCTTTACACACATGCAAACAGCAAAGTCCCCAACTAATACAGAAAACAAACCTACTCCAAACAATAACTTTTCTCTAGGATTTCATGGGGGTTTTAGCCTAACCTGCTTCCACCACCGCAAGGCTGTCCCCTTACCCCTCTCCACCCCCTCCCACTTCGCCACCTCCTGCACGGCTCTCACCACATCCCAACTAACACGTTCTACTGACCGGAACTCTTGGTGCAGCGAAACCCTACATCGCGCCATCCAGAGGCAGTAGCGCAGAACCAGTGAAATAATGAAACGAGTTACCGGATCCAAGCCCCTTATTTTGTGCATGGGACCATATACCCAATCCGCATAACTATAAGTACTGAACCCAGGGATCTTCAACAGCGAGGAGACCCGATTCCCAACCTGCACCGTGAATGGGCACCTCTGTAAGAAGTGTTCCATTGTCTCCTCTGCCCCAGCACATTCCCCTCTCGGGCATCCCCTGTCCTGCACGTTGCGATACTTCAAGTTGCCTCGCACGTACAACTTACCGTGCAGGGACAGCCACGCCATGTCCTGATACTTAACCGGGATCCTGTCTGATGTTATAAGCCGTAAACCCTGCCTCAGCACTACCTCAGGAGCATCCCGCAACACCAAGGGTGCAGTGAAAACCTGCGACCTTACCCTTTCCATCCATACCTCCTTTCTTCCTTCCTGGATCTCACCCACCGTCAGCCCCCATACCCGCACTAGCTTTACCAGGGATTTGTAATACCCCACCCCCTCCGGGCCACCCTTCCTCAAAGCTACAACTCTTCCTCCTTGCTGCCATATTGTCCAATACCGTGACCACCACCCAAGGACACTCCGCGCCCACCCTGGGGGCTCCTGCCCTACCGCCCTACCCAAGTTAAACTGCAAAAATAACGAACTGAAAAACAAAACCGGGTTTATCATACCTACCCCTCCCTCCCTCCTTGGTAAATATGTAATATTGCGCTTAACAGGGTTCATTCTGTTTCCCCACAATAGCTGAAAAAAAATACTATAAAGTAACATGTAACGTCTTTCGGGCAACAAACAAATATAACTGACAAACAACAACAAAGGAACCAAATGAACTTTAATTAGCCGAACCTGCTCTCCCATAGACATTTTCCACCCCTTCCACCTGTCTACCTTTACTTTGGCTAACTGCAAACACCTATCCCAATTCTCCAACCCATAATCCCCTAATCCAAAGTGAATGCCCAAGACCCTCAGCCTCTCCCCTGGTGACGGAAACCTACCCCCTAACCCAAACTTCCCACCCTGATCCCCTACCCACAAACTATTGGACTTCTGAAAGTTGATCCGTGATGCCGTCGCCTGTGAATACTCTTCGATCATCTCCTGCAATTTCCCCCCTTCCTGCTGGTCTGCTACCCAGACCGTCACATCATCCGCGTACGCCATGACCCTCAGCTGATGACCTTCCCCCACCTCCACCCCTTTCAAACCTCCCCCACCTCCCTGCTCCACCCTTCGCACAAATGGGTCAATGGCGTACGCATACAGCAACGGACTAAGTGGACACCCCTGCCTCACCCCTGCACCTACCCCAAACCTCTTCCCCCTCCACCCGTTTACCAACGGAAAGCATTCCGCCTGGTTATACACTAACTTCAGCTGTTCTACCCATCCCTTTGGAAACCCATAATGCTCCAACACCCGCCACAAAAACCCCCATTGAACCCTATCAAATGCCTTATCCTGATCTAAAGCTATCATTAATCTACCCGTGGGTCCTGCCCTACTATGCTCAAACCCCTCCCTAACCCATGCCGCTGCCTCTAACACCCCCCTCCCCTTAACCCCACATGCTTGTGAGGCTGCTAACAATGTCCCCGACATCTGCCTCATCCTCTGGAACAACATCCTCGCAAAAATTTTCCGGTCCGTATTAAGTAATGCAATAGGCCGCCAATTGGCTAGCTCTGACGCATCTTTCCCCTTGCTGAGCAACACAATGGCCGCCTCCTTCAGTGATTTTGGGAGGGATCCCTCCACTCGGGCCGCCTCCCACACCTTCAACAATATCGGACCCAACTGCACCTTAAAGACCTTATAAAACTCGGCCGGCAGCCCATCCGGCCCTGGCGAAGACTTTTTGTGGAGTGCCTCAATCGCCTCCTCCACTTCCCGCAAGGTCCATGGTTGCGACAAGGTCTGGAGCTGGGGTCCCCAATTCCCTATCCCAGGAGTACCCTGCACATACCGGTCCATCAGATCTTCATCTACCCCCTGGGTGGAAAAGAATGCCGAAAAATGATCCTCTACAACCCGTAGGATCCCCTCCTTGGAGTCCTGAAGAGTCCCACGGGCATCCCGCACACTCTCCAACACCTTGTGCTCCCTCCTTTCCCTACAACAAACAAAGGGGTCCGGACTAAACAATTTACCAAAATCACGTTCATAGACCAAGGAGGAATAGCGGTTATACTGCACCTTTTCCAAAAGGACTTGTAATTCCTGAATTTCCCCCGCACTCCCTCCCTGAGAAATCAATTTATCCCTCTTCATCTTAACCGCCATGCCCAACTTCGTCCTTTCCCTCCCTTCCCACCTTGCCTGCCGCACAAAAAACTCCCGTGTGCGCTTCTTCACCACCTCCCACCACCCTCCCAGTGATGAAAAGGCTCCCTGCACCGTGACCTGGTCTTCCAAAAATCTCAGAAAATCCTCCCTCACCCTCCCACTGCCTAACCATCTCAAATTTAGCCTCCATAACCCCCTCCCTGGCCTCTGAGCTGCTGCCCCCCCCCCCCCCCACCTCTATGATAACCATACGGTGGTCTGAAAAGTCTACTGCCTCTACTTTAGGTCCCTGAAAACAAACCCCTTTCCTCACCAAAAAACGATCTATTCTACTTTTACATTGCCCTCTGAAAAACGTAAACCCATCCTGCTCCCCAAAAAACTCCATATGTACATCAACCAATCCCGCCTCACGCATTATCCCTGCCAATCGCACCCCATCGTATCTCACCTGCACCGACTTCCCCCCACTGTCCTTTCTCCGCAAAATTGTATTAAAGTCTCCTCCCCAAATTACCTGCCGTGATGTGCACAAATAGGGTCTGATTTTCCCGAACAAAAGCACCCTCTCCCTCTTGCTCTGGGGCCCATACACGTTTACCACCCGAAGTGCCTTACCCGCCCAAACCACATCCACTACGAACCCTCTCCCCACCCCCAATTCCACCACCCGTTGGATACAAACCTCATGCCTCTTAAACAAAATCCCAACCCCCCCATATCTGTCCCCCGCCAACCCCCACACAGAAGGACCCTACCTCCAGGCCCGTTGCGCACGCCTGACCTCCTCGAGGGATTGCAACCGGGTCTCCTGTATCAGGAAACAATCTGCCCTGACCCGTGCAAACCAATCATACGCCATACCCTGTGCCTTTGCTGACATAATACTAGCCACATTAAGCGTGGCAAATGTGAGTAGAAGCCCTGTCATCTTCTTCTGACCCAGTCACCGACCCAGTCACCCCCTCCTCCTTCCCCTGCTCCCCGACCTCCTGAAGCACTCCTCTCTCGCCCCGAATCAAAATCTCTGCTGTTCGGTCACCTTCAGCCTCAATCCGCTCCCTCTCCTCCCCTCCTTCTTCCCCCCCTACAGTCTCCCTTCCTCCCTCCCCTTTCAACCTCCCTTTCTTCCTCTTGGTTTCCACCGGCCCTACTTCTTCATCCCTACTCACCCTTTCACTCCCCCTCCCCTCCCCCTCCCCTTCCCCTAATCCCCCCTCTACCTCCTCCTCTAATTCCATCCTATCCCCCCACTGAAGCTCCTGGGCCTGCACCCCCTTCCCGACCCTCTCTACCTTCCTCTTACTCCCCTTCCCCCCTTCCTCACCTCTGTCCCCTCCCCCCTCTTCCCCCTCCTCCATCCCCCCTCCCCCCTCCCCACCCTCCTGAGACTGACTTCCCTTCTTCCCCGTCACCCCTCCCCTGGACCCCTTCAAATTTCCGTTTACCATCTACCATCCCCCCTACCTCTTCCCCTTCCTCCATCCTTTCTACCTCATCGCCCCCCACCTCCTCATCCTCTTCCAGCACCTGAAACCTATTTCCCCCCCTCTTCCCTTTCGGGACCTCCCTACCTGCCTCCCCGTTCCCCACCTTCCCCTTCTTCCGAGGAACCAGCACCCAATCCCCCTCTCCCTGCCCCTCTCCTGGCACTCCCTCCTGCCTTCCCCCCTCCCTATCTAGCATCCCCTGCCCTCCTTCTTCCTCCTCTTCCCCTGACACCCCCCCACCTCCCTTCCTTCGCATGCCTTCATCCCTCTCTTCCCCCTCATTATGGGACGCCCTAGGGCAGTCCCTAAATGCATGCCCTAATGTAACACACAAATTACACCTAATCAGTGTACAGTCCTCTGTGGGGTGCTGCATATCCCCACATTTCCCGCATTTCACAACTGGACACGACATACTAAAATGTCTGAATGAGCCACATTTAAAACACTGACGTGGCTGTCCCTTGTAAAAACAGAGGACACGATCACGGCCAATGAACGCAGACGAAGGGATGTGCTGCACTACCTGGCCTATCTGTTTCAACCGTACCCGTGCTCCCCACCCTCCTGCCCACACCCTGCTTGGATCCGGCAATTTCGTCAGCGGGGATCTTAACTCCGCGTACCGCTGCAGCCAATATGCCAAATCCGCCCCTGAAAGAGACTCATTCCTCACAAGTAGGGTCACCTGCACCAAGTCCGGCGTGCTGATCAGGATGGCCCTGAAATCTTTCCATTCCCCTTTTCCCCGCAACCCCTCATATCTTCCCCAAAACATCTCCAGCCCCCTCTGTGTCATGAAGCTAATATCATACTCAGGAATATTGTAGGGATGTATACATGCATAAAAATCTTCGGGTATAAACCCCATCCCCATTACCTGCTGCAAGACCCGGTCCCTTGATGGCATTGCCCCTTCCCCCATCCATTTTAATTGTACTACATTACGTCGCTTAGGAAGCTGCCCACTCCCCTTCCCCTTCCCCATACCCCCAAAAGCCCTACCCGCACCCCCTCCTCCACTAGGTCCACCCCCCTCTGTCTTCCCCCTCCCCTGGACTACTGCAGCAAAGGACCGGGCCCCCGCCCCCCACCGCCCCCCTGTCCCCTTCCCTGAACTAACCCCAGCCCGCCCTATACAAGCATCTTCCTCCTGTTTCCCATCATCCTTCATTCCAACCTCCCCCTCCCCCTCCCCAATCGCCAACTTATTATGAACCCCTTCAATGTCTTGTTGCTTCTTCGTAGCAGCAATGTCCAACACCAATTCCCTAGACCCCCGCCCTCCCCCTATATGCACAGAGTCACTTATACCAGTCCCCTCCTGTCCCAACAGATCTGCCGGCTGCTGCAGGGATTGCACCGACTGACGCTCCTCAACTGGCAGCTCCCCAACATCCCGCGCTGCCCCAACACTCTCTGCCACAGGCGCCATTCTGAACCCACTATCCATCAGGCTGCCACGTCCCGCTTCTGCGTCCTGGTTGGGCAAAGGCTCCTGAAACTCTGGCCCGCGGGGGCGTGGCTTCACCGGGCCCGGAAGCCCCGCCTCCTGTCCCGCTAAACCCAGCGAATCCTTCTCGTCCAGCAGCGATCTGCCCTCTGCCGTTTGCTGCTCAGAAGCCTGCTGGCTGCCTGAAAGTCCTCCTGCAACTGTTCTCCCTCCTGATGCCTTTTGCAAGGGAACGCCAGCTTTTCCCCGCATCTCTACAGTCTCCGGCTTGCCCTGGATCTCCCCATCCTGCGCTGATTCAGGCTGCCGCTGCGGACCTCCACCCTTCTTATCCTCCGTCTGGCAGGTATGTTCTTGCATCTGCCGCTGCTCCTGCGGATCTTTTGCCAGCGGCTCCCCAGGGAAACCGCCAGCCACACTAGTCATGTCCACCAGTACTTCTGCACCGAAAAAAACCCCCCTTGAGTCCTCCGGCTCCAACACCTGGCATTTTTGCATGGTATTATGTTTGTTTTCTGCTATCTCCCCTCCAGGCTGCTCCAGACGTGACCCCTCCATATTGGATCCTCCTCCAGCCTTCCTTCCCACTGGAGCTTCACCTTTGGTAAGTGCACTGGACTGACTTGCTAGTTGCTTCATGAATTGCAAAGTAGATTGTGTACTGGTCCCTGGTAATTCTCCCTGGGCAGACGGCTCCTGCCGCCCCAACCCTGCATCAACATGCTTCTCCACTCTGTTTTCTCTATGCCCCTTCAAAGCTTGCTCTGACCCAGTCTTTATAGGGCCCTTGGAACATGAGCCTGCCATCCTTTCTAAATTAACATACAGTTCTTTCAAAGGATTTTCTGGGCCCTTTTTCAATCTGTTCAATAAAAGTTCTTTAGACTGCAACATCTTTGTTAATCTGCCTTCCTCTTTCTCATACATCTTCCTGTGCTGTCCTGGGGCAAACTTACACAACGTTTTTGCCATCTTCAAACGTTTCCCCAGTTCCCCCACTTCCCTCTCCACCAGCTTAATACGCTTCACCATGTTCACCACCCTGCTGGCTGGATCATCTGGATCATAACTAATATCAAGCAAATCCTCCTCCTCCTCTTCTGAGGAGTCACTATCCTCGCTGCCTTCCTCTTCGGACTCTGACAGCATTTCTTGACTAACTTCCATAGCCTTCTTGCTCTTTTTTTCTGCAGACTTCTCTTCCCGGGCCTTCACCAGCTCTCCCCCCCCCCCCCCCTCACCTTCTAGACGTTGCCAGGGCATGGGGGGGGGGGTACCGGACTGGCTACCTCCCTTGGATGTCCGCTCCCGTCTGTCCAGAGGACTTCTTTCCCTCTTCTCCAGCGCTCGACCAGACCGGGAACTGCTCCTACAGGCCTTCTGGTCCCTCTGGGCCTCAGCCGGCCCGATGGCCTGGGCCTTGCCTGAGGCCCTCTCCCCAGGGCCCTTCCTCATCCTTGGGGAAGGAGCTAGGCCGCACTCCCTTCCCCCTGGACACCTGCAGAGCTTCTAGCAGCACTTCCTCCTCCTGCCAAATCTGAACAGCAACTGACTTGGAATGCCCTCCCGCGGGAGGTGGTGGAGATGAAAACGGTAACAGAATTCAAAAATGCATGAGATAAATATAAAGGAATCCTGTTCAGAAGGAAGGGATCCTCAGAAGCTTAACGGAGATTGGGTGGCAGAGCCGGTGGTGGGAGGTGGGGCTAGTGGTTGGGAGGCGGGGCTAGTGCTGGGCAGACTTCTACGGTCTGTGCCCTGAAAATGGCAGATAGAAATCAAGGCCAGGTATACATATAAAGTAGCACATATGAGTTTATCTTGTTGGGCAGACTACTATGTTACTATCCTGCTTATTTTCGAAGGAGATTGCCGGCCATCTTCCGACACAAATCGGGAGATGGCCGGCGATCTCCTGAACCCGGTCAAATCGGTATAATCGAAAGCCGATTTTGGCCGGCGCCAACTGCTTTCCATCACGGAGCCGGCCAAACTTCAAGGGGGTGTGTCAGTAGGGTAGCGAAGGCGGGACGGGGGCGTGGTCAGGAGATGGCCGGCTTCACTCAATAATGGAAAAAAGAAAGTCGGCCCTGACAAGCATTTTGCCGGCTTCACTTGGTCCCTTTTTTTTCAGGACCAAGCTTCAAAAAGGTGCCCAAACTGACCAAATGACCACCGGAGGGAATTGGGCACCACCTCCCTTTACTCCCCCAGTGGTCACCAACCCCCTTCCACCCCCCAAAAAAAACCAAACAAACCTTTTTTGCCAGCCTCTATGCCAGCCTGAAATGTCATACCCAGCTCCCTGACAGCAGTATGCAGGTCCCTGGAGCAGTTTTTTGTGGGTGCAGTGCACTTCAGGCAGGTGGACCCAGGCCCATCCCTCTCCTACCTGTTACACTTGTGGTGGTGGTAAATGGGAGCCCTCCAAACCCCCCAAAACCCACTGTACCCACATGTAGGTGCCCCCTTCACCCCTTAGGGCTTTGGTAGTGGTGTAGAGTTGTGGGGAGTGGGTTTTGGGGGGGATTTGGGGGGCTCAGCACACAAGGTAAGGGAGGTATGCACCTGGGAGCAATTTTTGAAGTCCAATGCAGTGCCCCCTAGGGTGCCCGGTTGGTATGCTGGCATGTCAGGGGGACCAGTGCACTACAAATGCTGGCCCCTCCCATGACCAAATGCCTTGGATTTGGCCGGGTTTGAGATGGCCGGCATCGGTTTCCATTATCGGAGAAAACTGATGCCGGCCATCTCTGACATTTGGCCAGCTCCAACCATATTATCGAAACAAAAGATAGCCGGTCATCTTTTTCAATAATACGGTTCGGGACCGCTGTTTGTGGCGCCAGCCATATAGATGGCTGGCGCAGTTCGATTACGCCCCTCCACGTTGCTATTGGTCTAGACATGTAATGACACCCTGGTAATAACTGTGAGACTGACTGCTGGTTGAGGCAATGCAGCTGGTTCAAAATTGCTCCCTGAAACTTCTGATTCCCCCTCCCCAGCCTTTGGTTTCCCATCTCATATAAGCCAATCCAGCACCTGGACAAACCCTGCAACTTCGGATCCTCCAACCTTCAATCTCTCTTCCACACAAGCCCTGCACCCTCAGATCCAACCCCAGCTCCTCGAGTCAATGGATTTGGGTACTGACACTCACCAAATCATCAGCCCTGACAAGAAACCCACCCTCTCCCAAACCCCCATATACCCCCCCATCCCTGGGGTTTACTGTGGGGTTGAAATTGGTGGTGCAGTGATAGGCAGCAGTGATTGTCCATTGCTGCCACCCAGTTTGGTACCAGATTCCAAAATGGCACCAAGGTGGGAATTTGGGGTTTGCTGTTGGGATGGGCTGTTTCATGGGTGGGGGGAGGGTTGAAGCTGAGTAGGCGGTGGGAGTTGGGGCCTGGATCAGAAGGTGCAGTGTTTGTACTGTGGTATTGGAAGTTGTGGGGTCTGTGTGGGGGAAATTAGACGCACGAGAATCAGAAGCAATAGAGTTTGTGAGGGGGGATTGGAGACAGGGAGAATCAGAAAATGTGGGTTTGTGTGGGGAGTGGGGTCTGAGGATGGAGGGATCAGAAACCAGTGACCTATATCTCCTGTGACATTTTCTTGAGGTGGCAATAAGTTTGGCTGCACACAGAAACAACTTGCACTAGCTGTCATAGCCAACCATACTTCATCTGCTCTGACATGTCCAGACCTCGCCCACTCCCAAATTAGGCAGCTAACCTGGTGTTTTTATCACACAAGCTCAAGTTGTAGTGCAGTTGACAGTAGTGAAGGCTATGAACACAGCTTAGTAGAAGGGCCCTTCAATTATAGAGTTCTTTCCTTTTTCCTTTTTGATTGTTTTTTCATTTTTAATTTGTGTAAATGCGGTGGTATAGTATATCTGTAATAAACAATATATGATAAACAATAATAGCAATCTAGGCATGAGCTTTTATACCAGCTGTATGGCAGGGGCAGGTGGTTGTGCCTAGAAAATACCCCCCAGATTCTATATATCGTGGCTAGATTTCCTTGTGAAAATCTAAGTGGATTCCATAACAATGCACATAACCTAATAGGTTAACAAGCAAATCAATGCTGTTAATTGGATGTCAATAAGCAATTATCAGCACTAACTGGCTTTAATTAGAATTTATGTGCACTTCCCGCTAAGTTGTTTCTGTAAGGTGGTCCTTGTAAATTCTAATGCATGTGGTCAAAAAGGGGCATTGCCTTGGCTGTGGAATGGGTGGGTCATGAACATTCCAAAAATCTTTGCGCAGGGTTATGGAATACACCTGCTCTACAGCTAACTTAGGGGCCCTTTTATAATGCGGCAGAAGGGCTACCACACGTGTAGTGCTTTGCATCTAACTTGCTAGTGCTTATATTGCTTCTTGTTTTCTTCATATAGATCTTTTTTTTCCATATTCTGAAAGATGTTCTTTTGGATCTAATAGCCTCTTTCAGTTCTCCCTTTAGCAATGCTGGAGGACAACAAGCGGAAGAGGCAGTGGATGGCTAAGTCAACTTTAATTGGCTATTAGACATCCATATTTTTACTAGTGTCTAGGGAGTGGTGAAACCAGCATTATGTTCTGGATTGTTGAAATATTCAGATTTCATATTAAGAGCATATAGAATATATGGTGATTGAGCTTGGCTCAACTGTGATAAGCAGTTTAGGAAGGGGCTTGCTAAAGATAAAGCTGATAATTGGGGTTTTAGGGATATGGATGTCTGGTTACAAGAAATAACTACAGTAATGTTTAGGCAGACAAGGAGTGGCATGGTGGCAGGTGTTTGGGCAGCAGGTAATGCTGTGGAGAATGCTGTGATCCCAATAGATTCTGGGACTTAGAGGATATTAAGGACTTTTCAGCAGTTATGGGGGTCTGGGATTTCTTGACATCTGGTTGTCCGAGTTTGTACAGGCATGATGGTATACATCTTTCAGAAATTGGTTTGGACATTGCTGTCCTCTATCCAGGATATCCTTGAGGCTTGTGTGTCACATTCCCATCCTACAGCTTTGGGAGGAGCTGTGACTAGTTAAACTGTCACCACTTGTGGCGGAAATGTTCTGCACTTAGTGCTTTCAATAGTCCTCTTTTGGGTCATTTTGTCTATTTCTTGAAGTTGGTGAGCTTGGGGAGGAAATAATGGATTATGTGTTGTACCGTCATGAGCCCTTGGATTACAAGGAAAGGGTTTAGCGTTACTGTAAACCCTGCCATTTTGAATTTATAGTATACTAGTAAAAAAGGCCCGTTTCTGACACAAATGAAACGGGCGCTAGCAAGGTTTTCCTCGGAGTGTGTATGTTTGGGAGAGTGTATGTGAGAGTGACTGTTTGAGAGTCAGAGTGAAAGTGTGAGTGTGTGAGAGAGAGAGTGAGTCTGGGTGTGAGTGTGTTTGTGAGAGAGTGTGTGTGTGAGAATGAGAGTGTGTGCAAGTGTGTATGTGAGACACAGTGTGATAGAGAGTGTGTGTGTGTGGCCATCCATGCTCCTCTGTCCCCTGCCCCCTCCATTCATCCCTTTCCAGCATTTCCCCTCTTTGCCTGAGGCCTGCCCTGCAATCCATATCCATCCATGCCCATCTGTCCCCTCCATTCATCCCTATCCAGCAATTCCCCTTTCCCTGAGCTCTGCCGTCCCAATCCATGGCCATCCATGTTACTCTGTCACCTGCCCCCTCCATTCATCCCTATCCAGCATTTCCCCTCTCTGCCTGAGGCCTGCCCTGCAATCCATGCTCCTCTGTCCCCTGCCCCCTCCATTCATCCCTTTCCAGCATTTCCCCTCTCTGCCTGAGGCCTGTCCTGCAATCCATATCCATCCATGCCCATCTGTCCCCTTCATTCATCCCTATCCAGCAATTCCCCTTTCCCTGAGCCCTGCCCTCCCAATCCATGGCCATCCATGTTACTCTGTCCCCTGCCACCTCCATTCATCCCTTTCCAGCATTTCCCCTCTGTGCCTGAGGCCTGCCCTGCAATCCATATCCATCCATGCCCATCTGTCCCCTCCATTCATCCGTATCCAGCAATTCCCCTTTCCCTGAGCTCTGCCGTCCCAATCCATGGCCATCCATGTTACTCTGTCACCTGCCCCCTCCATTCATCCCTATCCAGCATTTCCCCTCTCTGCCTGAGGCCTGCCCTGCAATCCATGCTCCTCTGTCCCCTGCCCCCTCCATTCATCCCTTTCCAGCATTTCCCCTCTCTGCCTGAGGCCTGTCCTGCAATCCATATCCATCCATGCCCATCTGTCCCCTTCATTCATCCCTATCCAGCAATTCCCCTTTCCCTGAGCCCTGCCGTCCCAATCCATGGCCATCCATGTTACTCTGTCACCTGCCCCCTCCATTCATCCCTATCCAGCATTTCCCCTCTCTGCCTGAGGCCTGCCCTGCAATCCATGCTCCTCTGTCCCCTGCCGCCTCCATTCATCCTTTTCCAGCAAGTCCCCTCTCTCCCTTCCATGACCCCCCCTCGCATCCATGCTCCTCTCTCTCCCATGTCCCAGCCTGGCCCGCCCTCTTCCCCTCCCCCCCTTCGCATCCATGCCCCCCCCCCCCCCCCCCCGTCGCATCCATGCATCGTTTTTTTTTTTCTTCTTTTAAAATTTACCTCCGTGGCGGTTCCGGCAGCGAAGCGTCAGGGAAGGAGGCGGCGCTCCCGACGTCTAGGTTTCCCTTCGCTGTGTTCCGCCTTCTTTTGACGTCATCCTTGACGTCAGAAGAAGGCGGAACACAGCGAAGGGAAGGCTAGACGTCGAGAGCGCCGCCTCCTTCCCTGACGCTTCGCTGCCGAGCGATGCGATTGGTTGAGTGTCATTGCTCCGCCCTCGACGTCATCACGTTTGACGCGTGGGCGGGGCAGACACAATGCGATCTCACCCCCTTCACTTTTGGCTAAAAGAGGCTTCATAGAACGTTGGAGGTGCGTTTTATATAGAAAGATATTAAGTTCATTTAGTTTATTAATGACTAACTGGTAAAATTCTTAACTGTTACATATTGTTATATGCTTGGATGGTGAACATGGTTTCTTGGGTTTTGGCTGGGTCTGTTGGGAAGACTAGTAGAGGGTTTTAACTGGAAGATAATAAAGCTGTGGCCAGATGTTTGACACAAGCCATTTGGATTGCTAGTTCACTTATTCTGTTTCAAGGAGATGGGGAGAGTGCAAATTTACTCAGGTAAATAGCTTTGGAAAATTGCTCTGCCTCTATATTATACATGATACTGTGTATTATGGCTGATAGAGAATTCTCCTATCATGATGTTTTATTTCTATTATAGTGTCAAATATATATGTTTCTTCCTTTAAATCCCACAGATTTAGAATGGTGTATCAATGGGAAAGGAAAATAAGACCTCCGTCTCAGAATTTATTCTCCTTGGATTCTCTGAGTATCCTCACCTGCAGCTCTTCATTTCTGTCACCATTTTCCTGACCTTCCTGATCTCTGTGCTGGGAAACTTGATGTTTTTAATGTTAGTATGTGCTGACCCTCACCTGCAAAAACCCATGTACTTCTTCCTCAGTAACCTGTCCTTCCTAGATATCTGTAACACCTCTGTCACTCTTTCCACACTTCTACACAGCCTTATGACAGGGGACACACGGATTTATTTTTCTTTGTGTATGGCACAGCTCTACTTCTTTCTTTCTTTTCTTGGTATAGAAATCTTTCTTCTTACTGCCATGGCATATGATCGATATGTTGCTGTCTGTAACCCTTTACGTTATGTACTTATCATGAACAGGAGAGTCTGTGTCCTTCTAGCATCTGCTTCTTGGATACTTGGCTTTCTAGATGTGATATCCCATACATGTTTAACATCTCAGTTATCTTTCTGTAGGGGTAATGAAATTGACCATTTTTTCTGTGAATTGACAGTACTGATGAAGATCTCCTGCAGCGATATTAGCAACATTGAAATTATATTATTTAGTCAAGGAGTTTTTGTATCATTTATCCCATTTGGATTAACTCTGACATCCTACATTTATATCATCTCTAACATACTAAAAATTAATTCTGCAAAGGGGAGACACAAAGCCTTTTCCACCTGTTCCTCTCACCTCACAATTGTTACTCTTTTCTATGGGACTCTAATTTTTGTCTACTTAAGACCAACCTCAATACATTCACCAGGTCAAGACAAGGTTTTCTCCCTACTGTACACAGCTCTAATCCCAATGTTAAATCCCTTTATTTACAGCTTGAGAAATGAAGATGTGAAAAGGGCCCTGTTAAAATGTTTACCTATGAATTACAGTTGGAGTAATTATATGAATCCTTTTTTGTATAAAAGACAGCATTTTACACACAGAAATAATTAGGAATGTTTTCTCCTCATCCCCTCAAGCTGATGCTGCATTAAATTTTGTATGTTTGTAAATAATTCCCTCCCCCTCAAACTGGAACTTCCTTGTGTCCCCAAATGCCCTCAACTCCTCTCTTGCCCTGTGTAGTAAATATTGTTCTTTAAAAATATTTTATTCATCAGAACAGTGTTTCCATTTGCCTCAGCTGTGAATTTCTGTATCTAATGTATTTGTATATTTTGTCACAGAAGGTTTAACTTGGACTTGAGTCCTCTCTGGTGTAGAATCCTGGTAAATTGGAATGTTTTATTTCTCTGTCAATTAAAGCAGTTTCTTCCCAAAGCATGACAATCCCAATATTAGTATTCTCTGCAGGTTTCTATCAATTCCCCAAATATTAACACATGAGCTGTTACTGCCTACAAAATAAATGATGGTAAGTGCACATGCGCTAATTTTTGTTAAAGACTGAAAGCTGATGGCAACATTAGCGCATGGCCATTAATTAGGAAAATGGAAAATCAGCCATTTTCGGCCACAGGAAACACTCACATAAGGGCAAGTTAAGTCTTTTTTTTTTTTGCTGTAGCTTTGTAAATGGACCTCTATGTTACTATCCAGCTCATTTTCGAAAGGGATTGCCGGCGATCTTCTGACACAAATTGGGAGATCGCCGGCGATCTCCTGATCCCAGCCAAATCAATATTATCAAAAGCTGATTTTGGCCGGCCCCAACTGCCTTTTAGTCGCGGCGCCGGCCAACCTTCAAGGGGACGTGTTGGTAGGGTAGCGAAGGCGGGATGGGGTGGGGCGGGGGCATGATTATAGGATAGCTGGCTTCACCTTATAATGAAAAGGGATGGCCGGCTCAAACGAGCATTTCGCCGGCCGGACTTGGTCCATTTATTTTTAGGACCAAGTCTGAAAAAAGTGCCCCAACTGACCAGATGACCACCGGAAGGAAGCGGGAATCACCGCCCCTTACTCCCCCAGTGGTCACCAACCCCCTCCCACCAAAAAAAAAAAAACTTCAAACTTTTTTTGCCAGCCTGACATGTCATACCCAGCTCCTTGACCGCAGTATGCAGGTCACTGGAGCAGTTCTTAGTGGGTGCAGTGCACTTCAGGCAGGTGCACTTCAGGCCCATCCCCCCCTACCTGTTACACTTGTGGTGGTTAATGTTGAGCCCTCCAAAACCCCCAAAACCCACTGTACCCACATGTAGGTGCCCCCCTTCACCCCTTAGGGCTATGGTAATGGTGTAGAGTTGTTTGGAGTGGGTTTGGGGGAGGATTTGGGGGGCTCAGCACCCAAGGTAAGGGTGCTATGCACCTGGAAGCTATTTTTTTTAAGTGCCCCTTAGGGTGCCCGGTTGGTGTCCTGGCATGTCAGGGGGTCCAGTGCACTACAAATGCTGGCTCCTCCCATGACCAAATGCCTTGGATTTTGCCGGGTTTGAGATGGTCGGACCCGGTTTCCATTATGGCTGGAAAACAAGGCCAGCCATCTCATGTAAACCCGGCGATCCTGCTCTAAACCCGGCGAGCAATTTGGCCGGCGCCAAGCGTATTTCAAAAATATGCTTGGCTCTGCCCCCTCGTGGAGCCAGCCCCGAAGATGGCCGGCGCCGTTCGATTATGCCCCTCTAAATTACTATATTAAGCTGCTCATTTTGATAGGAGAAAAATGTCTCAAAAATGGCATAAAGTGACATTTGGATTTTTTATCTCTGAAAAACGTCCAAATTTCCATTTTCAAAACTCTGATTTGAGATGTTTTTCTCTGCAGTGCATTCAAATCACAAGTGGACATGTTGGGGCAGGATTTGGACGTTCCAAAATCTTGGATGTTTTTCTGTCATAATGGAACAAAGCAAAAACGTCCAGGGCTAAAAGCTAGATGTTTTGATCTAGACCTGTTTCAATCATGACTAAGTTACAAAATGTTGCCCTAAATGACCACTGGAGGGATTAAGGGAGGACCCCCCTTATTCCTCTAGTGGTCACTGACCCCCTCTCACCCCCAAAAGACATGACCACCCCCTTACTCCCCCAGTGGTCACTGACCCTCGCCAGCCACCCAAAGATGTGATAGAAACATTACATACCAGGCTCTATGACTGATTTAGATATTATGGCCAGTCCTATTAGAGCAGTAAGCAGGTCCCTGGAGTAGTCTAGTGGTTGGTGCTGTGAACTGTAGAGAAGTGGACCAGGTCCATATCTCACTCTAACTGTTACATTTGTTGTGGAATATGTGAGCCCTCCAAAAACCCACCAAAACATACTGTACCTATGTATAGGTGACACCTGCAAGCATAAGTGCTATGGTAGTGGTGTGCAGTAGAATCATTTTGGCCATATCCTTTGATCCTATTGACAATTCTTTACTTCTTTCTCACTTATCCACTCTTGGGATTTCTGGTGTGGTTCTTTCCTGGTTTACTTCATTCCTATCTCATCATGCTTTTCAGATTATCACTCCTGATTCAATCTTGAAGAAACAGGATCTGCACTGCAGTGTCCCTCAAGGGTCAATTCTTTCCGTTCTTCTTTTCAGTCTATTCTTAAGTCCTGTCACAGCCCTCAAGTTTACGGAATTTCGGCCTACTTTTAAAGGGACGACATTCTTCTTATATTCCATACTAGTCCTTTCTCTCCTTCAACAGCCTAACTTCAAACATGCCTTCAGTCAATTGCAAACTGGCTGTCTGAACACGAACTAGTGCTTAACAAAGACAAAACTGTTATTTTTCTGGGACCCTACCTGTTCCATCCTCTATTATCTCCTATCACTCTCTTTGGAACTCCAGTTACACCAGTAATGTGCTTCCACTATTTAGGAATCATTCTTGACCCCTATCTTCCCTTTTTGCTTCAGATTTCACACTTACCTAAAGTCAGCTTTTTTGTATTCCATCAATTATGAGCTGTCACCTTTTTGACAGTACAAATTTTCATGCACTCATTCTCTCCTTCTTTACATCTTGCATTGACTACTGCAATATAGTTTACGCCGATCTACCATGTAACTCACTGAAAAAATTACAGACAATCCAGAACAAAGTCACTAGATTACTCTGTCATGCTCACCGCACTGATCATACTTCTTTACTGAAAAAGTTCCAAGTAGAACAATGGATTATTTACAAAGTTGCAATATTAAGCTTTAAGGCCTTCAGAATGGGTATTCCTAAATATCCAGTCTCACAATTCCCTTTACACCTGCTAGTGTTCCCTGTTCCTTGAATGATCACCGCCTCATGCCTCCCAGCCCCAAGTCTGCATATTTTGAGTCATCTAGGTGTAGTGCTTTCTTTTTTTCTTTCACCCTTCATCTGGAACAGTCTTCCACTTCCCATTCACAGTAATCCCACATTTAAGAGTTTCAAAGTTAAACTGAAAACCTGGCTCTTTAAAAAGGCTTTTGGAGGTGCAGCATGATCAGGATTGCCAGACAGACACATAGAGCTTTACCCCTCTCCCATCAACTTTCTATTCTCCTTCTCTACTGTGATTGCAAATCTTTGCTATCTTAAATGGAGTTCTTTTTCTTTCTAATTTAATGTAGTGCACTGCTCTGCTCTGCTCTGCTCAGAGAAATTTAACAAGTGTCAATAAACTATGAACTATAATATAAGGGGGAAACAGTGAGATGTATACCTGAGACCTTCTATTTGAAGTCCTCTGCAGTGCTCCCTAAGGTGCCCCACTGCTCTGCTGGGATGTCTGTGTGGCCAGTCTACTAAGAATGCAGTCCTCCCACACATTCCAATGGCTTGTTTATGTGTGTTTTTCCCTTGGATTTTTTTTTTTTTTCAAAAATGGTCCTAAAAGATACAAACACTGAGCACAAAAACATCTGGCAAATGGTCATTTTCAAAACAAAAAGTTGGACTTTTTTCTCGTTTGAAAATGGCCATGTTTCTACCGTATTATTGAATGTTTTTCCTAAAACATCCAAAATTGGATTTAAACGTCATATCAAAAATGTCCCTTCACATGAAAAACCTCATATTGTACAGAATAGAGTTTTATACATGGAAAAAAAGGTTATGAAATTACCTCCCCCCCTCCATATGTCTAGGCATTTGCAGACGTCAAATTATGTGGATGTTGAGTGGAGCTACAAGATATTTGCATATATTCTAAAATACTAGGAGTGTGCAACCCCAAAAGTTTTAATCCCGTGTTCTTTATGAGAATCTTCTTCTTCTTTTATTTATTTGTTTTTCATTTATTTATTTTTATTTATTTATTGCATTTGTATTCCACATTATCCCACCTATTTGCAGGCTCAATGTGGCTCACAGAGTTTTGTTATGACGTAGTCATTACAGGAAATCAGATACAATTGGTAGTATACAAAGATTAAGTAAGGGAATAGAGAAGGAGGTGTTAGGGAGGATAGTATAGAAGGTGGGCTCAATGTTGATACAGTGCACACTGCTCTCAGAAAAAATGTGCACCATTTCTAGACAGTGAACTGCAAATCAGGCACACTCTTTTGCATGAGTGCACACTTTTTCAGATAAGAGATGAGTTTATACTCATTCATAAGAGTGTGCACTGTAAGCAACAAAGGAAGAATCCTGAAATGTTAGAGCTTTTCTAGTAATTTCACTGACATTTCTTATGTCATTTCAAATGAATGTAAAGCCCTATAAAATGTGCACATATGAAGGTAAGTTTAGGAAGGAGCATTGGAGCAGATATAACTTTAGTCTTCACTGGTTATCAGTGGAGGCTCATTCAGTATTCAAGTTATTCTGCTTTTCATTTTTGGTACTTCATGGATTGACTCCACAATTTGTTCTCACTTATAATAATGCTTGATAAAAACTATGGGCCACTTTTAGAAAGGTGTGCTAGTGTTTTTAGCACATGCTAACTGTGTAGATACCCATAGGAATGTTATGCATCTAGTATAAGTTCATTACCTTTACTTTATACTATTTTCCTTGCTGCGAATACAATATAGTAAATTCTCTCTCTCTCTCTCTCTCTCTCTCTCTCTCTCTCTCTCTCTCTCTCTCTCTCTCTCTCGCTCTCTCTAGATATATAGATATATACCTGAGCCTTGTGTCTTGTTCTTTTCAGTGATGGTTTTTGGCTGTATGAGCTTGGATTTAGCTAGTTAGGGGATGTCTATTTACTCTTACTTACACCTAATTACATTCTGGAGTGCCACCTTTTATAATCTGTTACTTTTATATATATTACCTCTTTGTCTGCCCTTTACCTGGGGCCAGGTAATTGTGTTTTAGCCCCACAATCTGGAGGTTCTTCCAAGATGAATGGTTTTATACCATTGTGTCTGTGTTAGTGTTTAAATCCTACACTGAAAAAATATTTACTTTATCATTACTAGATGTAACGGCTGGAAGGTATTGTATTCAGCTGTGTGAGCCTGAGGGCCATCTCATGTGCTGTTTGCTTATTTTTGTATATTGTACTTTGGTAAGGAAACACCTGGTAAATTGCCTTCTCTTTCTAGTTAATTGATACGATTTTAACATTTCTAACTTTCAAAACTCTATGGTACATATTTAAATCATTTGTGCCTGGTACTAACTTTTATTGTAGCTTTTTGTGTATATCTTTGGCAGCAGTGTGTACTAGACCATAAAGATAACAGCTTTTATTGGCCTAACATTCTCTGCTAGGACAGTTTTGTTATGTGCCCTGAGTGCAGAATATGACAGAAGACGTTGCTATACACAGTGAGTCAGTTAGCTGTTGGACACTTTAGTAAAGGTTTAATCCAGACCCCAAAAAGAAAAGAATCATACTTCTCTCCATTTCTGCCTAGTTCTGATAATAGTGAGAACATGCTTTTCAAACTGTTTCTTGTCCTTTACCCTGCTAACTCTAGCTGTAGCATGCTAACTTTGGCTATATACTGTAGACAAGTTCTGCCAGATTTATTTTCCATTGTTAGGCCTAGGTAAAAAAGCATCTTTAGTCTTACAACTGGTTTAATTAGCATCTACATTGCAGAGACTGCTAAAATTATTGGGAATGTTTAGATTTACAGGAGAAAAGCTAGTTTCCAGCTGAATTTGACTGTTGAATCAAACTGAATTTGATTTAACAAACTGTATCATTACTTGCCCCAGAACTTTTTAAATAGAGGAGTAGGCTGACTCACTGGGACTTAGAGTCCCACCCTCCCTCCCTGCATCCCAACCTCCTCAGGGTTTTCTACTCATATATAGACAACCCAAAAGTCATTAACATTACTTTTCAGTCATACACAGACAATCTTACAGACTGTTAACCCTATCCTAGTATACCTGTTCATACCCGTTCCAACCAATACTACTACTACTACTATTTAACATTTCTAAAGCGCTACTAGGGTTACGCAGCGCTGTACAATTTAACATAAAGGACAGTCCCTGCTCAAAGAGCTTAAAATCTAAAGGACAAGTGAACAGTCAGTCCGATAGGGGTAGTCAAATTGGGCAGTCTGGATTTCCTGAGAGGTGAGAGTTAGGTGCCGAAGTCAGCATTGAAGAGGTGGGCTTTGAGCAAAGACTTGACGATGGGCAGGGAGGGGGCTTGGCGTAAGGGCTCAGGAAGGTTGTTCCAGGCATAGGGTGAGGCGAGGAGAATGAGCGGAGCCTGGAGTTGGCGGTGGTGGAGAAGGGTACCGAGAGGAGGGATTTGTCCTGTGAACAGAGGTTTCGGGCTGGAACGTAAGGGGAGATGAGGGTAGAGAGGTAGTGAGGGGCAGCAGACTGAGTGCATTTGTAGGTAAGGAGGAGAAGCTTGAACTGAATGCGGTATCTGATTGGAAGCCAGTGAAGTGACCTGAGGAGAGGGGTGATATGAGTAGATTGGTTCTGGCGGAATGTAAGACGTGCAGCAGAGTTCTGGACAGATTGAAAGGGGGATAGATGGCTAAGTGGGAGGCCGGTGTGGAGTAGGTTGCACTAGTCAAGGTGCAAGGTAATGAGAGCGTGGACGAGGGTTCAGGTGGTGTGTTCAGAGAGGAAAGGGCGAATTTTGCTGATGTTGAAGAGGAAGAAGCGACAGGTCTTGGCTATCTGCTGGATATGCGTGGAGAAGGAGAGGGAGGAGTCGAAGATGACTCCGAGGTTGCGGGCAGATGAGACGGGGAGGATGAGGGTGTTATCAACTGAGATGGAAAGTGGAGGAAGAGGAGAAGTGGGTTTTGGTGGAAAGACAATGAGCTCGGTCTGGACATGTTCAGTTTCAGGTGGCGGTTGGACATCCTGGCAGCAATGTCGGATAAGCAGGCCGATGTCTTTGCCTGGGTCTCCGCGGTGATGTTTGGTGTGGAGAGATACAGCTGGGTGTCATCAGCATAGAGATGATACTGGAAGCCATGAGATGAGATCAGGGAGCCCAGGGAAGAGGTGTAGATTGAGAAGAGAAAGGGTCCAAGGACAGATCCCTGGGGAACACCAACAAATAGCAGAATGGGGGTGGAGGAAGATCCATGAGAGAGAACTCTGAAGGTGCAGTGGGAGAGATAGGAGGAGAACCAGGAGAGGACAGAGCCCCGGAACCCAATTGAGGACAGTGTAATCAAGATTACTTTTATTCTGTGTAAAAATTTGGTGCGTTAGTTCTAAGGCACACCATCTGGAGGTTTAAAGCTTGTCCTATCTATCTTCAGCTTGCTAGTATAAAACAGGAGCTCAGCAAAATAAAGCAGGAATTAGATGCAATTAAAGCAGCTTCTATCACTGCACAAACTCATACCAATTTCTCACCACTGCCTCAAAGAATAAAACCACCTAAGAATAGATGGATTATAGTAGGCTCAGGTAGACTATGACATGTGGAACAGAAGCTCTCACACTCACAATTGTTGCCCCTACAGAATTCATTTGCTCCAGAAAATAGAACTGAGGTGGAACAAAAATAATGAAGGTGTCCCAAGAGAAAAGACACCCCCAAGCACTAATAATGAATCTTGAACCAGAAAACTGTTGCTGCCATTGCATTCTATTATCAGAGTCATTAACTTTGAAACATAGTTCAAGGGCCCCAGCAAGATGAAATGCCTTCCAGGCTCCTCAGCTACCAGGAGTACCAGACAAATACTGATTACAATCAGAGAAGAAACTAAGGAGTCTAACACTGATGTTGTTATCAACCTGGGAACAAATGACCTGGCCAATAATACCTCACTTGCAGTGCAGAAAGCTTTTCAGGAGCTAGGGGAGGGGTTAAAACCTTTGGTACAAGCAGTAGCTTTTTCTGAAATACTACCTATTTCTGGAAAGGGAAAGAAAAGTTTTCAAAATATCAAGAATTTCAATAGGTGGCTCAAAGCTTGGTGTCATCAAGAAGGTTTTAGGTACATAGGAGAATGGTGCAATACATGGAAAAACAAAAGACTACATTGTAACAATGGACTTCATCTCACTATGGCAGGAAAAATATCCTTGGAGAGAAATTCAGACAATATGTATCTAGACGTTTAAACTAGAAGATGGGAGTGGCATATGGAGGCAAGTCAATTCCAGTGGTCACTCCCAGCTAAAGACAAGGTGTGACAGTAGTAAAGAAAACAATGAAAACAACTATCTTAGCAAATCACTTCTTACCAACACAGCAGGAAGTGAGACTAAAGAAAAAAAACTAAACAGAAGATGAGTTTGCCACTGAAATGTAGTTGGAAAGAGATGACCACAAATGCTCACAGTCTAAGCAACAAAGTTCATGATCTGCAAGCCCTGATGTTAGAGGCAGACTTAGGCATTTTTGCTATCATGAAGACATGGTTCAATGATTCCCATGAATAGGATGCAAACATTCTAGGCTACAATCTATTTAGGAAGGGTAGAGATGGTCATAAAGGTGGAATAGCTCTGTATGTGAGAAATAATATCACAGTAACTTGAAATTCCAGGGGCCTGGGGAAAGGAAGAAGTGATATGGATCACTTGAAAAGAAATGATGGAATCTCTGTCTACGTGGCGGGGTGTTGTCTTCAGACCTCTGACACAATTGGAGGAACTAGATAAAGATCTGATTACAGATGTCCAAAAGTTGGAAAAGAAAAGAGAGGTGTTGTTGCTGGGAGATTTCAACCTGCAGAATGCAGATTGGAATGTTCCATCTGTGGGATCAGAAAGAACTAGAGAATTTGTGGTACCTTACAAAGTGTTCTGCTCAGACAAATAGTGATGGAACCCATGAGGGGAGGAGCTGCGCTGGATCTGGTGCTTACAAATGGGGAAAGTGTGTCTAATGTCCAAGTGGGTGCCCACCTGGGCAGCAGTGATCATCAAACAGTTTGGTTTGATATAACAGCTAAAGTGGAGAGCAGCCATTCAAGCTCAAAGTCCTGGATTTCAAACATGCTGACTTTAGCAAAATGAAGGAATACCTGAAGAAAAAGCTGATGGGCTGGGAAGACATACAAGAAGTGGAAAGGCAGTGGTCCAGACTAAAAGGAACTATAAATATGGTTACTAACCTTTATGTAAGGAGAGTAAATAAAATCAAGAGGAAAAAGAAACTGATATGGTTCTAAGCAAGTGGCTGAGAAAATAAAGGCCAAGAGTTGGCGCTGATGAAATGCAGAGAAGCTCAAGAAGAAGAATACAGAGATGAATGCAGGATGAAACTGAAAGAAGCCAAGAGAGAGATGTGTCTGGCAAAAGCACAAATGGAAGAACAAATGGCTAGAAATGTAAGGAGGGATGACAAGAATTTTTTCAGGTAATATTAGTGAAAGGAAGAAGATTAAAAATGGAATTATGAGACTGAAAAGTGCCGTGAACTGCTATGTGGAGAATGATGAGGAAAAAGCAAACATGCTAAATAAATACTTCTGTGTTCACAGAAGAAAAGCTTGGAGAAGGACCACAATTGACTGACAAAGGTACATATGAGAATAAAGTGGATATAGCACTGTTCACAGAAGAAAGTGTTTATGAAAAACTTGAAAAATTGAAGGATAAAGCCATGGGACCGAACAGAATCCATCCCAGGACATTGAGGGAGCTCAGAGAGGTTCTAGTGGGTCCTCTTAAAGATTTGTTAATAAATCCTTGGAGATGAGGAAGGTTCCTTGAAGAGTGGACATGGTCCTTCTTCACAAAAGTGGTGACAGAGAAGAAGCTGGAAACTGGAAACTACAGGCCGGTAAGACTCACCTCGGATATTGGAAAAGTAATGGAAGTGATGCTGAAGAAAAGGATAGTGAATTTCCTGGAAGCCTGTAGGTTACAAGATCTGAAAGAATATGGTTTACCAAAGGTAAATTGTGCCAAATGAACCTGATTGAATTCTTTGACTGGGTGACCAGAGACTTGGATTGAGGATGTGTTCTAGATGTAATCTACTTAGATTTCAGCAAAGCCTTTGACACTGTTCCTCACAGGAGGCTCTTGAATAAATTTGACAGGCTGAAGTTAGAACCCAAAGTGGTGAACTGGATTAGGAACTGGTTGACAGACACCAGAGGGTGGTGGTTAATGGAATTCACTCGGAGGAAGGAAAGATGAGTAGTGGAGTGCCTCAAGGATCAGTGCTGCAGCTAATTCTGTTCAGTGTATTTGTGAGTAACATTACTAAAGGTTTAGAAGGTAAGATCTACCTTTTTGTGAACAATACCAAGATTTGTAACAGATTGGACACTCCAGAGGGAGTGGAAAACATGAAAAAGGATCTGCAAAAGTTAGAAAAATGATCTAATGTTTGACAAAATTCAATGCAAAGAAGAGCAAAGTGATGCACTTAATGAGTAAAAATCCAAGGGAGACATATGTGCTATGCGGTGAGGGACTGATGTGAATAAACAGGGCGAGGGAACTTGGGGTGATAATATCTGAGGATCTGAAGGCGACGAGACAGTGTGACAAGGCGGTAGCCATAGCCAGAAGGATGCTAGACTGTATAGAGAGAGGTGTAACCAGAAAAAGAAAGGAGGTGTTGATGCCCTTGTACAAGTTGTTGTTGTTGGAGGTCATATCTTACTAAAGATGTAGGAAGAAGCAATCCAGCGGAAGGCGAGAAGAATGATACGGGGCTTATGCCAAAAGACATATGAGAAGAGACTGAAAGACCTGAATATGTATACCCTAGATGAGAGGAGGAATAAGGGAGATATGATACAGACATTTAAATACTTGAAAGGTATTAATATAGAAACAAATATTTTCCAGAGAAGGGAAATTGGTAAAACTAGAGGACATGAATTGAGCTTGCGGGGTGGTAGACTTAGGAGTAATGTCAGAAACTTCTTTTTCACGGAGAGGGTGGTGGAAGCCTGAACTGACCTCCCGAGGGAGGTGGTAGGAAAAAAATCTGGTGGAATTCAAAAAGGCATGGGATGAACACAGAGGAAAATAAATTGTATAAAAAAAACAAAACTTAAAGGATTGCATATGTGTTTGCATGTCAAGTGGTGCTTAGATGGTGACTCTTGCTCCATCAACTAAGACCGGTGCTGGACTGGCTTGTACAGTCTGAGTCTCGCATATGGCAATATGATTTAGGGAGGGCTGGAGAGAGCTTCAATGGAAACTCCAGTGGTTTGGAACATGAGGACAATCCCAGACAGACTTTTACAGTCTTTGCAATTGATAAGATGAATTTGGATAGACTGGAGTGGGCCTTGATGGAAACTCCAGAAGTTGGAACATAAGGACAGAGCTGGGTGGACTTCTATGGTCTATGTCCCAGAAACACCAAAGAAAGACCATGGTCAAGTAAATAATATCACGTTCATTGTTGATTTAAATCTTTAATTGGTAATGGATGGGATTGTTGGGCAGACTGGATGGACCATTCAGGTTTTTATCTGCCATCACTTACTATGTTACTAACATAACATATGCACAGATCCCTCTGAAATCTGTAGATGTACTGAACTAAGTGTGACACCTCTACAGTGAAATTGCGAGTCAGACAGGGGAGGAAAAGGGCAGAGACTGCACTCCACTGTGGACACCAAGCCAGCCTGTGGCTGTTGGTTTGAGCCCCAGAGGTCTACGTTGAAGGCATCTGAAAGTACAGATCTGTGCCATTGTGCAAATGTTCCAGAAATGTGTCAGAGAGAGATGCATCACCCAAAACACAGCCCTGACTGGAACGTGTGTCTGAACTGATGAGACAGGAGCAAATGAATCCCACACAGAAACCAGTGGGTAGTGGGCCCCAACATGGGTAGGAGGAGGAACTGCACCCACCACTAGACTACTCCAGGGACCTGCATGCAGCTCTAATGGACCTGAGTATAACATCTGAGGTTGGGTAAGTAATGTTTTTAATCACATTTTTGGGGTGTGGGAGGGGGGGGGTCAATGACCACTGGGGAGTAAGGGGAGGTCATGCCTGATTCCCTCAGTGATCAACTGGTCATTTAGGGCACCTTTTGTTATAAAAACAGGTTTGGCTCAAAATGTCTTAGTTTTAGTCTTGAACAGTTTTGTATTGTTCCATTTTGGCTGAAAAACATCCAAGTCTTAGGAACGCTCAAAACCCACCCTTAACATACCCCGACACACACCCTTGAGATGTGGACACGTTGCAGATGAACAGCATAGAAAAGCATCTGAAAAATAGGTTTCGAAAATACCGATTTGGATGTTTTTGTGAGAAAGATGTCTAAATGTTGCTTTATCTGAAACAAAATAACCTAAAAATTGAAAACATATTGCGCTCAAACTACTGATGTCATACACACCTTGAAACAGCCCGCAGTAATGAAACTTTGGCCACAGTTGGGGTGACTGACTATCTCTGCACGTTTGTTTTCATAAGCAGTTCAGAATTTTAAGCTGTTTTTTCTATAATATTTTCTGGATCCAGTATTCCTGTGAAGTTTTTAGCAAGATAGGAATTGAGTTAAGGGTTTTTTTTAATGCCAGTGAAGAAAGCTGACCCATGTTTTTCCTCCTTACCCTGTAAATAATAAAAATTGGGTGGAGCTTCCAATAGTCCTGTTAGTTGAAAAGGTGGAAAATGTCAATCTCTTGGTTCACCCCGAGATGATAGGAAGGAAGAGGATGCGTGGACTTTCTGAGCATCTTCTCTATCACTCACTCAATCTTGATATGTTGATCTGCTGAGAAAAAAAGCGTATTATAAGTCTACAGGGCACATATGTAACAATGGCTCTTCAAACACATGTACTATGTATCTGTCCAATGTGAAAGCAAAACCATGACATCACCATATGCTCAGATATGCCTGAAAGGCCATCCTAGCTGGGCCTGCCATGGCACATTTCTTCATTACATATGGTGTGACCTAGATTCCCAGAATAACACTTATCGCAAAATATGACTCCATGTATCTAGCCACAACAACATTCCTTGTTGTGAGGAACCTGTACCAATCTCTTTCAGAGTCATGAGCTAAGTAACTAGGAGCCTTCTGTTTCAACAGACATACAGCATGAACCTTAAAAAATAATACATTTATATTTAGAGGCACAAGCTATGCACAGTACATTTTTGGCCCAAGCTATAGCATAAACACATTAACAGCTATGTTCTACAGGGCTTGGGTATATAGGGAATAGCACAGATCTATCACATACATTGATGGTCTGCTCAGTGTTTACTCACCTGAATATATCATGTCGGATGCGTTCTGTTCACTGTGTGGGGGTCAAATCATCTTGTTTGCTGTAGAAGGGCTGCTGTACTGTTAAAACATCAAAGGCATGCTCGATGATGGAGCGAGTGGCAATGTGGGCCTTATTATACCACTGTTCTGTAGGTGTAGTAGGATCGAGCACTGGAGTGAGAAGCCAGGTACGACAGTCAGAAAACAGAAACTACCTACTTCTACACCTACCTAACTGCAAAAATACCATCTGTAAAACCATCTACACAGAAGGATTTAGCTACCTGGGTTACAAACGGTGGAACTCGACACCAAAAACCTTAAGAAGCATCACAAATCTTCTCCAATTCAGAAAAGAAATCAAAACCTTTCTCTTCAAAAAATTCTACAGCTAAACACAAAGATATTGCCATCTTCTTACCTCCTCAAAACAATATGCATAAATGCCACCAAAACTCAACACATGAACACAAGAACCAGCACCACCTTTTCCTCTTCAAATCTGTCTCTTCAGAAACTATATAAACAACTAAATGAACTATGGATGCCCTCTCCGCATTGCATAAAACTATTGTAACTCCACCAAAATGTAAATTGTAAGCCACTTTGAACCGAAACTTGTTTTTGGATAATAGTGGGATACAAGAAAGCATAAATAAATAAATACATAAATAGATATATAAATATACTGTGTCACCTAGAAGATGGGGAAAAACAGTGTTACCATCAGATTACAGGTAAGCTGCTCAGTATCAAGTCAGTAGTAAACCAGCACTTTGAAATGATCTATTTGGATCTGCACAGACTCTGAGACATGTGTGTCACGTTAGGGGTTCCTTAAAGCCTGCGACCAAAAATCAAGCTGTGACTAAAAGCCTTCATTTGTAACCCCAAGTTGGAAGCAGTGGAACGTAGGTTACTGGACGCACCACTGAGAATCAGTCTGATTGGCCGTTGTGTGACTCTTTTCTAATCCTTTTGGCACAATACAATGATTGCATTTTCTCCCTGTGATGGCCTGCAAAGTACAATGGGCCTCCTCTGTGAAAAGATGATTTCAGCAATGGGAAAGACACCTTTGTATACATTTGGATGTGTTCATGTAATATATGTTAACATATATTAAATGTTTTTTTTCCTGGGGCTCTGTCTGGGGGGGCTTGTTCCAGGGTTTTGGTGGATGGTGCTGGCTGGAAAAGGTTTAAAGTTAGTTTGGAAATTATTAAGGGAGTTAGGTGAAGTGTGAGATGTTTCTTAAATATGGTTTTATTTTTCAAGGAATAAACCATGATTAAGTGGGGATTGTACTATAAAATGTTCCTTTCTGTTTTGGGTACAAGTCAGGTTAAAATTGACTTTGAAATTCTTTGTATAGGAAGTTTTGCATTTACTTCTATGGGGGAGGGAGACAGGGTTGCCAGGTGGAAAATTTTTTTCCAGCCTAAAGGAGCCCAAAATCCAGCCCAAAACCCGCCCAAACTCAAACCCCGCCCCTGACACCCCCGCCCCCGCGTCATCACCCCCGCCCCCGCCGTCATCAACCCCGCCCCCGCCGTCATCGGCCCCGCCTCCCCCGTCATCGGCCCCGCCTCCCCGTCACTAACCCCGCCTCCCCCATCACTAACCCCGCCTCCCCTGTCACTAACCCCGCCTCCCACGTCACTAACCCCGCCCAGAAACGTCATTAACCCCGCCCACCGCGGCCGAAAAAAGCCGGCGAAAAAACCGCCCCGAAGCCAAAAAGGAGCCCAAAAAACCGCAACCCGCCGTGGGCAAAAATTTCCCGCGGCGGGTCGCGGAAAACCGCCCAATTGGGCGGTAAAACCGCCCACCTGGCAACACTGGAGGGAGATTCTAAACAGATCAGAGGAAAAAAAAATAGTCTTTAGCTGACAAGCTGATTGGTTGAGTGATGTCAGGTGTTCCTCTAGTGGGGGTGAGTTGCCAGGGAGACTGCTGAGTGAACTGAAGACCAGAGCAGGGAATGACTGGGATAGAAACGTATGCTGAGTGTATGAAATATAAGAAATAAAAGTATATTTTATGAGTTTAAAGTGAAATGTGACATGGAAAAAAGGTACTTTGATATTGAAAGTGAGTGAAGGTGAGCCTTGGTACTGAGAATGAGATGATTTGAGCTTAAAAGTGAGTACTTAAATAAACAGACTGCCTTTTTCATGGCTGTGTTGCTGAATACATGTGGGGAAAACTGGTGTGATTCAGGTGAGTGAGAGCTGCAGAAAGCTGTGAGAAATTTTAAACCAAATTTAGTTTGGTTTGGAGTGAAACAGAGGTATGTCCCTGCATGCAGTGAATGGAATGGTTAAGTTCTAAGGGAATTTAAGGTCATGGAAGGTGGAATGAGAGTCTATATGCAAAGGTAATAAGAGGACACATGGCTGCCTATCCTGGTAAGAGTGAGAGAGGTTGTGCTTTGTGCTGGGAATTATACTAAGTGAGAGAAACTATAAGGGTGTCAGGGAAAGAAACGTGCTAGAATTTAAAGGGGAAAATTGAAGGTGAATCTGTTGTTTGGAGAAAGAAACTATTAGGCTGTGTCTGAGGAAAAGGTGTGTTGTTTGTGAGTGCTCTGAGTTCACTGCAAGGTCTGTCAGGTGGCAGATTAAGCCCTGCTTTTGTATGATTGCTGTATTCTCCAGATTGATCTGATAGCTGTGCAGGGAAATATTATGTTTTTATGTGAAGTCTGTGAGCTGGAATGTTGTATTACTATTTGTATACGGAATGTGTTACTGTGTGATGGTTCTGAATGCAGTGCTGAAGCCTGCTGGATTTTAGACTAGGGAAACAACAGTGAGAAATAGGTTTTGTAGTGAGAAAACCTTTAACTTATTTTATTTCAATTAGAGAGTGTGGCCACAGTATTGAGAACTGATTAATTGTCACCAGTGTGGAGTCAGGTCCTGGACAAGCAGGGAGTTTTAAGATTTTGCATCCGGTTATTTTCTTTATAAGTGAGGTTTAGGGAGAAGAGATCAGTGAATTATCCTCTGAAGGGTTCCAGCTGAGCTCCAACGCAAGAAAGACCTCACCTAAATAAATTCAAACACAGCTAAGTGACATTTGCAAAGGGTGTTGAAGGACATATAATTTTTTTGTTGGTTCACAACATTTTGGGGGAAAACTAAAGAACAGAACAACATCAAATATAAAAATCCATGTTTTTCTGACTTGCCTAAGTGCTCTGGGTTCAAGTGAGATCCTTGCACAAACATCCATAAAACCCATAAAGACTCAAATTCTGACATCAATAGCAAGGAAAGAGTATTACAACAAATATCTGATTTTGATTATAAGACAATTTAAATATTTATCTGAAAAGGTTCTTTTCTGCCTTTTTAGGTGATTTTGTTTAAAGAAACCGAAAAAGTTAAGGGTATTCATGTACAACTACATTTGAATGTTGAATATGTTATTGCAGTTCTATTAAGCCACACACTAATTGTGAATTTGAGTTTATTTGAATGAAAATGTGCTTGCATTTGTATTCAATAAAGAAAAAGATAATTTGCATATCTGAAGGTGTGGTTCTTCCAGTTCAGGAACAAATCCTAAATTTAGCTTCTTTTCCTCCTTTATTCTTTGAGAGTAAAGGACAAGGTTAGTTTATTTGTTCCACTCCCTCGGCTGTGAGTGTGTGTTCCCTGGATATTCGCCACGACTACAACCATCAGGTATCTGGGAGCACATCACTACAGTCCAGCCGAGAGGGGTGGTAACATTCACCCAAAACAGGACATGTCAGGGGAAGGAAAAACTGATATCAACAATCAACCTCAGGCAAAACCTCTATCAGTACAGCCACATATGCGGTAAGAAACAAGTAGCCATCTGCGTGCTTTCAGCCCTGTCCTAGCCATATCTGCATAAACACATGGCAAAAGAAACACATAGCTTTACTGAGTTGATGATGAAGAATTGGGTGATGTGTTTTTGATCTTATTCTAATAAATGTCTGTATTCCTCATTGGGACATAAATGGACCTGATACAGAAAGCCAAACCCCCACTATTCCTGCAATGATTTTTGATGTGGATATCTACATGGGAAGTGGCCAAACCAGTCTGCAGCTGTACTAGGTCAAACTTGGCATTTTTGTGATGGATGCAGATTGGCCTGACAGGGTTGCTACAGTCCTGGACTTTCCCCTTGACATACAGGGGCTTGTAGAATGTAATTGTGAGATGGGAACCACAAGTCCCTGTATGCATTGGGGTAAGGCCAGGACTGCAGTAGCCCTGCAGGGCCAATCTACATGGAGTTGGCCATCCTAGATAGCAGGTTAGGCTACCACTGATCCCAGCAAAGCACAGATTCTTCAGCTGGCTGGAGTTTAACATGGACTTGTTAATTGTTGAAGAATCTGTACTCCTTACTCCTGACACTTGCTTCCTGTGCACAAGTTTCTATAAAGAGCCAAGATGTGCATTTCAGAAAGCAGGAAATGTCTGGCCTGCTCCAGTCTGGATGAGTGTGCTTCTGTCAAGTATGGGAGTGTGCAAGTAAGAGCATTTTAGGCAGGACTCTTTAGGGGGGCTCTGGGTTGTGCTCTTGACATTCCAAAGCATTGTGGACATTGTAGTGGCAGATCTTGGGCAGAAAAATGCTTGCTAGAGATTCCTTAATGGGCCAAGATGTGCCTGTGAGAAACCCAGACCCGACTGCAACTCAGCAAGCTGGAAATGACTCAGTTCAGTTTTGTGTCATATGTACAGTGCTAACCAGTTAACCATTGCTGGAGGGAAACTTTTTGACTGTTCCTGCTTTTCTACTCACTTTCCCATACACTGTAATGTTAGGGTTCCATTATTCTATCCCAGGAAATAGGTGTAGCAGGTCCCATAATGCACCAGAATGAGTTTAGCCTAAAACCTGAAGGGCCCAAACGTCTCCCTTCTGGAATGGTGAACCTGGTAGCTCTGTATTTCCCTACGGACCAAAGAGGTACACAGCTCACCTCCGAATAGGGTTGACAACTTTATTCCAGATTCAGGTGACAAGGATGCTCCAATCTGGGGCTTACGCTGATGCATGCAGGGACTTGTAGGCTTCTTTTCTTAGAGAATGTAATGGGCAAATGAAAAGCACACATGCCTGCATGCATTGGGTGGGGCAGGACTGGATCAACCATGTGGGGCAAATGTGGATGTAATTGGAAAGCCTACCTGCAACTATATGCATAGCTGCATGAGCAGTATGAGTGGTACATGATAGAAACTGAGCACATATGACATACATTGCTAGTTCAAAACAATACATGCCCAGCAAGCATCCGTGTCTGTACGTGGCCTTCTCAAAGGCTTGGAAGAGGCGAGAGTGATGCAGGATGTAAGAGTCATGGGCAGACCCTGGGAAACTGGCTACCACGTTCGTGATGTGCATGTGGGCATTGAATGTTCAGGGAGTGGAAGTGATTGTAATTCTCTTAGGCCAGGTGGAATAAGTGCCACATGGGTGCAATGTATTACACCTATGACATGTGGTAGCCTATTGATGTTATAAAACTGTTCCTTGAGATCTGCCCACTGTTGACTGCTAGGTGATTCCTAACCTGACTCATGGCCTGCAGTACCTGGTGGAGACATCTGGAGGCAGAGGACATCCCCATGCCGCAGACTGCGGCTATAGATGGTTGGAATGAGCTGGCTGCAAAAGATGTAATGCTCTCAGCATTTTCACAATGGTGCATTGAGATGTAAAGCACTTTGCTAGCGCTGCACAATGTCAGTCATTTCTGGGTATGCCTACACTCCACCCAATTCTCCCCAACTCTGCCCCTTCACGCGCTACACACTACCGCCGAGTTTGCTGCAGGCTAACAGCAATTTTACCACAACGACACCTACCATGTGGTCACACCAAGCGATAACA
The DNA here is from genome assembly GCF_901765095.1 of Microcaecilia unicolor. NCBI lineage: Eukaryota > Metazoa > Chordata > Amphibia > Gymnophiona > Siphonopidae > Microcaecilia > Microcaecilia unicolor. The sequence continues at coordinate 319,665,004 of NC_044033.1, forward strand.
TGCACCAATCCACACGTTAAACACCTCATGCAGCTTAGTAAAAGGGCCCCTTAGTCTTCTCAAGGTTTATTTTTAGTTCATGCTGCTGTATCCAATCACCTATTATAGCATCTCTCCTTAGGAAATTGCTTTAATTTCATTTTATAAGCATGTACATAGAAGCATATCTCTCATTATCAGGTGAATTTATTGTGCAATGTATGCTAACTGCTGAATAAGTACCAACATGAGGAACTCTGAAGTAAGGAGTGTTGCACAAAATCCTCATGCTTCTACCTAGATGGATCCACCAATAGATTAAAACCATCTAGCTGGCTTCATATGTATGCAAGTGGACTGGTCTCCTTTAGGTGAACTTTCTAACTTTCTCACCTTCCAGAAAGGGATAGAAATAATCAGTGTGTTTTTTCCTAATAAAAAAGGTGCCGGTACTCAAATGTTGGGCCACCCTTCAGGAGTGGGGTGATCACTGAGGAACCCACCCCATAATAGCCAGGCCCCCTGCAACCAGTCACAGAATCTATGACAAGGCAGAATTGGTGTGTAGAGCATAAGCTCTTTCATTAAAACTTGGAGTCCATGGGTCAATTTTAGCAGACAATGGAAAAGGAGCCGGTACTGAGTACCCCCAAGTACCCCCTCAAAAAAAGCCCTGGAAATAATTGTAAGAAAATAGTAGAATAAAGAGAGCATCCAGTGTAATCAGTGGGAGGCTTTGGTGGCAGCAGAACCCTTCTTTGTCTTAAAAACCAGGACTCCTTCTTGAAACAGTGCCTTAAGTTTGTATCTCCCTCTTCTGACCATACCACAGCTAGGGAGAACCTTCCAGCCTGCCTTATCAGCATTGTTCCTGGGCTAGAAAACATCCAGAGCAGTAACATATTAAATATAAGGAGATAGGGCAATGGACACCTGCACATTTCAATCTATCTGGATCCCTAGAGGAATTGGGGGCCTCTCTACATCCTTTCTATTCTACTCCAGAAGTAAGAAGAAAAGGAGGTCACAGGGGCATAGCTATGGGTGGGTCTGGGGAGGGCAGGTCCACCCAATCTCAGCTCAGGCTCACCCAGTTTGTCCTCATCCATCAATTAGTGCCAGTCTTCTAGGCGCTAGTTAGGCTGCACTGCACATGCTTAACTTCAGTCACATGCATTGCAAAGACAGCCGACATGTAACAAGTTAGAAAGGTTAAAAAAAAAAAAAAAATGCTTACCTGTGGGGTCTGGTTGGGGTTCTGGAGGTAGTGGTTGTGGGTGATAGAAGAATTGGAGTGGCAGTGTGTCGACGTCATGATTTTGGGGCTCTGGGGCTCTTCGGGGCCGATTTGGGGTATGTTTTTGTGGGACTGGCAAAGCCGGGGCCTGGGAGGAGGAGAGACACTGTGAGAAGTAGCGCCACTGTTTTTGGGCGCTATTGCCATTTTCGGGCGCGGGGGAAGAAGCGCTGAGGCCGGTGAGAGGAAGGTGACCGGTTTTTGAAGGGGAGGCGTCGTCGGGTCATTTTCAGCGCCGATTTGGGGCCGTTGGAAGCGCAGCCAGCGCTGTGAGGACGTCGGGAGAGAGAGAAGCATGGAGGGGCGCCGGGAGGAGCAAGCGCTGACGCGGGAGACGTTTCAGAGGCGAGGAGGCGTGTGCATGAGGCGGCGCACCTCATGCACATATTGGGAACATGCGTAGTTACGAGTAGGCCGAAGCCGGGGCCTAAATTTTGGGCCGGCTTCGGAGCTTTTTTATTTTTACCTCCGATTTTGGACAGAGACTTCGAGGACCGGAACCAGCAGGGGTCTTTGAGTGAGAGGAAATTTGGCAATCAGGTAAGGGGATTTTAAACCTAAAATTTAAGTTAGTTTAATTTTTAATTGTGAAAATGCGGTTTTTGATTTTTAATAAATCAGGGGTTAATCGGATTTGGACGGAGTTTTCTGTTTTGTGATCGGGGAATTTTTTGTGATTTTTCGGGTGAGTTAGTTTCGGGGTTTAATTATTTTAAATGTTAGTTTTAGTTAAAGTGTAAAAATAAGGGTATGGAAAGGGTTACAAATATTAATTTTGACGGGATAGGTAGGGAAGGTGTTGACTTAATTTTTAATAAGTGTTGAATTAAAATTTGGGATTTTGGGGGGGTTTCGGGGAGAAAGATGTGGGGCGGACATAAAAATTAATTAAATTTAAATTCTAAAAATATGGTTTAATGTGGGAAGTAGTGCTTAGGGGTTGGGGTGATTTTGGGCAAATTTGAGTGATTGGTGTTATTTTAATTTGGTAATTAGTATTTTTCCCATTATTCCCTATGGGAAAAATAAAATTAAAATGGCGTTTGAGTGGTATTGGTGAAAATTCTAAGCCACTTTCAGAAAAAAAATGGAATTTTAGGGAAGCATCTGATTGGTCAAGGGGGGATTGGAACTCAAGCCATGGTCCGGTAACCTGGGAGACGGCTTGGCTGGCAGTTGGTCAGAGTGGTTTTGACCTTCAGTGAGTGAGGAAGCGCTGTGGTGTTGTGAGTGAGGAAGAGTGATTTTGGGTGAAAAGAGGAGAACAAATAATTTTAGGGTAATTGGATTATCAAGGGTAATTAAGAAGTATTTAGGTGGGATTAAAATTTAGAGTGAAGAGTGTTTCCTTAAGTTTTTTTTGAGTTTGAATGTCCTGGGTGAGTAAGAAGTGAATGAGAGTGAAAGTTAGGGTAGTTAAGGTGAGGGGGGAGGTTAGGTGGCTGTGTTATTTTTTTTTTTAAATTGGGTTTTGGGATTTTAGGTGAGAGTAAAGAAAAGAATCTTGAAAGGCTGTATGAGTGCAGGGAAGATGAAGGAGTGGAATGTTGAGAAGTAAGGCTGGCAGTGGAATGTTGAGCTGCGCTGCACTGCTGCAAGTGATCAGACACTCTGTCTAGCCTAAGGAATATAAAAAAAAGCCTAGAATTGAAAAGAGAAGGGTGTTAAAGTTAATTCTTGTTTCTTTAGCTAGCGAGCCCCAGTTTATTGTTACAACTCCCCATAAATAGAATATTCTTTAAGTTTTAAAATAGGAAGGCAGGGTTTTGCTCCCGTTTCATTTGTTAAGCGTGAGGTGTAGCTCGAAGATGGCACGGAGGGAAGAGTGAACATCGGAAGAATTGTTGGGCCCCACCGCAAGAAAGATCCAGTGGACAATTTCGGTGACAGCTAAGTACTATTGTAGAAACAAAAAGAGTTAAAGAATACAATTAACAGAAACAGTCAATGATTATACTTACCTAAAGTCTCCCGGGAGTGAAGATCCTTGTGATACCTGAAAAAGAAAAGAATAACAAAGAATCAAATTCTTAATAGGGGTGGGTCGCTGATTTAAGGGGTTTATCTTAAAACTATACATTTTCTTGTTCAAAAAGGGGAAGGTTAAGAGTAATAATACTTATCTGATTTGTTCTAGTCTACGATGATAAGGTTGCGAAATCTGTAAAGAAAAGAAAAAGTTAAAGGGTTAATCTTCTGAAAATGTGTTGGTTCAGTTAAGGAAACTGCTAATAGAAATTATAGTTAAGTTATTAATGCAATTTTTGACTATTTTCATCCACTGAAACTGTTGGTGTTATTCAATAAATACAAAATTATTTAATCTACCTAGCTAGTTTGGTCTTTCTCAAAATCAGGAGTAATCTAATTTTTAGTTTTTTTCCCCCTTTGCTTCAAGGAAGTGAAGGGCGTGGTTAGTGACCTGTGCAGCTTTCTGACGCTCAGTGGTGTGGAAGCTGGGAGTTGGCCACGACTAGTTACATCAGACTCCCAGCAAAGCACTGTTAACCGAGCGTGAGCTTAGCTGATTACAGACAGCAAAAACAGAAGCTCTCCTCCTACCTGCCTAATTTTGTTTAGTGCATGTCCGGGTCAGGAAATCGGGAGTTGGTCGAATTCACTGCTCCGTGGGCAATTTTCATCATGGCTGCTCTAGAGCCGTGCCGCTGCTGTCTCAGTGCTGTGCTGTGCTCAGCTCTACTCTCACCATCCGACTTTTGGTCTCAGTGGGTGCCTGCTTTGCCTTGCCCTTCAGTGCCCTCGTGATGCACATGTCGCAGGAAAAATCTGCCGTTAGTGCTGTGGGTCTGCCGGCCAGGTTTTCTCCACTGTGCCAGTACTCTGAGCTCTCTAGGACCCGGTCTCGGACTCCTAGCCTGCTGGAGTTAGCTATTTTTGGACCTTCAATCAGTTCCCCAGCCCTAGGCCTCAGCACCCCCCTGCGGCCACAAACAGGCACAGGAGCCAGCACACTGTGCACAGTCTGCAGTGCTCCGCACCTTCCACCACGTGCACATTGACTGCATAGTGTGCAAAATTTGGGAGATGCAAGCCCAGCTTCCCAGGTAAACAAATATTTTTTTTAATATGTATAGTGTAATACTGGTGGGCTTCTGGGTGAGGGTAGGATCTTCACTATCTAGGGGGGGAAGGTATATTTAATCATTAAATGGGTGCACAGGTTTATAGAATTCAGTGGTGTTCCTAGGTCTAACACCCTGGGGGTGCAGGGAGCAGCTGCATAGCTGTCAGCTCCACCGGCTCCCTGCCCCAGAACAGGAAGTAACGTCAGAGGGAGCAGGGAACCCGTGGTGTATCAACTGTGCTTTGTGATATAAATCTAGGAGGAAGAAGATTTACCAATAGAGCAACTGTGCTACTTATTTAACAGTGTTGACCCAGATGCATGTGGGTTGAAGATCTTCGTTCAGTTTGAGCTTAGTGGCTCAAGGATTCTCATCTTAAGAACGATGATTTACAGTGAAGTCCTAAGGAACATGACGCAGTGAGGAACCCAGAATAGAGTTGTATTGCTAGGACTGGTGCACTGTGAATTTAAAGAAAGGACTGGTGTATTGACATAATTAATTAATGTTTATGCTTAATTAATGTTTATGTGATATAGGAGGCACTGTTTAGTAATAGCCAGAGCTCATCTGTATTGGGTACATTTGTGTAAGATTTAAACATTTGGTGTGTTAGTGATTGTATGGATGTGAGTGAATGATAGTGTATGAGAGAAAATTTTTTTTAATCTAATGACATTGAGTTAATTTCTTATAAATGAATAAATAAAATTAAAGGATTTTTTGTATTCTCAACGGTTGTAGGTGTGTTGTTATGTATTAGAGTATGACCAATTATGGAGTGTAAACCTTGATTAGTAGTACATAATATTTTAAAAAGTCATAATAATATATATGATTAGATTTCCTCCTGGTTTTTGTGAAGAAGTCAGTAGAGTAAACAGTTCCAGAGACACCAAGTTACTCGGTTCCAGGCTGAAGACTTTTTGGCCAGTCCTGGTTTTTCACTTATATACACTGTCAGCTAGCACATTTGCTTATTTCCGATCTGACGAAGAAGGGCAACCTTCAAAAGCTAATCAAGAAATGTATTAAGTTATGTCCAATAAAAAAGGTATCATCTTATTTTCTTTTCCATGTTTTATTTTGTTTGATTTCTATTGATAACCTTAAGTGGACTAACACGGCTACCACACTCCTCAATTTACATTCCAAAGCATTGTAGTGCTCGTATCACCCCTCACCTCAAGTCACTTCACTGGCTTCCGATCAGGTACCGCATACAGTTCAAGCTTCTCCTACTAACCTACAAATGCACTCAATCTGCAGCCCCTCATTACCTCTCTACCCTCATCTCCCCTTACGCTCCTACCCGTAACCTCCGCTCACAGGACAAATCCCTCCTCTCAGTACCCTTCTGCACCACCGCCAACTCCAGGCTCCGCTCTTTCTGCCTTTGCTTGGAATAAACTCCCTGAGCCCATACGCCAAGCCCCCTCCCTGCCCATCTTCAAATCCTTGCTCAAAGCCCACCTCTTCAATGTCGCTTTCGGCACATAACCACTGTACCTCTATCCAGGAAATCTAGACTGCCCCCAATTTGATTGACTGCACTTTTTTGTCCTTTAGATTGTAAGCTCCTTTGAGCAGGGACTGTCCTTCTTTGTTAGATTGTACAGCGCTGCGTAACCCTGGTAGCACTTTAGAAATGATAAATAGTAGTAGTAGTAGTACCTGATCCTGCCCATTGAAATTAGTGCTGCAAGTCCCATAATGCACCAGGATGGAGTGGTCAGAAATCCAGAACTGTCCCAAAATCTCCAGCCTGGAACTGTGTAACTTGGCATCTCTGCAGTTCACCTTAAGAGCACTCCTTCAACAGGGCACTTTAAGGTATGTTAATTAGAATGCTGAGCCTAAGTCAGAAGAGCATAACACAGGCAGAGAGCAGAATAAAATCCTGTGTGGGGACAGAACAGAGAGGCATAGAACAGGGAGAGTAGGTGCTCTAAGAGAGATTCCAAGCACAAGCAGCAGTGTTTGAAGACCTGCCTGGTACAGGAGGACGGGGTCCTCCAGGAGAGTCCTAGTCTGTGACAGCAGTGTTTGAAGATATGTTTACATTGGGAAGTATTTGCCCAGCCTGTGACTGCAGTGTTTGAAGATAGGTCAAGGTGGGAGGATTACAGAATACAAGTAAAGCACTGAGGTGAGCCTGCTGGGAGCGGTCACTGTGAATATTACTACTACTACTTATCATTTCTATAGCGCTACAAGGCATACGCAGCACTATACACCATACACAAAAGACAGTCCCTGCTCAAAAAGCTTACAATCTAGATAAGACAGGTAAACAGACAAAACAATTAAGGGTAAGGGAATACAGACAGAACAATTAAGGGTAAGGGAATAAAGAGGTGAGGATAAAGGGCAGGGCAAGTGAGTTAGGAGTCAAAAGCAGTGGTAAAGAGGTGGGTTTTGAGTTTGGACTTGAAAATGGCTAAAGACGGGGCAAGACGTACAGGCTCAGGAAGTCTATTCCAGGCGTGAGATGCAGCCAAATAAAAGGAACGGAGTCTTGAATTAGCAGTAGAGGAGAAAGGGACAGATAGGAGAGATTTATCTACAGAACGGAGTACTCGAGGGGGGACATAGGGAGAGACAAGAATGGAGAGGTACTGGGGAGTGGCAGAGTGAATGCACTTAAAGGTTAATAGGAGAAGTTTGAATTGAATATGGAAATGGATAGGGAGCCAGTGAAGTGACTTAAGGAGGGGGCTAACGTGAGCATAGCGACTTTGGCGGAAGATGAGTCGTGCAGCAGAGTTTTGGATTGATTGAAGAGGAGAGAGATGGCTAAGAGGGAGGCCGGTGAAAAGTAGGTTTCAATAATCAAGACGAGAGGTGATAAGAGTGTGGATAAGGGTTCTGGTAGAGTGCTCAGAGATGAAGGGATGGATTTTGCTAATGGTGTAGAGAAAGAAACAACAAGTTTTGGCAATCTGCTGAATGTGATCAGAGAAGGAGAGAGAGGAGTCAAAGATGACCCCAAGGTTACGAGCAGGTAAGACAGGGAGAATGAGAGTGCCATCTACCGAAATAGAGAAAGGGGGGAGGGAGGGAGAGTATTAAGCAAATGATAAGTAGTAGTAGTAGTAGTGTGAGTTAATGAAGCTGGGCTTCAGGGAACCAGGGAGAGGAAGTTCCTTTATGGGTAAAATGAAATTCCATTTGAATCCTGCCTAAGTTTGCATACCAGATCTGTGACAATAATAGATGTTTGGTAGCTTTTGGTTCATAATATAGACATTTCTTTTGGTTTACATTCTCTCCTGTGTGTATCTGAGAAGGCTCTATGCCTGGCAGCCATGCATGCTGTGACAGTTTTCACTAATGACTCATGATTGTTATATAAAGCTCTATTACCACATGATGGGTATACCCTCACTGATGAAAACTAGAAGACAAATTTCTATCAGTTTGTCTCTCTGTTTAGGGACAAAATAACGTTCCTAAAAAGAAAATGGCATCAAATTTGGTGTGGTTAGAAAACTAGTAAAAGACACATCAGTTCCAGAGAAATAAAGTACCCAAAAACTTTGCCAAGTGCATTTCTATGAGGGGGAGAATTCCAGCAGCTGCAGCATAAACATTAATGCACTGAAAAATGACTATTTGTGGCATACAATTTTCATGGAGTAAAGAATTCATAAAATATGCATTTACCGCTCCCCACTTCTGCCTTTGGGAATGCCTTCACAAACAATGACTAAACTTATATGCCGACATTGGACCAGCAAATAATCAAGAAAGTTGATTCTAGGTACAAAAGGCATATGCACTTCAATTCCCTTGAGAAAGCCAGAAGTTAAAGCAGGCGAAACGGAACCTATCGGAAACGCAATTAAACATAGTAACGTGGTAACATAGTAGATGACGGCAGAAAAAGACCTGCACGGTCCATCCAGTCTGCCCAACAAGATAACTCATATGTGCTACTTTTTGTGTATACCTTACCTTGATTTGTATCTGTCTTTTTCAGGGCACAGACCGTATAAGTCTGCCCAGCACTAGCCCCGCCTCCCAACCACCAGCCCCTCGATTTGTATCTGTCTTTTTCAGGGCACAGACCGTAGAAGTCTGCCCAGCACTAGCCCCGCCTCCCAACCACCAGCCCCGCCTCCCAGCACCGGCTCTGCCATCCAATCTCCGCTAAGCTCCTGAGGATCCCTTCCTTCTGAACAGGATTCCTTTAAGTTTATCCCACACATGTTTGAATTCCGTTACCGTTTTCATCTCCACCACCTCCCGCGGGAGGGCATTCCAAGCATCCACCACTCTCTCCGTGAAAAAATACTTTCTGACATTTTTCTTGAGTCTGCCCCCCTTCAATTTCATTTCATGTCCTCTAGTTCTACCGCCTTCCCATCTCTGGAAAAGGTTCATTTGCGGATTAATACCCTGTTTCTTCTTTCCTCCAGGGTATACATGTTCAGGTCAGCAAGTCTCTCCTCATATGTCTATTAAGATAAGTGATACAAGGGAAACACCGTTAAGATAAGTGCTACAAGTTAAGTGCCACAAGTTAGAATTCAGCACAATTTATCATAGTATCTGACGAATATACAAGCAAATATTGCTCATAACTGGAGGTTTTTTAACCGGTGAAGAAAGAGTCTGTGAGTCACACAGAAGTTTAAACTAGACCACACACAAGCAGAGGCTTTTTCCTCCATAGTGTCATGGACTCCGCCCCTCAGGAGCAGACCACGCCCAATTTCCAAATAAAATTTCTCTCGAACTGTAGTCGGTGACCTGTATCCGGGCTGTCTGACTCCCAAAGGACGGTGTCCACACCAAAATATAGGAAAGGTTATAGGAAAGGAGGTAATTTAGGGAAATAAGGATAGAACAAGGGAAAATATAAGGTACAACAATTTCTAAACCAAATAACCAGTCCTCAATAAACTTTAAAATTTAACAATTTATTTGTCAGATAAACAAATATATATATTCCTAAAATAACTACTTTAATTTCTATTTTCTAGGTTATCGTCTCTTCAATTCGTTAACAAAACATCATTTTATAAACATCAGATAAGTATTCAAACGTTTGTTTCTCCTTTGTCTCTTATCTATTTGCAATTCTATTTCACTTTCTCTTTTCTCAAAGAATTGATACTTTTCTTTACTTTTGTTTTTCAGGTCCTGGACACCACTCTATACAACATAACGGTAAGTGTGTTTAAGTTTATTTTCTTTTTATCTCTTTTCCTTTAATTTCTTTACCACACTCTGTTGTCTTCTTTGTTCTTGGCTGGCTCTTTGACTTTTCTTGAAACGTTGGGGCCCTTGATATGTTCAGTATTCTTAAGGTCAAGTATTTTCTTTTAAGACTTTCTTCTTTCACCTACACCTGTCCTTAACCAAAGTAACTGAAGAGAAAACCCTTACTCCTTAACTTTTTCTCTGTTTACCTAATGGAAGGGTTTAAATTATACACTGGCCATTCTAGATAATAAAAATAAATTAATCAAATACCCTAGACTAAATTTCCTATGCTAATTGACTTTTTTTTCTATTCTCACAGAGAGCTCCACTCTTCTTTACAGCTTTTCTCACTTTCCCATATACACTCTACAGTCACTCAAGACTTAACCCCTATCTCAACTTTCATTAAATTTTCATACATAAAATTTTTATTGTTTTCCTCTCAATCACTTTCATTTCACCATAAAACTCACTTTTTCACTAAACTTTGTCATTTACACAATTTCCATACTTTGTAGGCCTTCACTTCGCACAGCTATTTCACACACACCCTTCTCCCTCTGTGTTCAGAAGCTCTCTCTCCAACTGCCCACTCGGCCGTTGCCTAGACAACGGAGCTTCCCTGGACATTCCGCCGTCCAGACAACCAATCAGGTGCTCTACTTGATTTGGAATTCCTCCACCTGTCCATCATGGAACCCCTAACCAAAATTCCATTCTCCATTTTAATCAACTGTTTACCCATTAAAAATCATTAAAAACATATATTTTCCCCAATTTTTACCCCTAAACTCTTCCCAATTAACTTCAAAATTTCCATGCCGCCTAATATAAATTTCCCCATAATCCCTATATTTTTAGAATTCAAATTAACCCTTTCCTTACCCCACAATCAAACATTACCCCATAACACTCCTCCGAAAACCCAAAACTCCCCAAAAACCTATCCAAAAATTAGAAGACCCCTTCCCGGACATAATATGTCGAAATTATTAAAATCGGACCATTTAAACCCCCCAAAGCACCCCAAAATGTCCCCCTATTAAATTACCCCCTTAAACCCCAATTTTCAAATTACACCCCCCCCCCTAATTTACCTAAACTAACCCTCCTGAACACAAATCTGCAAACAGAATTTAAATCCGTTAAACCGTTCAGAATCTACGCCCCTCTACCCCTATTATCACAATTTAAATAATATAAAAAATAAAATTTGGGGCCAAATACCCCCTTACCTGAAAGGAGAATTTCACCTTATTCGGAGACCCCCTCCGGTTCTGGTCCCGGACGTCCGGATGCAAAAACGGAGACAAAAATCAAAAAATCAAAAAAACTCCCGGAGCTCCGTCCGAAAATTTAGGCCCCGGCTTAGGCCTAAACGGAGCTCCGGTCCGGCGCGCATTCCCGACGCGCGTGTGGCGCGCCCCCATCGGGAGCACGCTCGTACTCTTCCTCTCCTCTCTTCGCCCCTCCTCTCCAACTCCAGGCCTAAAAACAGGCCTCGCTCGCTTCTTCGGCGCCTCTGCGCCCACCCCCGAACCCGTCCTCCACTATTCTGGTCCGGGGATGTCCCCAATCGCCCCCGGACACGAAAACAGCGGCGCCTCCGCGCCCACAATCCCGCGCCCAAACCCCGACGCGAAACGGCCCCAAAACAGGGCCCGAAGACCCAACAAGTCGCGCTGCCGGCTGCAGCTGATTCGGGACCCCGAATCGGCTCAAAAAAACCTCTTCCCAGCTCCTAATGGGCCCGAAATCGGCCCCGACATCCAAACCCTCCCCGGACTCCCAAATTTGGCCCCAACTCAGCCCCGAATCGTCTGAGGCCCCAGACTGAAACCCGGGTAAGTATTATTTTTTTTCCCTTTAATTTCTTCCTTCTTAACCCCTTGTTACATTCACCCATGCTTTAGAACTGAATATTGTCCCCAATATTACTATATTATTCTTTACAATCACATACCACCACACAAACTTTCATGAATCCTATAACATCACTTCCTATAATCACTCTCAACCCAAATCCCCATTTTCTTCTTAACCACCCTCAGTCATCCTTATATATTCAACTCCATTCAATCCTATTCTATATCTTACTCATATTTTTCCCCTTATATAACTCTTTAAACAACATTACAAATATTTTCATCTTGCAAAGTATACCGTTAAACTTTAACACTACATTTCCAAAACATTTCATAAATTTTCCAAAATTTATTTTCAAATTCTTAAATTGTTCTTTAAAATAACATAACTAACTTCAACTGTAATTTATTTTTTTTTCTTAAGTCATACTTTTCATTTAAATACAAAATTTTCTTGTAAATATGTCGAACATTTTCCTTTGGTACTACGTTTTGACATTCGGATGTTATCAACATTTTCTTCTAATGTAGATTCACTCACAGGATTAATCCTAAATTCTGTGTAAACCAAATATCCTTCATCTATTACATTTTTTACTCTCTTTGAGCAGTCTGATTTCACCATTTGACAACTCTCAATTTGAGTCTCTTCAATTCCTTCCCTGCACATATAATATTTCTTTACTAAATTCCTATTAATTACTTTTTCTTCCATTGAATTTTTTATTCTTAATACATTGGAAGTATCACCCCAAATTTGTACTATTTGGTATGGCTCCTCCTCCCATGTGTCCTGAATCTTGTGCCGACCACGAAAACCTCGCCTCTGCAGCAACACCCAATCCCCCTCCCGAAGAACTTCAGCCCTCGACTTCTTATTATATTGGCTTCTTAGTTTTTCATTTTGTTCCTCAGAAGCTCTTCGGGCCAGATCTCTCGCCAGATCTAATTTGGACTGGTGTCCAATCTTCCAAGGAATTAACTTGTCCTGTTTTCCAACATTCTTCTTCTTGTCTCACTAAATCCTGATGTGGCATCAAATTTTCTTTTCCCAAGAAAAGAAACGCTGGAGTCAATCCAGTAGCATTATGTATGGAACTATTGTAGATCTGGTTAATCTCAGGCAAGTATTTGGACCAGTACCTTTTCTTTCCAGGTGGAAAAGCACGTAATATCTGGTGAAATGTCCGATTGTATCTCTCACACCTCCCGTTTCCCTGCGGATGGTAAGGTGTGGTACGGGTCTTCTTTACTCCATATAGGAGACAGAGTTCTTTTATGACTTTGGACTCAAACACAGTTCCTTGATCGGAGTGCAACTTATCAGGTACTCCGTACATTGAAAACCAATGAGTGACCAGGATCCTCGCGGTTGTCTTTGCTGTTTGGTTTCTCGCGGCGACAGCGATAGTAAACCTTGAAAACATATCCGTCATCACGAAAACGTTTTCATATCCTCTGCTGTCCCTGTCTAATACCGTGTAATCCACTGCCAACACTTCGTGCGGTTTTACAACATTAAAACAACTCAATTCCGTTTTCTCAGCCGGGAATAATTTCTTTGAAAAACAGCATCTTTTGCAACTGTTAATCCATTCTTCTACATCTCTCTTCATTTTGGTCCAAAAATGTTCCTTTCGGAGATTCTTAAATGTCGTTTCAGTGGCAAAATGACCTCTATCATCATGGAATTGTTTTAATATTTCCTCTCTCAATTCCTTTGGTACCACCACCTGTAATTCTTCGCTGCCAAACCTACAGTCCTCATAGACCCTGTATAATACTCCTTCCCTTATCTGCAAACGTTCTCTGTGTTTCCACAGAAGTTTCTTATCCAGAGTATCAAGTTCTTCTAAACTTGGTAGACGATTTTCTTTCAGCCACCTCATCACCTCTCGAATAGTATCATCCGACTTTTGCTTTTTCACTATCTCGGACTGATGTTCAGCACACTGTAATGTACCACAGGTGTACTTTTTCTTCTGGACGGATTTTCTCTTTTTAGCATTCACTCTCACTCCTTTACACAGAAATTTCAGGAAATCTTTCTCCTCATCTGGATCGCTCAACTCCGGCTCTTCATTATTTGACAGTCTGGATAATGCATCTGCCACAGTATTGCTTCTGCCGGTCTTATACTCCACACTAAACTCTAGTTCCGCCAACTGAGCTAACCATCGCTGTTCTACTGCTTGAAGGTTCGCTGTATCAAGATATTTCAGCGGATTATGGTCCGTTCGTACTACAAATTTCTTATAGATGAGGTATTCTCGAAATTTCTCCGTGCAGGCCCACTTCAACGCCAATAATTCAAGCTTAAAGGCCGAATAGTTATTCGAATTCCTTTCAGATCTCCTCAGCCCTCTGCTGGCATACGCGATCACCCTCTCTTCGCCCTCTTGGATTTGACTAAGTACTGCCCCCAGGCCTTTGTAACTGGCATCAGTGGTCAGTATGAATTTTTCTGTGAATACTGGATATGACAGCACTGGAGCCGATGACATTCTCTCTTTCAGCTCTTCAAACGCACTTTGGCAAGCCTCTGTCCAAACGAATTTATTTCCCTCGGCCACATTTTTCCCGGTAATCAGATGTAGAGGAGCTGCTATCTGTGAAAAGTTCTTTATAAATCTTCGGTAAAAGCTCGCAAATCCAAGGAAACTCCGAACTTCTGTTTTATTTGACGGGATCTTCCATTCCTGTAACGATTTCACTTTTTCAGGGTCTGTGGATACCCCTTGTTGCGAAACAATGTATCCTAAGTATTTAACTTCCCTACAAGCAAATCTACACTTAGACGGCTTGATTTTAAGCCCATGTCCTTTCATTCTTATCAGAACTTTTTCCAACCGCTCCAGATGTTGGTCAAAAGTCGGCGAGTAGATTAAAATATCATCCAGGTACAGCAGGAGGACATTAAAAACATAATCGCTCAAGATTGTCTCCATTAATCGCTGAAATGACGCTGGGGCATTGCACAAGCCGAAAGGCATCCTGGTCCACTCATATAGTCCAAACGGGGTAGTCACCGCTGTCTTTTCAATGTCTTGAGGCCTCATTCCCATCTGGAAGTATCCAGATGTCATGTCTAGGGATGTGAACCACTGTGATGATCCCAGTGCATCCAACGATTCGTCTATCCTCGGTAGAGGATAGGCATCCCTTATCGTGATGGCATTCAGTTTTCTGTAGTCGCAACAGAACCTGATGCTTCCATCCTTCTTTTTAATTACCACAGCTGGAGATGCCCATGGACTTTGGCTTCTTCTCAATATCCCTTGTTGCACCAGATCTTGCACATGACTCTTGAACAAATCAAAAATGTGAGGCGATACCCGCCTAAATGGTTGACGTATTGGATTAGATGTTCCTGTGTTGATAGGGTGTGTCACCAAATTTGAAAACCCGATATCACTATCGTTCGTCGAAAACACTGTTCTATGTTTCCATAGCAGTTTCTTTAATTTATCAGCTTGTTCCATGTTCAAATTACTCCAGTCCACCTTCACATTCGGAATCTGATCTTCCCAATTATGTCCCATCTCTTCCTGAATTTCCCGATTCATTTCAGATGAAATCATTTCAGGTACCTGTACCTCAGCTATTTGTGATTTACTTGGTATAATTACATCTTGGACTCCGATGTTTACCATACGAACTAATACATTTCCTTTATTTTGAGTTACCAATGTATTAGCCACTAATACTCTCTCTGGTAAATTATTCTTTCCCGAAGCTGAGACCAACAACGGTCCTGAGACTCCTCTGATTTGCTGGCATTTTCCCAGTAATATCCTTTCCGACATTGCCGGTAAAATTTGTCCCACACGCCCTTGGAGTTTTACTAAACCCACAATTTCTTTAACCTGTGTAGTTCTGTTTTGGGAAATCTTTGAAAGAATTCTCGATATTTTCACAGGTTCCATCACAAAACAGGATAGGTCCTTAAACAGCCCCTCCAAATGTTGAAGTACGTTCATCCCTAAAATTCCTTGTACTGAGTTTTCTTCAACATGTCCTTCCAAGAAATTATCTTTTACTATAAACACACATCTTTTTGGTATCAGCTGCCCTAAACACTGTACATCTGCGTCGATGTATCCTAGTACAGGTAACTCTGTTCCGTTAACAGCCACTAATGTAAGTTGGCTTGCATCTTTGAGGCATCTTGTGTCCGGGAAGTTTTTGTAGAAAAAACTTGCTAACACGGTGGACACGTTGGAACCTGTGTCAACTGTACACAGCGTTTCCACACCTTCAATTTTTATCTTCAGAAGTGGACTAGACCCAATAGCCCGCTCTCCAAAAAGTTTCTCTTCTTGACTTTGCTCCCCACTTAGTTGTTTTTGCAACCTTACATTAGGTTTAAGGTTTTCACCTTTATTAGTGTTTGACTCTGCCTGATTATTTCCTGCTCTCATGGACGTTCCACTGGTCCCAGGAATTTCAGCATTCCTAGGTCTCTCTTCCTGTTTGGTTCTGTCAATTCTCTCACTGCGACAGTAGCGAGCGATGTGTCCTGGTTCTTGACAGCGATAACAGATGACATTATCAAAATTCGTTCTAGTAGGTTTCACCCTCTGACTTGAGCCGGAATACTCTCCTTGGTTATACGAGTATCTAGTAGTATCTCTTCTTCTCCTGTCCCCCTGTTCTTCCTGTCGCTCACATAGTCGCGAAAACATGTTCGTCATCTGTTGCATCATATTCATCATCATAGTGGTTTCTCTATTTTCTCCTCTCCCCACTTCTTCTTCGTTCTCCCTAGGTCTTTGGAGGATTCTCCTAGGTGCAGACTCACACATGATTAATCCTTTCTCCTCTCCGGCCCAGCGTATGGCGCTCTGCATAAGATCTGCAAAGGACATATGAGCATCATCTTCACTTCTTTTTGACACTTCACGGCGTAGCATTTCATCTTTTAACCCCAACACGAATTGCTCTTTCAGAGTTTCTTCGGCATTGCCGATCCTCCCTCTGTCTCTCTTCATAATTGCCTCTAACTTTTCTTGCAATTTGTATGCAAAGACCCGTATGCTTTCCCTATCTCCTTGACGAAGATTGTAAAACTCCTGTATTCTCAGCCCAATCGCCGCTCTGTCTCCATACACTTGTCTGAGAAGCTTGTAGATCTCCTCTACTGCACAATCTCGTGGTAACGTATATTTCACGGTGTCCAGCGCTATGCCCTTGAGATGGTCCCGCACCACTTCCACCTGGTCCTCTTCTGGCACTCTTAGAATCCTTAACCTCGACTTCATCCGGTCTATCCATTCTTCTACCCCGAGATCTTCAGGGCTTCTTCTAAAACCCGAGAAATCTGGAACTGTTCTGTCCTGAGGTATTATCACCGTATGTGTGACAATCTGTGGAACCCGACTTCTCACGTCACCGCTTTCGTTCTCCATGCTGCTTCAGGGGAGAGTGTTGCTACAGAGGCAAGGCCGCAAACAACACAAAAACCCAGACCACAACCACAGTACTGACACCCCCAAAATCAGACTGTTCACAAGAGGTTATATTATTTAGTAAATTCTTACTCTTACAAACCAAATTTTGTTAAATTTAACAATTGTTAACCCGCCCAAAGCTAGTAATCCTGCCGACTACGCCAATTTGTCATGGACTCCGCCCCTCAGGAGCAGACCACGCCCAATTTCCAAATAAAATTTCTCTCGAACTGTAGTCGGTGACCTGTATCCGGGCTGTCTGACTCCCAAAGGACGGTGTCCACACCAAAATATAGGAAAGGTTATAGGAAAGGAGGTAATTTAGGGAAATAAGGATAGAACAAGGGAAAATATAAGGTACAACAATTTCTAAACCAAATAACCAGTCCTCAATAAACTTTAAAATTTAACAATTTATTTGTCAGATAAACAAATATATATATTCCTAAAATAACTACTTTAATTTCTATTTTCTAGGTTATCGTCTCTTCAATTCGTTAACAAAACATCATTTTATAAACATCAGATAAGTATTCAAACGTTTGTTTCTCCTTTGTCTCTTATCTATTTGCAATTCTATTTCACTTTCTCTTTTCTCAAAGAATTGATACTTTTCTTTACTTTTGTTTTTCAGGTCCTGGACACCACTCTATACAACATAACGGTAAGTGTGTTTAAGTTTATTTTCTTTTTATCTCTTTTCCTTTAATTTCTTTACCACACTCTGTTGTCTTCTTTGTTCTTGGCTGGCTCTTTGACTTTTCTTGAAACGTTGGGGCCCTTGATATGTTCAGTATTCTTAAGGTCAAGTATTTTCTTTTAAGACTTTCTTCTTTCACCTACACCTGTCCTTAACCAAAGTAACTGAAGAGAAAACCCTTACTCCTTAACTTTTTCTCTGTTTACCTAATGGAAGGGTTTAAATTATACACTGGCCATTCTAGATAATAAAAATAAATTAATCAAATACCCTAGACTAAATTTCCTATGCTAATTGACTTTTTTTTCTATTCTCACAGAGAGCTCCACTCTTCTTTACAGCTTTTCTCACTTTCCCATATACACTCTACAGTCACTCAAGACTTAACCCCTATCTCAACTTTCATTAAATTTTCATACATAAAATTTTTATTGTTTTCCTCTCAATCACTTTCATTTCACCATAAAACTCACTTTTTCACTAAACTTTGTCATTTACACAATTTCCATACTTTGTAGGCCTTCACTTCGCACAGCTATTTCACACACACCCTTCTCCCTCTGTGTTCAGAAGCTCTCTCTCCAACTGCCCACTCGGCCGTTGCCTAGACAACGGAGCTTCCCTGGACATTCCGCCGTCCAGACAACCAATCAGGTGCTCTACTTGATTTGGAATTCCTCCACCTGTCCATCATGGAACCCCTAACCAAAATTCCATTCTCCATTTTAATCAACTGTTTACCCATTAAAAATCATTAAAAACATATATTTTCCCCAATTTTTACCCCTAAACTCTTCCCAATTAACTTCAAAATTTCCATGCCGCCTAATATAAATTTCCCCATAATCCCTATATTTTTAGAATTCAAATTAACCCTTTCCTTACCCCACAATCAAACATTACCCCATAACACTCCTCCGAAAACCCAAAACTCCCCAAAAACCTATCCAAAAATTAGAAGACCCCTTCCCGGACATAATATGTCGAAATTATTAAAATCGGACCATTTAAACCCCCCAAAGCACCCCAAAATGTCCCCCTATTAAATTACCCCCTTAAACCCCAATTTTCAAATTACACCCCCCCCCCCTAATTTACCTAAACTAACCCCCCTGAACACAAATCTGCAAACAGAATTTAAATCCGTTAAACCGTTCAGAATCTACGCCCCTCTACCCCTATTATCACAATTTAAATAATATAAAAAATAAAATTTGGGGCCAAATACCCCCTTACCTGAAAGGAGAATTTCACCTTATTCGGAGACCCCCTCCGGTTCTGGTCCCAGACGTCCGGATGCAAAAACGGAGACAAAAATCAAAAAATCAAAAAAACTCCCGGAGCTCCGTCCGAAAATTTAGGCCCCGGCTTAGGCCTAAACGGAGCTCCGGTCCGGCGCGCGTTCCCGACGCGCGTGTGGCGCGCCCCCATCGGGAGCATGCTCGTACTCTTCCTCTCCTCTCTTCGCCCCTCCTCTCCAACTCCAGGCCTAAAAACAGGCCTCGCTCGCTTCTTCGGCGCCTCTGCGCCCACCCCCGAACCCGTCCTCCACTATTCTGGTCCGGGGACGTCCCCAATCGCCCCTGGACACGAAAACAGCGGCGCCTCCGCGCCCACAATCCCGCGCCCAAACCCCGACGCGAAACGGCCCCAAAACAGGGCCCGAAGACCCAACAAGTCGCGCTGCCGGCTGCAGCTGATTCGGGACCCCGAATCGGCTCAAAAAAACCTCTTCCCAGCTCCTAATGGGCCCGAAATCGGCCCCGACATCCAAACCCTCCCCGGACTCCCAAATTTGGCCCCAACTCAGCCCCGAATCGTCTGAGGCCCCAGACTGAAACCCGGGTAAGTATTATTTTTTTTCCCTTTAATTTCTTCCTTCTTAACCCCTTGTTACAATAGACAAAAAAATTTGATAACACAATCACACAAATTTCAAATAGAAGTCTTCAGAAGTTGGTGGTCACGTTTAAGCCAATTAAAGTAAATGTATATGCAAACAGACATTCATGGGTGTCAGTTCCATGGGTGCAGTACATGCTTGAACAACCTCAATACACTCCAGCAAATTCCTTCACTGTGTCCAGGAAAGGGTAATTTGACTCTGCATGAGCACCCCCTCCAATCCTATTAAAAAGTTGGCTACTTTGCCTGCAAAAGGGTGGGAAATTTTCACATGGACACTGCACATGGAGTTTTCTTTTCAAAATGAGCTTGTAGGTGCAGAGAAGGAATATCCTCAAGGGCCTACGTGCCCCATTATGAACAGGCAAACTTTTAATTGAATGTCCTCTGAGTTTCCATGCCTTTCCCTATGCCCCAGTCATCTGACCTCAGTTGCATTTGTAGTCTTTTTAAACAGGCAGATCAAAACCTGTGAGTCCTTGAGGAAGAAGCTACAATCTATCCTGTACAATACAAATAGTAAGTCAGTCCCAGAAATGCAATGTTATATACTGTGTTTGTTTGTCTAAGATTTAAATTTGAATGTCTTGTAGATTTTCAACCTATGTGTTGGAAACAAATTCCTGACAGTAGAAATCAGTGATGACCAACCTCAGCCATCTCATGTGAAATTTCCTGACAGAACTTGCTTCTATAAGAGATTATGTCATTGTGTAATTTGGAATATACAATGAATTTGTAATTACAGTGAAATATCGATTATCTGACGTAAACGGTACTGACCTGTTGTCGAATATTTGAAAAGTCGGGTAATACGGAAGGTAACTCCTCAAACAATGCATAAACAAAGCAGGGTTCCAGCTCACAATGGGATCAGCGAAGGTCAGAAATTCGTAACTGTACTGTAGAGAAAGCTTTGATATTTTTCTCATCACTACATGTAACACACATGATAGCTGGCAGAAATAATAAAGCATTTGTACTATGTATAAGTGTGAAAAAAGTCTTGTTTTTAAATGAACATCAGCAACTGTGAACAGTACTTCTGCAGGAGTTCTATTTTTTTGAATCCGTTTTCTTCATACTGAGTAATCGTAAATTATTTTGGTTTTGTATTTGGGTGGCAGAGCCGGTGGGAGGAGGCGGGGCTAGTGCTGGGCAGACTTCTACAGTCTGTAACCTGAAAATGGCAGATACAAATCAAGGTAAGGTATACACAAACTGTAGCACATATGAGTTTATCTTGTTGGGCAGACTGGATGGACCGTACAGGTTTTTTTCTGCCGTCATCTACTATGTTACTATCAGGCTTATTTTCGAAAGTGATCGCCAGCAATCTTCCGACACAAATCGGGAGTTCGCCGGCGATCTCTCAATCCCGGCCAAATCGGTATTATCGAACGCTGATTTTGGCCAGCTTCAACTGCTGTTTCGTTGTGGCGCTGGCCAACCTTCAAGGGGGCATGTTAGGAGGGTAGCGAAGGCAGGAATGAGGGCGGAGTGGGGCGGGTTAAGAGATGGCTGGCTTCGCCGTATTATGAAAGCTTGAACGAGCATTTCGCCGGCCGGACTTGGTCCATGTATTTTTAGGACCAAGTCCCAAAAAAGAGCCCCAACTGACCAGATGACCACCAGAGGGAAGCGGGATTCACCTCCTCTTACTCCCCCAGTGGTCACCAACCCCCTCTCACACACACAAAAAAGAAAATTAAAACATTTTTTGCCAGCCTGTATGCCATACCCAGCTCCCTGACGGCAGTATGCAGGTCCCTGGAGCAGTTTGTAGTGGGTGCAGTGCACTTCAGGCAGGTGGACCCAGGCCCACCCCCCCTACCTGTTACACTTGTGGTTAATGTTTTTTGACAGATGTCGACCCACGGCTTTTGAGAGACCCTTTTCTTTGAAGTTCCTTCGGTTAAGTTGTCCTTTTATTCCACTTTACATATGTGAGTTCAACAAATAGATTTTTAAGTGGAAATTACATGATCACACAGATATCCATTAGCCCCTGATGCAGCCCAGTTGGGTGAAACACAGCCTGTGTCAGGCTTTTTAATTTCAATGTCATCAATTTCCATTAAATACTCTTTTTTTCATATATGTATCTGCTTTGTCTGTTTTCCATCTTGGAGTCTGCAGATCGGTTACCCACCTGTTTTCTTGGACCCTACTTCAATAAGCCTTCAGGATTGCAGGTGGTTTATATATTCAGGTCTAGTAAGTATTTTATTCTGTTCCCGGAGGGCTTACAATAAAAAATAAATAAATAGATGCATTAAATTGGGATTAGAATCTGGGTCACTTGGTTCACATTCCATTGTACAAACCACTAGGCTACTCCTCAGACTCGCTTCCTTTTTGGTTAAGAATGCCCCCCAAAAACCTGAAGCTGCCACAAAGCCTGGTATCCCCTTTCAGTTGCACTTTCAGGGGACATGGAAGGGGACAGCAACTACTGGAGTGGTCAGCTGCTCAATCAGAGCACCTTTTTGCAGTGGCGTCGCGAGGGCAGCTGACACCCGGGGCGGGTCGCCGCTGTGCACCCCCCCCCCCCGGGTGCAGCGCGTCGCACCCTCCCCCCTCCAGAGCGCAACCCGACGCACCCTCCCCCCTCCGGAGCGCAACCCCCCCCCCCCGAGAACATACCTCCTGCTGGAAGACGGTGAGGGGCGGGCAGGAGAGTCAATCCGCCGAGTGCACGCCGCTGGGGGGTGTCGGCGCCTCGCTGTTTCCTTGCTCTCTCTGCCCCGGAACAGGAAGTAACCTTTTCCAGGGCAGAGAGAGCAAGGAAACAGCGAGGTGCCGACACCCCCCAGCGGCGTGCACCCGGGACAGACCACCCCCCCCCTTCCTACGCCACTGCCTTTTTGTACTGTGGTAATCGTTGTTGGATGTTCTAATTTTGGGCCCTATCTAGTCCTGCCCAAAACACTCCCACAACTCCCCCTTGCTATTTGGACATACTGCAGTGTTGGATGTCCCTTTTCTGCCTTTGCAAAATCGGGATTTGGATGTTTCAAGTACAAGGATGTCCATTTGGGCATTTTGAGACATCCATACGTTTTGAAAATAAGCTCCATAGTATATGATAGACTTTCATAAAATCATGAGAGCTGTGGAATAGTTAAATAAGGAACTATTGTTTAACCTTTCAAACAACACAAAACAAGAGGTTATTCAGTGAAACTGATGCCAGCAAATTGTAAACAAACTGTTGACATTTTTTTCACAGAGCCCATAATTAAGTCATGGAATCTGCTCCAAAGAATATGGTCAATGATTGTAATATGACTATGGAGTATAATATTTATTAATTATTTTAACAATGTATTAGCTCATTGTTTTATATATGATTACAGCCTAAGGCCACTTTTTGTGTTATGTTTTGTCTTTTTCTCCTCCTTTTATAAATCTTATTGTAAACCGCTTAGACATTATTGTTATTAAATTTGAGATATATCATATAAAGGGGCTCTTTTACTAAAGGGCAATAAAATCCGTGCTTAGTGCATTCTAACATGTGACTTTTCCATGCACTTAGCCCAGAATTAATGTGGCATTTATGAGGAGGGGTAAAATACTTTAATGCAGGTCATGCATTAATGTTGTCATTAGTGCATGGCCCCTGCCTAAAGTTTATAGGGGAGAATTTACTGCCTCCTATTTAGGAAGCATTAGGTGCTCCCATGTTAACTCTGGGTTTTGGTATTTGGGGAATGGGGGATTTGGGGTCCATTGAACAACCAGGGCCTTAGATATGGGGGTGGGTGGTCTGGGATCCACTGGACCACCAGACCACAAGGACCTTAAGTCTTTGGAGGGGTCTGGGCTCCATAGGACCACCAGGGCTTATTGTTTTCTGGGTATGTTCTTAAGAGCTGTGCTTACACACAACTCTTGAGAGCATGTGCCAGACACTAGCCTCCTTCCAAACTCCTTAACACTATGAGTGTGCATATATTTGTATCTAACTAACGTGAAGCATTAGGGAGTTGTGCTATTTCTCCAGCACTGTTCAATACATTGCTGGAGTTTTGAGCCTCTGAGCATGAGAGAATGGGCCATTTAAACCTACCATCTGTTTTCTATCTATCAACCAGTTCCTAATCTACAACAGAACGTTGCCTCCTATCCCATGACTCGTTAATTTTCTCAGAAGTCCCTCATGAGGAACTTTGTCAAATGCTTTCTGAAAATCTAGATACACTACATTGACTGGCTCACCCTTATCCAAGTGTTTATTAATGCATTCAAAGAAATGAAGCAAATTGGTGAGGCAAGACTTCCCTTGACTGAATCCATGTTGATTCTGTCCTATTAATCCATGCTTGTTTATGTGTTCAGTGATTTTATTCTTTATAATAGTTTCTGCTATTTTGCCTGGCACTGATGCCAGGATTACTGGTCTGTAATTTTCCAGATCACCCCTTGATTTCTTTTTGAAAACATTCATTACATTGGCCACCCTCCAATATTCAGGTACTACAGACGATGTTAATGACAGGCTACAGATCACCAACAGCAAACCTGCAACTTCATATTTGAGTTATTTCAGTACTCTAGGATGTATAACATCTGGTCCAGGTGATTTTCTACTCTTTAATTTGTAAATTTGGATCAGTATCCTGCTTATAATCGAAAGAGAAAAATGCCTATATTGCGACCCAAATCGGGAGATGGGCGTCTTTCTCCCGTGGGCGCCCAAATCGGTATAATCGAAAGCCGATTTTGGGCGTTTCCAACTGCAATCCGTCGCAGAAACGGGTAAAGTTGACAGGGCGTGTTGAAGGCGTGGTGAAGGTGGAACTGGGGCGTGGTTATCAGCCGAGGAGAGATGGGCGTCTTTAGCTGATAATCGAAAAAAAAGCCGTTTTTACCGCGATTTTGGGTCACTTTTTGTGGACCCTTTTTTTCACGAAAAGTTCCAAAAAAGTGCCCCAACTGACCAGATGACCACTGGAGGGAATCGGGGATGACCTCCCCAGACTCCCTCAGTGGTCACTAACCCCCCCCCCCCCCCACCAAAAAAACCCCACTTTAAAAACTTTTTTTCCAGCCTCTATGCCAGCCTCAAATGCCGTACCCACCTCCATGACAGCAGAATGTGTTCTATCCTGTGACAGCCTTTCCCTGGTTCTGATGTGGCTCTCAGGTGAGTGTGACACCTTTTCTGTTATGCGCACTGCAGAGTCACATCAGCAATGCATTGTGGTGGGTGTAGGGTATTGGGCTCCGTGATTCCAGTAGCTTGTGGCAAATGCTCACGATGTTGGTAGTTGGTAGGCTCTACTCCCATGGTGCTTTTCCCCCTGCTTACTGGGTCAGAGTGTGCCCTGTTTTGTTTCCGGTAGTCCATGAGGTAGTGGCCATTTTTGTAAGCCAGTTTTAGATCCCTTTCACGTGTTAGCCACGTTACAGAACTTAGTTTTTACCTTGAATGTGGCTGAAAGAGGGCATTGTACAGCATTCTGCCAGCTCTGACCTACTGCTAATCTCAGTTTTAGGGAGACTCGTTGCCAGTGGGGCACAATCTCTGATCTGCAGTTAACTGTTATAAGTGTGCTTATTCCAATAAAGGACGTTTTCGGAGAGATTAGTCTTCAGGTGTCAACTGGTGTGCCAATGTTATATAGCAGCAACAAGTCCTAGAGGCCTGCGTGTATGCAGGTCCCTGGAGCACTTTTAGTGGGTACCGCAGTGCACTTCAGCCAGGTGAACCCAGGCCCATCCCCTCCTACCTGTAACACTTGTGCTGGTAAATGGGAGGTCTCCAAAACCCACTGTACCCACATGTATGTGCCCCCTTCACCCCTAAGAGCTATGGTAGTGTTGTACATTTGTGGGTAGTGGGTTTTGGGGAGGGGGTTGGGTGCTCAGCACCCATGGTAAGGGAGCTATGCATGTGGGAGTGTTGTCTGAAGTCCACCACACAGACCTCTAGGGTGCTCAGTTGGTGTCCTGGCATGTCAGGGGGGCGAGTGTACTACGAATCGGGGCCCCTCCGACGACCAAATGGCTTGGATTAGGAAGTTTTTGAGCTGGGCGTTTTTAGTTTCCATTATCGCTAAAAAAAAACAAACGCCCAGCTGAAAAACATCCATTTATTCGAAAATACGGTCTGTCCCGCCTCTTCACGTACCCGTTTTTGGACATAGACACCCATGGAGATAGGCGTTCGCGTTCGATTATGCCCCTCTATGTCTTCCAAGTTCACCAATATTTCTTTCAGTTCCTCTGCATCTTACCCTGGAAAACCATCTCTGGTACAGATAGATCTTTTACATCTTCTTCAGTAAAGACCGAGGCAAAGAATTAATCCAGCCTCTCTGCTATAGCCCTGTCCTCCCAGAATGCCCCTTTTAGTCCTTGATGATCTAACGGTCCCATGGATTCCCTCACAGGCTTTCTGATATACCTGAAAAAGTTATTACTATGAGTTTTTGCTTCCAAGGCAAGTTTCTTTTCATATTTGTTGGCCTTCTTTAATAAATGCTTTGCATCTAACTTGCCAGTGCTTATATTGCTTCTTGTTTTCTTCATATGGATCTTTTTTTCCATATTCTGAAAGATGTTCTTTTGGCTCTAATAGCCTCTTTCAGTTCTCCCTTTAGCAATGCTGGAGGACAACAAGCGGAAGAGGCAGTGGATGGCTAAGTCAACTTTAATTGGCTATTAGACATCCATATTTTTACTAGTGTCTAGGGAGTGGTGAAACCAGCATTATGTTCTGGGTTGTTGAAATATTCAGACTTCATATTAAGAGCATATAGAATATATGGTGATTGAGCTTGGCTCAACTGTGATAAGCAGTTTAGGAAGGGGCTTGCTAAAGATAAAGCTGATGATTGGGATTTTAGGGATATGGATGTCTGGTTACAAGAAATAACCACAGTAACGTTTAGGCAGATAAGGAGTGGCATGGTGGCAGGTGCTTGGGCAGCAGATAATGCTGTTGTGAATGCTGTGATCCCAGTAGATTCTGGGACTTAGAGGATATTAAGGACTTTTCAGCAGTTATGGGGGTCTGGGATTTGTTGACATCTGATTGTCCAAGTTTGTACAGGCATGATGGTATACATCTTTCAGAAATTGGTTTGGACATTGCTATCCTCTATCCAGGATATCCTTGAGGCTTGTGTCTCACATTCCCATCCTACAGTTTTGGGAGGAGCTGTGACTAGTTAACTTGCGGCAGAAATGTTCTGTATTTAGTGCTTCAATAGTCCTCTTTTGAGGCATTTTGTCTATTTCTTGAAGTTGGTGAGCTTGGGGAGGAAGTAATGGGTTATGTGTTGTACCACCATGAGCTCTTGGATAACAAGGAAATGGTTTAGCATTACTGTAAACCCTGCCCTTTTGAATTTATCTAATATAATAATTTGCTCCTACAACGTTCCAATGAGGCTACCTGCATCCATAACCATCGCCTGACATCACTCTCCTCCAAAGTTCTCCGTCCCTCCCTCCCTCCCTCCCAGTTCCAGGGTCATTGGCCCTACCTCTCTCCCTTCCTCCCTTCAAGTTCCAGGCACCCTCCCTCTGATTTTTAAAACTCAACTTCACTTACCACGTCGGGGTTACGGCGGCTGGCAACAGCGGTACAAAGCGTATAGGCTCGGCCCGTCTCTCTCTGTCAGATCTGGTCCCGCCCTCATTTCCTGTTTCCACAAAGGCGGGACCAGAGCTGAGAGACAGAGAAGACCCGAGCCTGCACGCTTTGTACCGCTGCTGGTGCCCGCCGTAACCCCGACGTGGTAAGTGAAGATGAGTTTTAAAAATTGGAGCGAGGGGCCCTGGAAATGGAAGGGCGGGAGGCATGACAATGACCCAGGAACTGGGAGGGAGGAGGTACCCTGGAACTGGGAGGAAGGGAGGGAGGGGACCCTGGAACTGGGAGGGAGGGAGGGAGGGAGGGACGGATGGAGGGAGGGGGACCCTGGTCATGGAAGGGAGGGAGGGGGGACACTGGCACTCGGAGGGGGGAGGGAAAGGAAAGAGAGAGAGGGGAGGGAGGGAGGGGAGCATGGAACCTGGAGGGAGGTGGAGGGGGAAGGTGTTATGATGGAGGGGGTAGGGGAGAGATGCTGCACATGGATGGATGGAGGGGGCAGGATACAGAGGACATTGCATGCATATGGATGAATGCAGGAGAGAGAGCATAATTGGTGCACACAGGACACACACTACACTCTCTCACTCACACAGACAGACACACACATTCTGTCTCTCTCTGAATCACGCACTGTCTCTCAATCACACACTCACTCTTTCTGACACACACTCTTTCTCTCTCACACATACTCTTTCCTCACAGTTCCCTTAAAAACATAATTGCCATTAGAAGACAACCTTGCTATTGCCTGTTTCATTTCTTTCCGAAACGGGCCTGTTTTACTAGTAGTATATATTAAGTTCATTTAGTTTATTAATGACTAACCGGTAAAATTCTTAACTGTTACATATTGTTATATGCTTGGATGGTGAACATGGTTTCTTGGGTTTTGGCTGGGTCTGTTGGGAAGACTAGTAGAGGGTTTTAACTGGAAGATAATAAAGCTGTGGCCAGATGTTTGACACAAGCCATTTGGTTCTTGAGTCTTTATTTTGGATTGCTAGTTCACTTATTTTGTTTCAGGGAGATGGGGAGAGTGCAAATTTACTCAGGAAAATAGCTTTGGGAAAATTGCTCTGCCTCTATATTATACATGATACTGTGTATTATGGCTGATAGACAGGGCCGTGCCTAGGGTCTCCGGCGCCCCCCTGCAGTTGGCCCTGCCGACGCCCCCCTGCAGTTGGCCCCGCTGGCGCACCCCCCCCCTGAAAATGATCGCTACACTACCCGCCCTCTTCTCCCCAGATCCTTTTCCTTTTTGTTTAAATTTACCTCTCCGGCGCGCGGCAGCGTAGCGTTAGTGAGAAGGAGGCGGCGTTCCCCCGCCCCGACGTGTCTTCTTCCCTTTGCTCAGTGTCCCGCCTTCTTCTGACATCATTTCTGATGTCAGAAGAAGGCGGAACCGAGCGAAGGGAAGAGACTGACACGTCGGGGCGGGGGAGCGCCGCCTCCTCACTAACGCTATGCTGCCACGCGCCGGAGAGGTAAATTTAAACAAAAAAAAAAGGACAAGGATCTGGGGAGAAGAGAGCGAGATAAGCATGGTGCGGTGGGGCGCCCCCCCCAGAGGATGGCGCCCTCCTGCCATGCTTCCCTCGCTTACCGTGTCGGCACGGCCCTGCTGATAGACAATTCTCCTATCATGATGTTTTATTTCTATTATAGTGTCAAATATATGTTTCTTCCTTTAAATCCCACAGATTTAGAATGGTGTATCAATGGGAAAGGAAAATAAGACCTCCGTCTCAGAATTTATTCTCCTTGGATTCTCTGAGTATCCTCACCTGCAGCTCTTCATTTCTGTCACCATTTTCCTGATCTTCCTGATCTCTGTGCTGGGAAACTTGATGTTTTTAATGTTAGTATGTGCTGACCCTCACCTGCAAAAACCCATGTACTTCTTCCTCAGTAACCTGTCCTTCCTAGATATCTGTAACACCTCTGTCACTCTTTCCACACTTCTACACAGCCTTATGACAGGGGACACACGGATTTATTTTTCTTTGTGTATGGCACAGCTCTACTTCTTTCTTTCTTTTCTTGGTATAGAAATCTTTCTTCTTACTGCCATGGCATATGATCGATATGTTGCTATCTGTAACCCTTTACGTTATGTACTTATCATGAACAGGAGAGTCTGTGTCCTTCTAGCATCTGCTTCTTGGATACTTGGCTTTCTAGATGTGATATCCCATACATGTTTAACATCTCAGTTATCTTTCTGTAGGAGCAATGAAATTGATCATTTCTTCTGTGAATTGACAGTACTGATGAAACTCTCCTGCAGTGATATTAACAGCATTGAAATCATTGTATTTAGTCATGGATTTTTTGTGTCTTGTATCCCATTTGGATTAACTCTGACATCCTACGTCTATATCATCTCTAACATCCTAAAAATTAATTCTGCAAAGGGGAGACACAAAACCTTTTCCACTTGTTCCTCTCACCTCACAATTGTTACTCTGTTCTATGGGACTCTAATTTTTGTCTACTTAAGACCAACTTCAATACATTCACAAGGTCAAGACAAGGTTTTCTCCCTACTGTACACAGCTCTAATCCCAATGTTAAATCCCTTTATTTACAGCTTGAGAAATGAAGATGTGAAAAGGGCCCTCTTAAAATGTTTACCTATTAATCACAGTGGGAATTATTATATGAACCTTTTTTTGAATATAAAACAGCATTTAACACACAGAAATAATTAGAGATTTTCACTCCTCATCCCCTCAAGCTGATGTTGCATTGATTGTGTGTGTTTTAAAATAATTTACACCCCCTTAAACTGGGCCTTCCTTGTATCCCCACATGCCTCCTGACTCCCCTCTTGCCCAGTGTATAAACTTCTAAGTAAATATTGTCCTATACAAATCTTTTATTCATAAGAACAGTATTTCCATTTGACATGGTTTTAATTGTGAAATTCTATGATATAATATGTTTCTATATATTGTCCCATGAGGCTGAATTTGCACTTGAGTCCTCTCTGGTGTACAGTCCTGGTAATCTGGTATGTTTTACTTCTCTGTCAATTAAAACACTGTTTCTTCCCAAAACATGACAATCCTCAGATTAGTATTATATGCAGGTTTCTATCAAGGCCAAAATACTGCATTTGGGAGTTGTGAAGAAAGTTTCTGTTCATGAACTGAAGCTGAAGCGTAATTGGGTTATTCAGGTAAACAATGATCCAAAATACAAGAACCAGTTTACTTCTGAATGGCTGAGAAAAAACTAAGGGGTCCTTTTACTAAGGTGCGCTGAAAAATCCTGATTGTGATTCATGTAATATTGAAAATTTATTTAGGTAGTTGATAAGTTGCTTGGTTACCATGCTTTCCATTATTTTGACTGCCAGTGGGATGGATGCTACCGGGCGGTAGTTGGTTATGTCATTTGCTTTTTTCTTTGGGTCTTTAGGTATTGGGGTGAGTAGTATATTTCCTTTATCCTTAGGGAAGGATCCCTGTTGTAACATGTAGTTTAGGTGTGACGTGAGGTCTGTTATGAAGCATTTGGGGGCGGATTTTATTAGGTTGTTGGGACAGATGTCCAGTTTGCAGTGGGATTTAACGAATCTGTTGATTGCTTGGGTGATGGTTTCATTGTTCAGTAAATCGAAGTTTGTCCAGATTCTGTCTGCTGGGTATTCATCGGAGGAAGGATCCAGACAGTCCATGAATATTTCGTGGTTGGTGGTATTGGGTGGTAGTGTGAGTCGTAGTTTTATGATTTTTTCATTGAAGTAGTTAGCAAGGTTATCTGCTGTTGGGGTATCTGTATTGGTTGTGGTAACCGGTGTGGTGTCTAATAGTTTGTTCACAAGTTGGAAGAGTTTGTGTGTGTTTTTGTAATCTGGCCCTATTTTGGTTTTGTAGAATGCCTTCTTGGTATGTCTTATTGTATATTTGTATTTTCTTTGCATTTGTTTCCAAGCATTAGAAGAAGACGACCAAGTTCAAGCCAACCAAGACAGATGAAGCACTGAACCAAGACAGCCTGAAAAACAAAAATATGTAAAGAAGAAGAAAAGTAAATTCAATGACATTGGACACTAATTAAAAAACAAACAAACCCTAAAAAAAACTTTTAGGATTTCTTGAAATACTTACCTTTACTTACTATACAGAACTTGAAAACTAAAGAAGAAAGAAAATAGTTTAGAAGAATTAAATGGTTCTTATCAAATATATTATGAGGAGAGTTTTAAATAATTACACTTACCTTTTTTTTTTAATGTTTTTGTATGTTCTTTATTACATGTTCAATAAAACACATTATTTTTTTTAATTAATTTGATTTTTATTGTTTCAATTCTTTTTATTAGTTTTCCATACAGAGATAAACAAGCGCTCACAACTAGACAACAGATAACATATTACAGCAAATAGTAACCCTGGAGCTCACAGGTAAAACACAAATATCTATTTCTAGATTAAGATTAAGAAAAGACAAAGAAAGAAGAGAGGGGAGCTGGAGGAGACAAATCAAAGTACAGAGCATGCTAGAGATATAAGACACACCAATATTTATGCATTTCACTGAACAACATTGAAGTAAGATACAAGCGGGAGCCATTTCTCCCTATAACACATAAATCGAGGAGACTGCTTGGCAAGGTGGGATTCATACTTGTACACTTGAAGCAACAAGGTCCACCATTCCTGGTAAGTGGCTTGATGCAAGGACTTCCAGTGGGAGAAGATTATCTTCAGCGCTAAAGATACCATGGTGTTAACTAGAGACCCTTCACTGTGAGTCAGCTGACTTTTATAGTACTGATCCCTGAGTATCACAAATTTATAAGAGATTGAGCCAGGAAGATGAAAGATATCAACCAGTTGCGACCAGATTTCTGACCAGTATGGCCAGATGCATACACAGTCAAATATAAGGTGTTTTAAATTACCCACTTGTGACAAACAAGACCAACATACTTTAGGGTTAGAAGGATCAATAACATGCATTCTATAAGGTGTCCATTAAGAGCTATGCATAAAGAAATACGACTGTATATGGGAAGAAGATCTAGAGCATCTGAAGAGGGATTTCCAAAGTCGTTCCCACAATGAATCAGGAATAGGTTGCTGGAGGTCCTCTTCCCAACATCTACGCAAACCCTTACAAGTAGTGCGGGAGTTGCTCAGAAGATACTTGTAAATGTGGGAAGCAGCGTGACCAGTATGTTGGAGCTTCAAACTAAAATCAATAATCTCTGGGATTTGGGTCAAAAACTGCACTTGTAATCTACCTTTATTTTTCTTTTTTAACATGGTGCTAATCTGAAGCCACTGGTAAAATTGGCTATCTGATAATGAGAATTCTGCTTGCAAATCTGGGAATGATTTCCAGGTCTGACTACTCAGATGGATCAAAACTTTTAAAGACCAAATTCCAATGCGCTGCCACTGAGACCATGAAACTTGCTTATTACCAATTTTAAAGTTAGGATTATTCCATAAAGGAATGAGTGGCATATCAGACCAAGTGATGCCCATGGACTTATCCAAAGACACAATTAATTTGTAGGTGGTGCTGATGAGCGGATTGGAAACAATACTCTTAGGAAGGCACATGCCAATGAGATGGGAGTGCTCTAGCGGGTCAATAAGGGCACGCTCAAAGGATACCCATCGAGGCGGGGAAGTAACATTCATAGGAGTGAGCCAATCCATGCCCTGTCGCATAATGAAGGCTTTATGATAAAGAAGAAGATCAGGAAATTTTACTCCACCATGCTTTTTTGGAAGCTTAAGCTTACTCAGAGAGATTCTGGGCAATTTACAATTCCATAAAAAGTTGGTGAGCATCTTCTCCAGTCGCCTATAAAAGACACCAGGGAAGAGAAGAGGGATCATGCTCAGAGCGTATGTGATTTGAGGGACTATTATTATTTTAATAGTATCTAGTCTTCCCCACCAAATAAGATGTAATGGGGACCAGGCCGCCAGAGAGGACTCGACCTGCGCAACGTTTGTCAGAGTTAACTTTAATGGTGTTGGAAAGGTCCCTATCAAAGAAGACACCAAGATATTTTATGGAAGAAGTTATCCATTTGAAGGGGAACTCAACAGTGGTGAAAGGAGTACAGATGTCATTCAGAGGCATCATTTCTGTTTTGTCCCAGTTAACTTTATAGCCTGAAATTTTTGAGAAACGAGTGATTAAATTAAAGAGGGCTTTCAAGGATGATTGAGGGTTGGTGAGATATAACATAACATCATCTGCATAAGCAGAGAGCTTGAACTCCTCCACATTTACCTTTTAAATACTCTGTAAGGAAAAGGGAAATAAATTATTCAAAGGTGATTCTAATTGTGTTGTCAATTTAATTTATTTAAAAGACTTCACACACTATATTTATCTGAAGGTTGATTTCTGGATATGTTTCTGTAAAGAGGGAAAATTTTAGAATTGTAAGCATTCGATCCTGTAGGAAATTTTAAAGTATTTTAAATGTATTTATTATGTATGTTACCATTTTAATTAGAAGTACTTTTAAATTATAACAGCAATAAAATATACAATTGACACTTTAAACTTTACCTTGTATAATGAAATATTGTAACATCTTATGATTCTCTAAACACTTCATCACTTATCATTAAACATAAAATTTCTTCCCTGTGTCATCTTAAAGGGTGTGGTATTATCTTTTTGTATTACTTTTCTTCTGGGAGTTGGACTTAAGACTGAGGTAACTCAGCTGACACGACTGTACAAAGAGTAATTAAGTCTGAGTTCATCTCTCAGCTGAGGGGTTACATTACATGGTTAGCATACCGACTATCACCGCTAGCTGGCTAAGTAGCGGCTACACCCATACTCACCCCAGATCACCCCTAGCCTAGCTGGTTAGGGAATGGCCAGATAGAGCCAATATTCAGAGGCACTATCTGGTTAAGTGCTGCTGAATATTGGTGGCCATCTAGCTCAGAGGGGTTAACCAGGCTGGAGCCTCTCCTTCCCAGTTAAACCCTTTTGAATATTGAACACGTAATATTTCTGACACATTTTATTTTCTTTATTTCCTTTTATCAGTTCTATTAATGTTGAGAAGATAAATAATTTTTCTGCTTGTAACATGTTTAACTCTACTGTATGATAAAATTGATGTAACTGTTTCACTGTTATAAATTGATCCAACGTTTTTGTAATCCACTTGGAACTCATTGGGCAAAGTGTGAATATAAATGTTCAAATTAAATCCCAGGTGGATTCAAGGAGATGATCACCTTTGAACGTGCCAACAAGAATTGGCAAGTCCTAGAGGTCCAGCTAGCCCAAAAGTCCTGATAGACAGAATTAGACTCTGTCTTCCAAATAACAGTGGTAGGACAGTGCCCTTGCCTCCGTTGCACTCTGTCTCAAAGTGCCTCAGCATGTGTATGTCGGTATGAAGGTCTGACAACTTAGCTGGCAAAAAGGAGACTAATGAGGGTTGACCCCAAGATGAGGGCATCAACTCAAAATTTGACTCTGGACTCCATAGCCTATTGAGCTGGCTCTGCTTGTATGCACATATACCAATGAATTAACATGGATACAATCAATCATATGCACAAAAAAAGTTCTTGTGTGTGTACAATGTATGCTTAAAAAAACAAATAGATGAAATGAACCAGATAAATATGCATGAAAATTTGAAACAATTTTTCTTACAGAAGCACACATCAAACCTTTTTTTTTCTTGGTGCACATCCCTAGAAAGTATAAATTGTACTGTACATCTAAGTGATGACAGGTAAATAGCAGGTATTACTTTAAAAAGGAAAACAAATTGCTTGTAGCAAGAATAAATTGATTCTCAGAGGAAACACACATTGTCCACTATTGCAAACCAACATAACTTTACATGGATTTCCTATCTGTTTAATATTGTTATCTGGTCCTGCTGCTGAAAGTTGACCTCATTTTAACTAACATCCATTCAGTGGTTCAAACCTATAAAGTTACTGAAGGCTTTCTTCACTTCTTCATTTCTCAGGCTATAAATAATGGGGTTTAACATTGGAATCAGAGTTGTGTACATCAGGGAGAACAGTTTTCCTTGGTCTGATGAATAGGTTGAGATTGGTCTCATGTAGACACAGAGCAGACTCCCATAAAACAGAGTAACAATGGTGAGATGCGAAGAGCAGGTGGAAAAGGCTTTGTATCTCCCTTTTGCAGAATGGATTTTCAGGATAGTAGAAATAATTGAGATATAGGATGCCAGAGTAAATCCAAAGCTAGTAATGAACACAAGCATCCCTTCAATAAAAATCATAAGTTCAATCTTGAGTAAATCACTGCAGGTGAGTATCATCAGTGCTGCAATATCACAGAAGAAATGGTTAATCACATTGCTCTCACAGAAAGAGAACTGAGACATGAACACTATATGTGGTATAGTGACCAGGAACCCAAGAATCCAGGAAGTAGTTGCCAGAAGGGCGCAGGCTCTCTTGTTCATGATGAGCACATAACATAAAGGGTCACAAATTGCAACATAACGATCGTAGGCCATGGCAGTGAGAAGGAAGACTTCTGTACCAATGCCACATAAGAAAAAGTAGGACTGCACTATACATAGATTGAAAGATATTAATGTGTTTCCTGTCAATAGACTGTGCAACAGTGTAGAGAGAGAGATAGTGGTGTTACAGATATCTAAGGAGGACAGGTTACTGAGGAAGAAGTACATGGGTTTTTGCAGGTGAGGGTCAGCACTCACTAACATTAAAAACATCAAGTTTCCCAGTACAGACATCAGGAAAATCAAGACAACTGTGACAGAAATGAGGAGCTGCAGGTCAGGATGGTCAGAGAATCCCACAAGAATGAATTCTGTAACTGAGGTCTTGTTTTCCTTTCCCATCGATTAATCCTTCATAATCTGGTAGGATTTAAAGAAACAGAAAATTGTAAGAAAATCAAATGTACTTTCACATAGAAGGTGATAGATCGTAAATACTATTATGTGGAGGGGCATAATCGAAAGGAACGTCCTCATTTCAATTTGGATGTCCTCGCAAAACGTCCCCATCCAGGGGCGGGGAAATCCGTATTTTCAAAACAAGATGGAGGTTCATATTTCGTTTCGATAATACGGTCAGGGACGCCCAAATCCTGAAATTTGGTCGTCCTTAGAGATGGTCGTCCCTAGACTTGGTCGTTTCTGATTTTCGGTGATAATGGAAACCAAGGACGTCCATCTCAGAAATGACCAAATGCAAGCCATTTGGTCGTGGGAGGAGCCAGCATTTGTAGTGCACTGGTCCCCCTGAGATGCCAGGACACCAACCGGGCATCCTAGGGGGCACTGCAGTGGACTTCAGAAATTGCTCCCAGGTACATAGCTCCCTTACCTTGTGTGCTGAGCCCCCCAACCCCCCCCCAAAACCCACTCCCCACAACTGTACACCACTACCATAGCCCTTATAGGTGAAGGCGGCACCTAGATGTGGGTACAGTGTGTTTCTGGTGGGTTTTGGAGGGCTCGCTGTTTCCTCCACAAACGTAACAGGTGGGGGGGATGGGCCTGGGTCTGCCTGCCTGAAGTGCACTGCACCCACTAAAACTGCTCCAGGTACCTGCATACTGTTGTGATGGAGCTGAGTATGACATCTGAGGCTGGCATAGAGGCTGGCAATCCCTAGGAGAAGGACATCCATCTTCCGATTTATGTCGAAAGATGGACGTCCTTCTCATTGGAAAATGAGCCCAATAGACATTCCAGTAGATCAGGGGGGCAGCCTAGTGGTCAATGCAGAGGACTTCACATAAAGGGACCCAGGTGCAAATGCCACCTTAGCACCTTTATTTTGTATTGTGAGCTCTCTAAGAACACCTAAAAACCTACTGTTCCTAACTTTTGACAAATCACTCCAAATATATCACCATATGTCATCCTTAATCCAAACTACTTATTTTCACATAGTTTGGATTAAGGATGACATATGGGCACTTTTTAGAGTGGTGATACATTTGAAGTGATTTGTAGGAGAAAACACTGTTTCACCACGTTTAAGAGGGAAAGTTGTGATGTATAGAGCATTCTTGTTGGTTGTGAAATAGCAGTAATTGCATTGAAAATTGACTCAGCAGCAGAGGCAGGCTATACACTACTACTACTACTTAACATTTCTAAAGCTCTACTAGGGTTACACAGCGCTGTACAGTTTAACAAGAAGGACAGTCCCTGCTCAAAGGAGCTTACAATCTAATGGACAAAATGTGCAGACAATCCAATTGGGGCAGTCTAGATTTCCTGAATAGAGGTATAATGGTTAGGTGCCGAAGGAGACATTGAAGAGGTGGGCTTTGAGCAAGGATTTGAAGATGGGCAGGGAGGGGGCTTGGCGTATGGGCTCAGGAAGTTTATACTGTGGCGTAGCCAGACCCAGTATTTTGGATGGGCCCTTCCATGGCACAGCATTCCGTAGCCCTCCCACCCCATGGAGATATTTTAAAAATTAGAGATTTTTTCACCTAACCCACATCAATACCTCTCCTCTTCCGCAGTGTCCCAGCATCTGCCCACCCGTCGCTGAACCCCATCCCTCCCTGGTGTACCCTACAGGCATCCCTGGTGCCTGCAGTGATTCAATTATTGCTGCCTGCATCAGCCCCGCAGGCTTCCATTGGCTGGGTCCAGTCAAACAGGAAATGATGAGAGAGAGGGTGGGACCTGGCCAATGGAAGCCTGCAGGGCTGGTGCAGGCAGCAATAATTGAATCACTGCAGGTGCCAGGGACGCCTGTAAAGTACACCAGGGAGAGATGGGATTCATGAACGGGAGGGCAGATGCCTGGATGCCGCAGAGGAGGAGAGTTGTTGATGTGGGGTGCCGCTGCTGGGTGGGCCTGAGCCAAGAATGAGTGGGCCCGTGCCCACATAGGCCCACTCGTAGCTATGCCACTGCCCCTATATCTGATGCCCTTAGCAAATGCATGAGTTACACAATGGGTTATACCAGCCCTGTCTATTTACTAGTGTTAAAAGCTTTGAAAATTGCCTTTGGGAAATACTATTTTGAAAGTTTACATAGGACAGTGCACATACTTTTACCCACATTGAGGGTTAATTCTATGACTCTATGGTGCTCATTTTTAAAAGAGATAAATGTGTCAAAAGCAACACAAAGTGCCAGATGGACATTTTCATGGGAAAACTTCCAAGTCACAATTTTGAAAACTCAGATTTAAGACAGTTTTCTCTGCAGTTCATCTATATCACAAGAGGGTGAGTGTTGGATGGGATTTGGGTGGGCCCAGAATTTGGACACTTTTCAGGGATAATGGAACAAGATAAAAATGTCTATTGTACAAATTGAGACTTTTTAACTGGACTTGTTTCAATAATGACTTAAGTCACAAACAGG
Organism: Microcaecilia unicolor; assembly: GCF_901765095.1. Taxonomy (NCBI): domain Eukaryota; kingdom Metazoa; phylum Chordata; class Amphibia; order Gymnophiona; family Siphonopidae; genus Microcaecilia; species Microcaecilia unicolor. Next base: position 319,703,480 of record NC_044033.1, read on the forward strand.
TGCCCTAACTGACCAGCTGACCACTGGAGGGATTAAGGCATAACCCCCCCCCCCCCCCTTAATCCCAAAGTGGTCACTGACCCCCTCCTATCTCCCTAAGATGTGATAGTACCTACCAGGCTCTGTGAGATCTTCAGATATTATGACCATTCCTATTAGAGCAGCAAACTGGTCCCAGGAGTAGGCTAACTGGTACACTAGTGGTGGAAATTGTGAGTCTTCCAAAACCCACAAAATACCACCTACAGACCTGAAGGTTTTTGAAACGCTCCCCCCGTTTTCTATTTCTGTTGATGGCTTTCTCATTCTCCCTGTCTCCTCAGCTCGAAACCTTGGGGTCATCTTTGACTCTTCTCTCTCCTTCTCTGCTCATATCCAGCAGATTGCCAAGACCTGTCGTTTCTTTCTTTACAACATCCGTAAAATCCGCCCCTTTCTTTCCGAGCACTCTACCAAAACCCTCATCCACACCCTTGTCACCTCTTTTTAGACTACTGCAATCTGCTTCTGGCTGGCCTCCCACTTAGTCACCTCTCCCCTCTCCAGTCGGTTCAAACCTCTGCTGCCTGTCTCATCTTCCGCCAGGGTCGCTTTACTCATACTACCCCTCTCCTCAAGACCCTTCACTGGCTCCCTATCCGTTTTCGCATCCTGTTCAAACTTCTTCTACTAACCTATAAATGTACTCACTCTGCTGCTCCCCAGTATCTCACCACACTCGTCCATCCCTACACCCCTTCCCGTGCACTCCGCTCCATGGATAAATCCTTCTTATCTGTTCCCTTCTTCACTACTGCCAACTCCAGACTCCGCGCCTTTTGTCTCGCTGCACCCTACGCCTGGAATAAACTTCCTGAGCCCCTACGTCTTGCCCCATCCTTGGCCACCTTTAAATCTAGACCGAAAGCCCACCTCTTTAACATTGCTTTTGACTCGTAACCACTTGTAACCACTCGCCTCCACCTACCCTCCTCTCTTCCTTCCCGTTCACATTAATTGATTTGATTTGCTTACTTTATTTATTTTTTGTCTATTAGATTGTAAGCTCTTTGAGCAGGGACTGTCTTTCTTCTATGTTTGTGCAGCGCTGCGTATGCTTTGTAGCGCTATAGAAATGCTAAATAGTAGTAGTAGTAGTAGGCTCACAATACAAAATACAATACAAAATAAATGTGTTAAGATGGGATTTGCACCTGGGTCCCTTTATGTGAAGTCCACTGCACTGACCAGTAGACTGCCCCTCTGCTCTGCTGGAATGTCTATGTGGCCTATTTACTATAGCTTGCTTTTGTGCTTTTTTCTCTAGGACTTTTTTTTTAATTGTACCTAAAGAAATACGTACTGTGCACAAAATGTCTGGAAAATAGCAATTTTCGAAACAAAAATAGCTATTTTTATGGTTCAAAAATTGCTGTGTTCAGGGTGAGAATTTTAGACATTTTCAGTAAAACGTCTACATTTGGACTTGGACTTTATATTGAAAATGCTCCTCCATGCCTATAATTAGGCGCCCAAAGAGAGCTAAGAGGCACCTAGTCTATAAGGGAATGTAGGTGCCTATTTTCCTTTATAGAATACTATAACATAGAATATGATAACATGCCAGCCATAGATGTGATGTAAGGGGTCTGCTCATAAGTTCTAGAGATATGTTTGTAACTTTCAACTTTCTAGAAGTTATACATATAAATAGTCTCCCCTCTTACATGTCGATCAGACCATGTCCATGTATGTGCCCAGCTACAAAACTATGGGGTCCTTTTACTAAGCTGCATAAGCATCTATGCGTGCCCAATGTGTGCCAAAATGGAGTTACTGCCCGGCTACAACATGGCTCTTGTGGTAATTTTATTTTTGGCACATGTCCGATTCGTGCGTCTGAAAAATATTTTTTTATTTTCGGTAATGGCATTTGACGCATGTAGGTCATTTACGCCCGGTTACCGCAAGAGACTTTACCGCTAGGTCAATGGCTGGCAGTAAGGTCTCAGATCCAAAATGGACACACGGCAATTTTGATTTTTGCTGCATGTCCATTTTTGGCTAAAAAAAAGGCCTTTTACACAAGTGCACTGAAAAATGTATAGGCGCGTGCCTAAAACCCTCGTATACACACTACCGCAAGCCATTTTTCAGTGCGCCTTTGTAAAAGGACCCATATCTGCACAGTTATAGAATAGCACCTAAGTGGACTTTTGGCATTTCTGCAACTATATGCTAGTATTTTAAAGTTTTACGCATCTTCTACTACTACTACTATAAATCATTTCTAGAGCGCTACCAGTCGTACGCAGAGCTTCACAATTAAACATGAAGAAAAGACAGTCCCTGCTCAAAAGAGCTTACAATCTAAATCAGAACAGACAGACAGGACAAATAAGGGATAAGGGCAGGACAGACAGAAAGGACACATAGGGAAAGGGACTATTGAAGAGAGGAAGACAAGATAAAGGTTATGAGCAAGTGACAAGTTAGGAGTCAAAAGCAGCATCAAACAGGTAGGCCTTTAGCCCGGATTTAAAGGCGGCCATTGATGGAGCTTGACGTATCAGCTCAGGAAGCCTATTCCAGGCATAAGGTGCGGCGAGATAAAAGGAACGGAGTCTGGAGTTGGTGATGGAGGAGAAGGGTGCAATTAGGAGAGATTTGCCTAGTGAATGGAGTTTCTGGGAAGGAGTGTAGGAAGAGATGAGGGTGGAGAGGTAGTGAGGTTAGTGTCAACTTTCAACTTGCTAAACGGGCTTAGTATTATAAAATTATTGGATTATTACTCCTTTGGGGATAATTCTATAAATTAATTTTTGCATGTGCTGTATATCCCTGTATATGCATGTAAAAAGCCTGTTATAAAATTAACCCTCACATACAAGTATTCACTATGATAAGTAGACACGTATTTATATGCAACATGTGTGTAGGGATGTTCAGAGGAGGAGCTGAGGTGGAGTGCAGGTGAAGTAACAAAGTAGGTATGTAGATTATAATATACATACCCACTCCTGTACTTCAGCTGTGGACACTTACACCTGTTCCTGAGCTGGTGTAAATGTATGCAATATTCATTGGCACTATTCATACTGTATAGCAGTGAACTAGCAGCTCAAATCATGTATGGACACCTTGTATACATCAATGCACAACCTCCATCTTAACCATAGTGCTATAAATACTCTGCAAGCTTCTAATACTCTATTGATAAGAGTTATTATGTATCAGCCACTTAGCTTGGGTTAAGTTTGTGCAAGTCCAAGGATCTTCTTCCTGCAGCTTCTCTGTCACTGCTACACTTCCCATGTTGTGAACCAGGAACTTTGAAAGTTATTGATTAAAGGTTCACACAGATTGATATTTAAAATGTGTAGCAGTGACGGAGAAGCTGCAGGAAGAAGATCCTTGGACTTGCACAAACTTAACCCAAGCTAAGTGGCTGATACATAATAACTCTTATCAATAGAGTATTAGAAGCTTGCAGAGTATTTATAGCACTATGGTTAGGATGGAGGTTGTGCAATAATGTATACGAGGTGTCCATACATGATTTGAGCTGCCAGTTCACTGCTATGCACCAAAAAAACTGAGCACAAATATTTTTTAAAAAATAAGCACTATTTTTTATTTTTTTCAATGTGGTTTCTGTAATAGTTCATCAATTTTGACATTAGGAACCGACCTCTACAATTTACCAAGTGTTTTGATTACTATTCATACTATGCCATCTTAAATGTTATCTTTGGCTCTATAGAACACACTTAGGATATCACACTTCCCAAAGCAGAACTACAGGCTGCTTTTTCCTCAGCCTCAAACAGCCTAAGTGCCCACCTGTAGCCTGGGGGCACAGGGCTCTGGTGTTAATGCAGCACCCTTGTAAAGCCATCATTTGGATGATAGCACATACAAGTCCACAGAGAAACTGTCCTTTTATGTGAGTAGTACAGGTAAACATGAATCAACTGTTTACTCTTTCAAAAAGTACAAAAACTAGGGGACGCTCCATGAAGCTACATCATGGTAATATTTCTAAAACGAAAATATTTTTTTTAACTCAATGAATATTTAAGCTTTGGAACTTTTTGCCACAGGATGTGGTAACAGCAGTTAGCGTGTCTAGGTTTGGACAAGTTTCAGAAACAAAAATGCGAAATTTGCTGTTAAGATAGACATGGGGAAAGCCACTATTTATCACTGGGATTGGTAGCATTGAATCTTGCTACTCTTTGGGATTCTGTCAGGTACTTGTGACCTGGCTTGGCCACTTTTGAAAGCAGGATATTGGCCTAGATAGCCCATCAATCTGATGCAGTACGGCTATTCTGTATTCTTCTGATCTTATGCTGCCAGCTGGCAAATGCTTGCTGTGGCTCCGAGTGGTGTCTGGAATCATCCCATGGCCAGGAATGGCTGTGGTCACCTTCAGGTGGACTGGCAGGGTTTGTGTTCACCACGTTGTGGGGTCAAGATCCTCCTCCAGCTGATTGTAGAGTCGTACAATTCTCTCCTTATTAACTGAGCCTGCGCACACATTGCTCCTCAGTCAGGTTCGTAAAGAGCATTCTAGGCTTGTATACCTTCTGCACATAGATTTCCTTCTCCTTTTTTGCCTTTGTTTCCTATGGGCCAACATCCTCAGCAGCAACATCTCACTTCCATTCATGCTTCTGTGCCCACACTATTACATCCAGATACACCAGCAGTAACACCCAATGGTGAATGGCAACTATGGTACAAGAGAACACACACAAACACATACATGTGGTTACAAAAACACAGGCAGATACACATCCATTACAGATAACAGTAAGTGGATAGAGAGACACAGACAGACATATATACATACACACACATACTCACACTTTCACAGAGGGATGGGATAGAGGGGGAAGGGAGTTCAGGTGTTGAGGGGAGATAGAGGGTATCAGGATAGATAGAAGCTACAAGGAAGTAGGTAGGGGAATGTAGGGCTCTGCAGGGCAAGGTGAGGGCAGAAGAGTCTCCACTTTCAAAATAGGTAAAGTCTGAGCAAGCACCAAAATGTCAACCAGCATCACAACATACCAACTAGCCCTCCAGGTTACAAAAGACAGGTTTCTTGCCAGTTAGTTACTATAAACAGCCAGTGTACAATTGGACACACGAGATTAGTGTCATCCACTTGCATGCCATTCATAGAATGCAAACTGAGCGCTCAGATGTTGGGCACAACCTATGCCTTCCCACTCTCCACCCTTTTCATTCCCCATTTCATGGTGTATAAATTTATGTGACATCACATGTGCACCAATATTTAACATTGCAGTGTGGAACTGCCTTTGTTGTGCCTACATGACACATTTGTACCCAACTTCAGAGCCTAACCAGCTCATTTTCGAAAATGATCGCCGGCCATCTTCCGACACAAATCAGGAGGTGGCCGGTGATCTCCTGAAACCGGCCAAATCGGTATAATTGAAAGCCGATTTTGGCCGGATTCAACTGCTTTCCGTCGCGGAGCTGGCGAAACATCAACGGGGCGTGTCGGTAGAGTAGTGAAGGCAGGACAGGGGCGGGATGGGGGCGTGCTTACGAGATGGCCGACTTCGCCCGATAATGAAAAGAAAAAGCCAGGCTTGATGAGCATTTCGCCGGCTTTACTTGGTCCCTTTTTTTCACGACCAAGCTTCAAAAAGGAGCCCCAACTGACCAAATGACCACCGGAGTGAATTGGGGGGTCACCTCCCTCTACTCCCCCAGTGGTCACCAACCCCCTCCCACCCAAAAAAAAACAAACAAAAAAACTTTTTTGCCAGCCTCTATGCCAGCCTGAAATGTCATACCCAGCTCCCTGACAGCAGTATGCAAGTCCCTGGAGCAGTTTTTAGTGGGTGCAGTGCACTTCAGGCAGGTGGACCCAGGCCCATCCCCCCCTACCTGTTACATTTGTGGTGGTAAATGGGAGCCCTCCAAACCCCCCCTGGATACACTATTAACTGTACAAAAACTGAAATAGTTCCATTTAATGTATATTGTATTCTAGAAAATTTTCCATCTGTCCCTATTTGCCGATGTAAAACTGGTATAAAATATTTAGGATTATTACTTAAATCCACAATTCAAGTATCCATGACTGAAAATATGAATATGATATTTAACCTTCTTAAATCCTCCTGTCAGAAATGGAATCCCTCACAACTGGTACTTTCTCTCATAAATATGCAAAATACTGTTTATATACCATAGAGACCTCTGTGGAGTACAAAAAAGTATGAAAGGGAAAACGCTCTGCACCCACACCTACACTCTAGAGAAACTCTTACTGGGTGAAAAGGACTTAAATGGGGTCAAATCTCTTCATCGGCATAAAAAAACCCTTTCATACAAAACATTGTTAAAACTCCACAGAGTATTTAATTTGAATGGATCCACCCAAAAACGTGACAAACGCGAGACAAAATCAAACACTTAGCTTTTTATAATCAGTAAAGATTCAAAAATGGATCTATGAGTCAATCACACCAACTGTGGCCAGAGTTTCACTATAATAAGTTGTCTCAAGGTGTGAGCAACCAATCAGTTCATAGCACACAAGCTGTCTTCATGTCACAAGGATCCTTAGTGCATGGGAAAAATGGACCCCACCACTAGCGCAGGGCCCTTTTTCCCGCAGCTTGATAAAAGGACCCTTTAATTCTTATGGAACAATAAAACACCTTGGATTGTCCTCCAAAAATTGAGCTCTCCCAAAATTGGGGGGGGGGGGGGGAGGTGTGAAATTCCCTAAATCTGAATTATATAACCAAGCTTTTTTATTAAGATCCAATGCTTGGTGGGTCATAGACACATTAGATAATTCTGTATCTGTTTGGTTACCATTAGAACAACAATTATCATATCCCATACCTTTAAAATATAGAATTGGGACTACTATCATTAATAAGCATGATAACATGGATATATTGCAAAACACTCTAATAGCAATTAATAACTTGGACAAGATTCAAAATCATCCTATTCTATGATCAACTTCTACCCCTTTATGGGAAAATCCATTCATTAATGAAGAGAATGGTTACATGGAACCTATGGATTTCACAGGTATACATTGGATTTGTGATATCTTGGATAACAAAGTAATTCATTTTTGAACTATTTGCAAATGGAGTTTTCTCTACCTAAATCACAATTCTTTTAATACTTACAAATCAGACCTGCTTTAAATTCTACTAAGCATCTTGATAAAAATAAAGATGATTCTCCAGAGATTATTAATGTTCTCTCAGATGCCCTTATCAAGGGCAAATCTGCATCTCAGTTTTCTAATTTATTTCTGTCCAAATCCCAGTACCACAAAATACATTACAACATCTCTGGAGTTAGGACTTCTCTGTTTCATTTGATGATTCTCAGTGGTCAGTTTTTTGGTCTAAAATTAACAGACCATATACTACAATCACTTTACTTTATCATGCATATGTCATCTAGACTCCTATTAAACAAAATATAATCAATAACAGCTTATCTAATTTATGTTGGTCATGCAACACAGCTATAAGTATGATGGAACATAAGTTATTCTCTTGTCCTACTGCAATCTTTTTGGACTATGGTATGGGATAGAATTTCAAAATTATTAAATATAAGTTCCTCCTTAGAATATAAAACCATTGTTTTCCATTCTCTTTGCTCTGAGGAATATTTGTCTCCTGAAAAAGGAAAACTGTATGATATTTTACTTGCTATTGCTTTGAAAACTATTTTAAAAGAAAGGAAGGATAATAGTAAAGTATCTTTTTCATTCTGGTGGAACTCGGTATGCCTTATATATAAATATGAAGAAAAGTTAGCAGAGAGCTCTAACTGTACTTGTAAATTTCTTAGGGGGTCCTTTTACAAAGGTGTGCTGAAAAAGGGCCTGCAGTAGTGTAGGTTTTAGGCACACGCAGAATTATTTTTCAGCGCACCTACAAAAAAATGCCTTTTTTCCCGAAAATGGACATGCGGCAAAATCAAAATTGACAAGCGTCCATTTTGGGTCTCTGACCTTACCACCAGCCATAGACCTATTTGGGCGGTAAGGACCTATGCACGTCTGAAAATAAAAAAAAAATTCAGATGCATGTAGCGGATGTGCGCCAAAAATGAAATTACCACAAGAGCCACGTGATAGTCGGGCGGTAAGTCTATTTTGGCACACGTTGGGCACGCGTAGGCACTTACATGTCTTAGGAAAAGGGGCCTTCTGTGTGGGAAACACTGGAATCATTTTGCTTGAAGACTAACTAGATGTTTGTTGTTATTACTAGTTGTTGCACTGTTAATGATACCTCATACTCTATATATACACTTCATGTTATGATTTTATGATATTGTGAACATCGTTACTGTCTGAAAAATACCTGTGAACTTTATGTTCTACTTCATTAGGTGTATACTAATACAATGATATTACTCCCTCTTTCTAGATAATTGTTAATGTTTATTGTTTCTTTTCTAAAAACCTTAATAAAGAAGATTTGAACTAAAATTGAATATTAAATTGTAAACCGCCTAGTGCAAGAGAGAAACATGGAAATAAATAAATAAAATGTGGAGGCTCATTTTCAAAGCACATAGAGTTACAAATTTACATAGGTTGCTAAACATAACTTTGTAAGCCTATGGTTTTTTTTTTTTAATAATTGCCTAATAATGTTATACCAGTGAAACACTGATGATTTGATAACTCAGCATAAGGACAGTAATTTAAACAGAGAATTCATGCAATAGTACTGATCAGAGTTGCCAATGTTCATATTTAAAAAATGCATACAATTAGTAATATGGGATTTTGTTTGCCCTAAGATAGACCTTTCTTTCCTTAGTACAAATGTTGCAGTGTTCCTGCCATTTACCATATATATACATGAAATGTAATTATGACAAAAAACCCTAATTATAAAAGTAATGAATATTCTATATAATACTTTATCATAATCTATTTTACAGGCAAATTCTCTGCCAGGAAATTTTGTGTGTGATGTCTGAGATTACCACTGATTTTTAATGCCAGGAATGTGTTCCTAATTCATGGATAAACGATATAAGACATTCAAATTTAAATCTTAAACAAACATAATATATAACACCACATTTCTGAGGCTGACTTACTGGCTTCATTGCAGGACAAGCAGTACATTTTTCCTCAAAGGTTCAGAGGTTGTGATTAGCTCCTTTAAAAAGACTACAAATGCTTGTGGGACCAGGTGACTGAGACTCTGGGAAGTTCATAGTTCTGGAAACTCAGAGGACAGGCTATTAAACCTTCTTTATTTTAAAATAAATTTGCAGGGCAATCTTTAAACAGACAGTGGGACATGCAGGCTTGTGGAGATATTGTTCCTATATATCCATTTTCAAAGGGAAAATCCATGTGGGATTTCCCTTTGAAAGCTAATAGATAGAAATAAAACAAAACTAACAATACATTTTTTTAACTAGCTTTCAAAGGTCAGGGCAACCACACTACTTTATCCTTTCAAAGCTAACACCTTATATCCAGTTTATTTATTTATTTATTTATTTATTTGTTTGTGTATTTGTTTGTGACATTTATATCCCACATTGTCACAAAGAAGTTTGAGTTCAATGTGGCTTACAATAAACAGTATAGGATACATAATTCTAGACACCCACATTCACATGACCCTTGTGCACAGAAATATCTAGAATAGGACGTATTTTCAAGGGGGTATATACAAGGGTGGACCATGGGTAGGACATGGGCAGAGCTCCCACTTACATGCATAACTTACAGAGTACTGCAAGTTAAATATGCCCCTGCCAAATTTAGGTTCTGGTATAACTGCAGATGTGTAAATGCTATATGTGTCAATAGTGGATTACCCTTGTATTCTTTAAGGGAACCTAGGCACTGTTAAAGAATAGGAGTAGTAAGGTTCACTAGCATTTGCCAAACCTAATTTGAAAATTTAACAGGTGGCCACACTTTCTTCAGGGTGCGGAACTAAAGATTCCCCCTTAGCCTCGCCTACTCTCTGCTCAAGCCCCAGCCCTTGTGATGTGGCATAGACAAAAAAGCAGATCAATGTGGAAAGATCCAAAACACTTTTCATTCATTATCTTAAAAGCTAAACTGCAGATATTTTTGACTTTGTATTTGTGCTTTATTTCTGTGCAAGATAAAATGTTTTAGTCAAGTATTCTATCTCTTGTTTTGGATGCCAGGGCTATATGCTGCTTTAAGCACTTCTTAGAATGACAGTTCAGCTGGCAGTTAGGGTACCTCTCTCTCTTACCTGTCTGAACCATTCATATGTTGGATAAACATGGATTTCCCCCCCCCCCCCCCAAAAAAAATAATGAATACAATAAAATTACAGGATTCAGGGCCCCTTTTACCATATGACAAAAGGGGACCGGCGTTGGCATCAGGACGTGTTTTACAAGCGCCAAGGCCCCCTTTTACCCCAGCTGGTAAAAGGGAAGTCTCACTTTCCTACAGGAAATGGCAGAGCAGCAAGTAAAGCACTTGCCGCTTGGCCATTTCAGGGGGGGGCCTTACCACCACCCACTGAGGTGGCGGTAATGGCTCCCACATTTACTCAATAGTAACCGGGCAGCTCACGGCACTGACCAATTACCGCTGGGTACACTCCGGCACCACAAAAATAAATACATTTTTGTAGAGCCAGAAATGACGGCACGCTAGTGGTGGGAAGTACCGCCAGGCAGCTGCGGTAGCCCAGTAGTACTTTCTGTATAGTGAGCGGTAAGCCCACATTGGGCTTACTGATGCTTAGTAAAAGGAGCCCTGAGTGAATCCTATACTTTTATTTATTAGGGTTAGGCTTCTTTAATAATCCATATTCCCTTTGGGGTTCTATTTATTTGGATAAACAAAGATGACAGTGCAACCTACAAGTGTGTTTACGATGTATGATGTTTCACAATTCTTACAGAAAGTTTTCTTGGTGTAGAATAGTTTGATATCTAAGACATCGCAAAAATGATCTTGATGGAGTAAAAGATATATGGCCTTGAGAAATGGGTGATAGTTGCTTGTTTTAAAAGACACCATCTGTCACTGTCTACAGTGTAGGACTCATCAGCTTCTATCTGGCTCCATCTTGAAGAATTGTGCTTTCATCTGCTCTGACCCCAGGATTTGCTCCAATTTCTCCAGATAGAATCTTGCTATGATGCTCAGTACTGGCATGGGTTGATGACACTGGAAGACTTATTTAATATTAAAGGTGTTTGGTATTTTATTTTATTTCTTTGAAAAATTTAAACTCTCTTTAGTTTATACCTATAGAAAGTGGAGGAGTAGCCTAGTGGTTAGTGCAGCAGACTTTGATCCTGGGGGACTGGGTTCAATTCCCACTGCAGCTCCTTGTGACTCTGGGCAAGTCACTTAACCCTCCATTGTCCCAGGTACAAATAAGTACCTGTATATAATATGTAAACCACTTTGAATGTAGTTGGGAAAACCACAGAAAGGCAGTATATTAAGTCCCATTCCCTTTCCCATATAGGGTAATTAGCATTTTTGTTTGTTTTTAAGGATGTATAAGGGAGGTAGTTCTTTATCATTTGGTAAGAATGGTAAAAGTTTGTGTTTTCTGGCAGGGGGGGGGGGGGTTGTTTTTTGTAACTTGTGGTGAGGGAGTGCATATGGAGGAGTAGAATATAGAAATTTTATTGGGATGGGGTAGGCATTCCTGATGGGGTTTTAGTCTTGGGAGAGTGAATATTGATAATAGAAATTACTTATAGGGCTCGATTCAGTAAATGGTACCCAAAGTTAGACGCTGTTAAGATCTATACTAAGCACTATGTCTGCAAAGGTCACTCAGTGCTAAGCAACCTTTATAGAATAGCACTTAAATCAAATTCTCATCCCCAATTTTGAGCCTGTTGTAAATCCTCATGCCAAACTGATGGCAGTTGGGCATGGAAATCCAAGTATTTTATAACACGGTGCCAAATTTCTGGGAATGTCCCTGACCTGCCCATGCCCTCCCATGGCCACACCCATTTTTAGTTGGTGTAGTATGAAATTTAGGCACCCATGTTATAGAATAGAGAGTAGGTTGGTAGATCAATATTATGAGGGCATAGTGAAACCTGTGGGTGTGGTCAACCAAAAGGCTCAGAATTGTGGGACTTATTCTTTACATTCCTTGAAAACCAGTTTGAGGCCTGCTTCTTTGTTAGTGGAAAGTATTCGACTGCAAGAACTTCATTATGTTTTTATTGTGTATTTCTACTACTCACGAGCGAAAAAAAACTGGAATATCCTTCAGATGGGAAATGTATTAAATGTGGCATTGCTGATGTTTCATATAAATATTGCATATGGGATTGTCCTCAGATCCATGCTTTTTGGCAGGCTTTATGGACACATTTGAATCGGATGTATAATTGCAGTGGCCTCCAGTTCTCCAGCATAGCTTATTGGATGTTATGGATGATATTGTGGGGGGTGTTACTGTATCCACTCTTTTTGTGTAAGTCCCGTTTGATTGCCAAATGATGCGTACTGCTCCAATGGATTCAGCATCTGTCTCTTACCCCATTACAGTGGCAAAATCAGAGGCATGAGTTCCTGAGGATGGAAAGACTTTCCATGGAGGAGAAAAGAAGATGAGCAAAAAAGACATTTCTTAAGGTGTGGGCCTCTTCTTTGGGTACCTTGCCAATACCAGTTTGATCACTATATTGAACACGTTAGAAGTGTAATGGTTTACAAGCATCCATGGAACTCACTTTCAAATGCCATCCACACTGTCACCCATACAGACAAAAACTGTTATAATGTGGTATGCACAAATATATTTTCCAAACATCAATGCAGCATCAATCAATGTTCTAACGTTGAGTCCATTTTTTGCACGCTTCTGCAATTCAAAGAATCATTGCTATAAGTCCTAGCACATCATGTGATGAAAATGCTGGTGTCCAGGACACACTCCAAACCAATTCAACAGTTTTTTTGCTGGAAGAACGCTCCCAATATCCACACAAGGCAAAAATAATGGATCACAAAATTTGGTCAATGCTCCATATCATACATCACCGTCAGTCGTTATGTTTTGACTGTTCATATGGGTCCGCTGTGCGGCATAAGAAAGGCTTCCACGAATAGCCAATATACTGATTTCAATTCCACTTGAGCTCCTGTGCTTCCATGGATGCTTGTTGATAGGGGGATTAATTAAGGGGAAACAATAAAGACATTGATAAAAAATAGTATTTGGTAGTGGAGTACGTTTTGCATTAGAACATAAGTTAACCTGACCAGAGTGGAGGTACTCCCAAAAGTGAAGTTGATGCTGAATTTTGTGTTTGCACACATACTTTATTAGTCACATATATGCAAATAAAATTAGCCAGAAAGTTTGTGCATATCAAATAGAAGGTGTATAGCTATTCTCTGTGGAGTAACTTGTATGTGTAGCTACCATACACGTTAGTTAATAGAATCAAACATCCAAGGGATTTGGAGGAACTAATAATCAAGATCTCTATATCTAAGCAATTAATGCTAATTTTAAAAAGTAAGAATTAACAATACATAATACACAAACCACATTGCTTGTTCACCAAGTTCCTTGGGGAGTGAACTCCCCCATGTACCAGTGATGAGGTCTCCCAAGCATTTAAGTCTTTTTAGCAAGGCAGATTCATAGCCTATGCGTCGTTGAGGAAGAAGCAATTGGCTGTCCTACACATGCAAACAGTAAGTTGCTCCCGGAAACGTATCATGCCACTGGTCTGATTTCAGATTTTAAGCCTGATTTTTTTGTAATTTCTTATCTCTTGTAGTTAATCAATAGAAATAAAACAAAATAAAACATGGAAAAGAAAATAAGATGATACCTTTTTTATTGGATATAACAATACATTTCTTGATTAGCTTTCGAAGGTTGCCCTTCTTCGTCAGATCGGAAATAAGCAACCTTCGAAAGCTAATCAAGAAATGTATTAAGTTATATCCAATAAAAAAGGTATCATCTTATTTTCTTTTCCATGTTTTATTTTGTTTTATTTCTATTGATTACCTTTAAAACATGGCTACCACACCTGTCTTATCTCTTGTACTAAGAATATATCCCCACCAATAGAAATCAATGATGAACAAACTAGTTAATCACCCCGCTGCCAGAGAATCTGCCTGTGAAGCATATATATTGCAGGTGAATGCATGCTTGAATAGGTAATCTAGAATTAGGAAGACATTATTTAATGTTGTTTCATAACTATGGGATATTTCTTTCAATAAACCACCTATCTGACAACATACATGTATATTTTTCAGCCTATACACACCAACCTGACCTTCAAACAAAATCTGTACATATAGTTTATGTAAAGATCTGGTGACTTAAAAGAAAACAAGAATTCACATTCATGTATACCAGCTTAAACTATGGTGTAAAATAAATGCATTGGCTATGTGTTATATATTTTTAAAACTCATGGATATGACTCTATAAATTGGAACATTGAGTTAGGTGCCATAATGGAGTGCAAAGAGTACATTATTATAGAAAAGTAGCGTAAGCATGGTCACTTATGCTAGGTCAATTGTGGCTCATTGCTTGGTGCCATGCTCATGACCACCCATCTCCACCCATGTGTGCAGTCCCTTGCAGTTATGCATCATAGCACCGATGTGCTACTTTAAAGACTAGCATGTAGTGCATTTGGGTGCATATCTGCCAATTAGGATACACTTAAGCTTGCAAATGCATGTAACTGCACACAGCATTTACAGAAATGTCTTCTATTTCTACAAGCATACTTTTCTCCACAATAAAATTCTACCTCTAATGTCCAAATCGTGATTTTCAAAAGGCAGAATTTTGACATTTTACAGTACAGTTTGTCCAATTAGCAAGGGGACATGTTGGAGGTATGCTCTGAGTGGGACTAGAGAGGGACAAAAACTAGAATGTCTTTTGGCGATAATGGAACAAGAAGAAATATCCGAGGCAAAAGAGATGGATGTTTTTATCTAGACCTTCTTCAATCATGACCAGTGTAGAAAAAGGAGCCCTGATTAGAGAGCTGACCACTGGAGGGTTGAAGGCATGACCTCTCCTTAATCTTCCAGTGTTACTGAACCCCTAAGAACTGCAAATGACAGTGATATAACAGGTTCTATGCAGCTTCAGGTATTATAAACATGCCTAGTAGAGCAGCAAGCAAGCGTAAGGAGTAGCCCAATGGTCAGTGCAGTGGATTTTGAACAATGGGATCCAGGTGTAACTCTCACTTTAACTCTTTTATTTCTGTACAAATATGTGAGCCGTCCTGAAGCTTAGAAATACCTATTGTACCTGAATTTATAAGACACCTGCAAATGTGATAGCTATTATAGTGGTGTACCTTTAGGTACATTCCCCTCCCCCCCCCCGATAATTAAGGCTATTTAAAAAGCCAGACACAGCTGCTGACCAGTTAAATAGAATATCAGCGCCTAACCATGGATATTTAGGGGAACATAGCTGGTTAACTAGCTATATTTAGCAATTAAAATAGGCCATATTTCAAAAATCTCTCTCTCTCTCTCTCTCTATATATATACAGTGGGGGAAATAAGTATTTGATCCCTTGCTGATTTTGTAAGTTTGCCCACTGACAAAGACATGAGCAGCCCATAATTGAAGGGTAGGTTATTGGTAACAGTGAGAGATAGCACATCACAAATTAAATCCGGAAAATCACATTGTGGAAAGTATATGAATTTATTTGCATTCTGCAGAGGGAAATAAGTATTTGATCCCCCACCAACCAGTAAGAGATCTGGCCCCTACAGACCAGGTAGATGCTCCAAATCAACTCGTTACCTGCATGACAGACAGCTGTCGGCAATGGTCACCTGTATGAAAGACACCTGTCCACAGACTCAGTGAATCAGTCAGACTCTAACCTCTACAAATGGCCAAGAGCAAGGAGCTGTCTAAGGATGTCAGGGACAAGATCATACACCTGCACAAGGCTGGAATGGGCTACAAAACCATCAGTAAGACGCTGGGCGAGAAGGAGACAACTGTTGGTGCCATAGTAAGAAAATGGAAGAAGTACAAAATGACTGTCAATCGACAAAGATCTGGGGCTCCACGCAAAATCTCACCTCGTGGGGTATCCTTGATCATGAGGAAGATTAGAAATCAGCCTACAACTACAAGGGGGGAACTTGTCAATGATCTCAAGGCAGCTGGGACCACTGTCACCACGAAAACCATTGGTAACACATTACGACATAACGGATTGCAATCCTGCAGTGCCCGCAAGGTCCCCCTGCTCCGGAAGGCACATGTGACGGCCCGTCTGAAGTTTGCCAGTGAACACCTGGATGATGCCGAGAGTGATTGGGAGAAGGTGCTGTGGTCAGATGAGACAAAAATTGAGCTCTTTGGCATGAACTCAACTCGCCGTGTTTGGAGGAAGAGAAATGCTGCCTATGACCCAAAGAACACCGTCCCCACTGTCAAGCATGGAGGTGGAAATGTTATGTTTTGGGGGTGTTTCTCTGCTAAGGGCACAGGACTACTTCACCGCATCAATGGGAGAATGGATGGGGCCATGTACCGTACAATTCTGAGTGACAACCTCCTTCCCTCCGCCAGGGCCTTAAAAATGGGTCGTGGCTGGGTCTTCCAGCACGACAATGACCCAAAACATACAGCCAAGGCAACAAAGGAGTGGCTCAGGAAGAAGCACATTAGGGTCATGGAGTGGCCTAGCCAGTCACCAGACCTTAATCCCATTGAAAACTTATGGAGGGAGCTGAAGCTGCGAGTTGCCAAGCGACAGCCCAGAACTCTTAATGATTTAGAGATGATCTGCAAAGAGGAGTGGACCAAAATTCCTCCTGACATGTGTGCAAACCTCATCATCAACTACAGAAGACGTCTGACCGCTGTGCTTGCCAACAAGGGTTTTGCCACCAAGTATTAGGTCTTGTTTGCCAGAGGGATTAAATACTTATTTCCCTCTGCAGAATGCAAATAAATTCATATACTTTCCACAATGTGATTTTCCGGATTTAATTTGTGATGTGCTATCTCTCACTGTTACCAATAACCTACCCTTCAATTATGGGCTGCTCATGTCTTTGTCAGTGGGCAAACTTACAAAATCAGCAAGGGATCAAATACTTATTTCCCCCACTGTATATATATACAGTGCACTCCATTTAAGTGCACATCGGATAAGAGCATGCTCTGTTTAACTGCATGCCTTACTTCGGTCCCGTTTTTGGCACCATCAATTTCTATGGGGACAAACTTCGTTTTAGCACACCACTGATAAGTGCAAGATTCGCTTATATGCATGGTTCAAGACCGCTCCTCTGCAGGAAAGACTCCGCATAAGCACATGCATGGAATATGGAAGCCGATTGGCGCGTGACAACTGAGATTTCAAATTTACCGCCTCTTTAACTGCCCCAGGCAGATTAGGGGAAAGAATGTTGTTGGAGCATGCACCAGGGTTGTCGTCGTGGCGGCGGAACTGTAAGACTTTAACACTGGCTGAACGAATAGAAGTTCTTAAAAAATTAGAAAACAAAGAAAGTCAAGCATCTATTCCTAAAGAATATGGTGTCAATCCCAGTCAAATTTCAAGTATCTTGAAGCAGAAAGACCAGCTTCTGGAAGACTGGCAAAACAATACAATCTACAACGGAAACGAAAACATGCGGGAAAAGCTGAGGAGGTAGAAGATGCTCTTCTTTGGTGGTTTTCTCGAATCAGGAGCAGACAATTTCCTGTCAGTGGTCCACTGCTTATGGAGAAAGCTAACCAGGTAGCAGAAAGTCTTGGACTGACTGAATTCAAAGCCACTGTTGGATGGTTGGAAAGATGGAAGGAAAGGAACAGCATAAAATTCAAGAAACAGCATGGTGAGAAACATGACTCTGATGACTTTGATGCTGAAAATTGAGTTGTTTCAGTTCTTGCTACCATCTTGAACGAGTTTGCACCTCATGACATTTCTGACGAAAATGGTCTCTACTGGCGAGCGATTCCTGATGGAACACTTGCATTCAAACATGCCGAAACTACTGGAGCTAAAACATCGAAGGACCGACTGACAATCCTCCTTTGCTGCAATATGGATGGGAGTGAGAAGTTGGAACCCCTCGTCATTGGAAAGAGCAAACAGCCCCGTTGCTTCAAGAAAGTTAAGCAACTTCCTGTGTCACATGAGGCTAACTCAAATTCATGGATGATTGGGGAAATTTGGAAGCAGTGGCTAAAGAAGTTAGACACTAGAATGCGGGCACAAAAGTATCAGATTTTGCTGCTTTGTGATAACTGTGCTGCACACAGGGATGATGTCAGGCGGTCTAACGTCAAAGTGGTCTTCCTGCCACCAAACACTACCTCTCTGATCCAACCTCTGGATCAGGGCATAATAGCCAATTTCAAACAACGTTATCGGGCTGTTGTGCTACGTCATCTGATGAGCGTTATGGATGACCAGACTGGGAAGGATAAACGTGCTGTTGAACTGGCTCGTAATCTATCACTGTTGGATTCCCTACATATGCAGAAAGAAGCCTGGAATCATGTTACACAGGCAACCATAGTGAACTGCTACAAGCAGGCAAGCTTTGTTAAGGATGTGGAGGGGGATGAAACAGGTGCAGCTGTTGCAAACGTGTCAGATGAAGAAGTTATTGACATCCCAGCCAGTTTTACTGAAGAGGAGTTCCATCGCTACGTAGATGATGATTACGATCTACAAACAGCTGAAGACAGCACTGATGTTGAGATATGCTCCTACATGCAGGCAACAACGGCTGATGATGGAACAGATGAAGAAATGAGCAGCGAGGCACATGCTGATGAAATTCAACAACCTCCTCATGTCACATTTGCAAGAGCGCTGGAGAATCTCAACACCGTGCGGGCCTATCTGGAGGCCACTGGATGTCAGTGCTATGACGGGTTTTACCATCTGGCAGATGTAGTCTATGGAACTCACAGACCCAGGAGCATACAGAGGACTATAACTGATTACTTCAAGCCAGCCTAATGTCAGTTAACTGAGACTGTATACTGTATGTAAAAATATAAACAGTACTGTGCATATGTTTATCAGATGTCAAGCTTCTTTGGGTCACAATGGTTAAGTGCATGCTCTGGTTAACTGCATGCATTTCTTTGGTCCCAGACCCTTGCACTTAAGCAGATTGCACTGTGCTTGGCTCAGATACTCCAGGTTATACCTGCTTTTGGTACATCCAGGCTAGATGTTTATGCTAGATGTATAGGCACCCAATATCAGTAACTATTCATCTACCCTCTAATTCTACAGTCTTAGCACCTAAATGTAAGTACCATTTCCATGCTAAAATTATAGGGGTCCTTTTACTAAGCTGCGGTAAACATAACACATGCTTACCGCAGGTTAAAAAGCACTATATTGGGGTGCACTCAGGCATCCTGCAGTAGTTTTGGGATTGGAGCACACTACACACCCACTAAAAAATATATATTTTATTTTTTTAGTACTTGAGGCATTTCTGGGGCAGAGAGTAAGCATGTTCTGAGCTAATCAGTTAGCACAGCTATATCACTGTATACTAGCTGATTGGTGCATGGTTCGTACATGAGCCTTACCGCCTACAGAATAAGTGGTGGTGAGGGCTCACATGCTGATGGCCATGCGCTAATGGAAAATTAGCATATGGCCATTAATAGGATAAACAGAAAATGGATCCATTTTATCACCGCACTGAAAGTGGCCTCATTACACGGGAAAGAACTGCGATGAGGATAGCTGAGGCCACTTTTTAGCGTGGCTTGATAAAAAGGCCTCATACAATACTAGCACTTATGAATATGAATGCCATACACATTAGCAGTCTTCCATAATGTGAATAACATGTAAATGCAAGGGAGGAATTTACAGGAGAGGAGCTTAGGAGGGGCATAGGCATATCAACATTTTATGAACATAGATTACAAAATATTGTCAGTTTAAACTGCTACATTAAGGTATGAACAGTTACTGTATTACTATTGACATGACATAAGTGTTGCGCTTAAGTGTCAGCACTTATACTAGTATTCTATAACAAAATCTGGGTGCTCAGAAGCATTTATAGAATTCATGCTTAGTGTGCTGCTTTTAGGTGCAGAATTAGAAAAGGTTCAAAGAAGAGTGACCAAAATGATTAAGAGGATAGAACTCCTCTCATATGAGGAAAGGCTTAAGAGGTTAGAACTCTTCAGCTTGGAAAAGAGACAGCTGAGGGGGGCTATGCTAGAGGTCTACAAAATACTTAGTGGTGTAGAACAGGGAAGTGCAAATTGGTGTTTTAGTCATTCAAAAAGAACAAAGACTAGGGATTACTGTATCGATGTAAAAAAAGATTTCTACAAGTTCCTGGAGAAAAAGTCCTTAGTCTGCTAATGAGATAGACATGAAGAAAGCCACTGCTTGTCCCTGGGATCAGTAGCATGAATCTTGCTGCTATTTGGGATTCTGTCAGGTACTTGTGACCTGGACTGGCCACTGCTGGAAGCAGGATGCTGAACTAGATTGACCATTGGTCTGACCCAGTATGACTATATTCCAACCTTTCATAGAATATGCCTACTTGGCACTGGTGCTGGAATGCCCCATCTGTGCTCATATTTCCATATATATAATGTTGATGTGTGTTCTGGACTACATTTCTACAAACAAATAAAATGAACTGTGATGGCTGCTATCATGGCTCCTGATATTGCCACCTTATGTAGCAAATTTGGAAGAAGTTCATCCATTTTAAGAAGAAGTGCATTTCTGGTGCAAATATTTAGATAACATCCTTGGCGAGGCAGCATAAATAGATTAAAAGAGTTTCATCAAAGGATCAATAATAGAGATCATAATCTGAAGTTCACTTTGCATTATGATTACCAAAGTATCAAAACTACATACAGAAGTTTGCCACAATCAAAAAACCTGGGTATTATACAATTTCACTATGATTACAACTAATTTAATTTTGCCTCTCCAAGTAACCATAAATTTTTAAATTGAATGTAAAACATTGTTTTATTAATAATAAACTTAAATATCCAATAATTCTTTGTCAATAATGTCCTCATATCATTCATTCTACATTCTTTCCCTACCATACATACATACACATACATTGAAATAAAATTGTTCAATGCTCTATATTTTCATGATTCTACAGCACGTCCTAATATGCAATGTACTCTATATACATTATACATAGACATATAACAATATTAAACTAATATTACATCTGAAACTCTCTTGTGCAACAGTTTAATCTGTCCCTCCTGTTAAACTTATTGATAGTCTCTACAACATCGATGTATCACAGTATTGTGTCTCTAATTGCAGTCACCAATCCAGTGTCTTATAAGTCAAATCTTTTCATGAGATAAAGTTCTTATAAAATCTTCCCTTTATTGTGCGATGGAGATGCTACACCAATGCAATGGTTCAAACCATCTTTCCGTAATCTGTGTGCTAACAGTGTGCCTGAGTTACTTATGCTGAATCTATGTTGGGAGGCTGAGATCACATTTTCTCAATCAAACCGAACTGTATTATACTCGAGCCCGAGATGGACCCATGTTTCGCTAAAAGCATCAAGAAGGCCAAGCTGTAAATATGAAGAGAAAACTACCATTCAGAACCATCCTTCATCTGTTATCCATTGAACTGTAAATATGAATCGCATATAAGAAGTTTGAAGATGAAGCTCACTCTGAGGAATTGGATGTTTCCTGTGGTGTGCCACAAGGTTCGTTTCTTGGACCAGTTCTTTTAAACATTTTTGTAAGTGATATTGCTGAAGGGCTGTCTGGTCAGGTTTGCTTCTTTGTGGATAATACCAAAAACTGCAATAGGGTAGACACCCCTGATGGTATGGATAACATGAGGAAGGACCTAGCAGCTAAGATTTAATGCTAAAAAATGCAGGGTCATGAATTTTGGCTGCAAAGGCCCAAGAGAATGGAATAGTTTAGGGAGCAATGAACTTTTGTGTGTGAAAGAAGAACAGGACTTGGGTATGATTGTTTGTGATGATATTAAAGTGGTTAAACAGGTAGAAAAGTCAACAGCGAAAGCTAGAAGGATGCTTGGGTGCATAAGGAGAGGAATGGCCTGTAGAAAAAAGGAGGTGATGATGCCCCAGTATAAGATGTGACTGCAACAGAACGCTGACCTATTGTCCACACTTTCACACAACTATTTGGTGAAACTTTGGCCACAGGCGGTGTATGTTTGAAGTGAAAGTGGAGTCATACACGTTTTAAGCTGTTTTGCTTTCTTACATTAAAGTCATGGTTTTGGGATCCATGAAATGCTGAAACCACTGGAGTTTTAACAAATATTGTTCAAGGGTTTTTTTTTTTTTTTTAATGCCTGTGAAATTAATTTACCCTCATTGATTCTGCCACACACACAAAAAAATCTATTTAACAGAAGTGGAGAGAGGGTTCTGCGGCTTTTTCCTCTTGAATGTTTTGTACTCCAGGGGTTGTTTAATATATTCTTAAGTACTTCAAGCTTTTATTTTGAAAAAGTATAGTGCATTGCAATATTAGAGTTTCTTTCATCCTGTATTGATATTTAATACTTTAAGACTCTGGTAAGACCACACAATTTAGTATCAGTTCTGGAGACCACACCTTCAAAAAGATATAAACAAAGTGGAGTCATTTCCTGTCATTGACAAATAAAAACAGACACGGTTTTTTTTGCTAACAACAGGTTTGCAAACAACAGTCCCTGTCCCAAGCACTTCCCTCCCCCCCAACACACACAATCCAAACACCCCCTCGCATTTGGTCTACCACTCTAGTAGTCTAGAGGAGTCCATTGGGCAGGAGCAATGCTGATCTGCTTCTGTCTATAGCCACAATCACATCCAATATGGCAGCCATGACCTTCCTTCATAGTCTCACAGTACTAATGGTACCATGAGACTATGAAGAAAGATCATGGCCACCATATTGAATGTTGCCATGGTCATTGGCAGGAGCAGATCAGAATAACTCCTGGCCCAACAGACCTCACTAGACTATCAGAAAGGAGAGACCAAGGAAGGCTTGGATGATGGGCAGTGTGGGGTGTGGGAAGAGCTTGGTTCAGGGGGAACTGACACGGTGCTTGAGAAATGAGACATACATTTTCTGGCTGTCCAGCCCTACTAAGCTATGTTCTAATAGTTTTTATAATCAAACTCTGAGTTTAGTATCTGATAGGTTATGCTCTAAGTGGTGTTTATTTATTAGGTCTGCCATCTCTGTTTGGAATACCAATGATAAGACCCTTGATTGGCCTGCCTCTGGTTCTTTTGAACCTGCTAAATTGCGTGCCCTAATTGCCTATAATGACTCCCGTAAAACAGGGAAGTCCAGGGATAAACATCTCAATGCCATAAATAAATTTATCCTTATTGGAGAGCAAGAAGGCAAGTCCAGACCTCTGCTCACCTCCCAAACCCCAGCACATCCACCTTCCGATGGATAGACATGATCATCAAATGTACCTGGTACAGAGGCCTGTTTCTTCAGTCAGTGTGAAGAGGGTGAATGGAGTGAACCTAAGGAGGCAATTACTAGGGGAATTACCAATTTAACAAGGGCACAAGTTCCCTTCCAACTTCGGTGCAGGGTGTGATAAAGAGTGTTGGTTCCACAATACCACCATACATCAGTATGGGCTTGAGAAAAGGCAGTAAAATTTACCTGTTCAATACTGTAATGGGTAGTTTTGCAGGAAGTCAAATTACCTACAGTGGGCAGTTTATAATTGAGTGCCATGATTTAGGCATGCTGATGCTGCCTGCTGAGTGCTATTTCTATAATGGCATCTGTGAGTCAAGATAGCTGGCATAAATGTTAGCACCTTAATTGCGACACTTTATTACATAACTTACAATATTCTATGTTGCATGTGTAACTGGGAGCTCCACCCATGTCTCACCCATGCTCCATCCACATCTACACCCCCTTACACTTATACACTATCCCCAGATTCTGCACATGGCACCCAAAATTAGGCCTGCCATTCATTTGCCTGCATTTATGAGAATAGTGTTGAAATTAGTGCTATGCACCTAATTTTTTTCCCATAGCCTATATCCTCTCCTGTTGCCACCCATTTTTTATAGTCCTAAATTTCAGAGTTTAGTGAAATGTTGAGGTCAATATTTAAAGGTATTTAACTAGACAGGAGAGCCTAATGCCTGGTTAAACCCTGCTGAGCTGACCAGCTGCCAATATTCAGCAGCACAAACATACAATAGTTAAAAAAATCCTGCACAAACAATTAAGTAATTTCCAAGGCAGTTCAATGATAAATAAACATAAATGATTAAATACAAGTTTTGGCATGGCCATAAGGTAGATGCTGTTTAAACACGCCAAGTGCATAGTGTCAGCTATTCAAGACAAATCAAACATTAATTACTAGGACTGTCAAAATGGCAACTCGGCAGTACAAAAAAGCAGCTGTGTTGATTAGACATGCTACAAATACAGTAATAATCAGAATTTATCATATCAATGAAAAAATCAGGGGTGGGCAACTTTATACACAGAAGGCCACAAGAATGACAGTACTATCCCTAGCGGGCTGGATACAGAAAATTAACAAATACACCATATAATTCACTGCCAAAAAGCTTAAAGCGATGACTGAATAGACACAAATTATTACCAGAATGGTCTGCTACCATATACTGATATTACTTTAAACGTTTAATGAGATCTCATCCACTATTCTGTAAATACTTGTGAAATGCATTATTTAAAATCACCAAAACTCTGGTTATTGAAGTTTGTATGGATATTTTCTGTGTATGCTTACTATTTATTTATTTATTTATAGCATTTGTATCCCACATTTTCCCACCAATTTGCAGGCTCAACGTGGCTTACATTTGCCGTAGTGGCGGTTGCCATTTCCAGTTAACAGAATTACAAATGGTATTGCATAATGTGCGAATCAACAAAAAGAAGGTCCAAATCTCCTGTAGAATAAAATGAAAACAACAAAAAGGGCGGAAGATGAAACAAAACAAAACAGACCAGAAAAGGACCATAAGGAGTAAGAGCACCAGAAAAATTTTTACCAGAAAAATTTTATTGGGACCCTACACGGTCCGTGTTTCGGCCAACAGGCCTTCCTCAGGGGTCCTGAATCTGACTTTTAAAGATGCACCTCCGAGATACTCATGAAACGAAAAGCAAAATATTGGACATTGAGGCATCCTCTGGCTTCATGGTTTTCTGGGTTCTGCTGGCTAGTGCAGCTCTTCTACACTATGTCAAGAAAGGGTCCCAATAAAATTTTTCTGGTGCTCTTACTCCTTATGGTCCTTTTCTGGTCTGTTTTGTTTCATTTTCCACCATTTTTGTTGTTTTCATTGCATAATGTGCGTACATACATGGTAAGGAATAATACATTATGGTATTGTATAAAGGTTTCTGAGTGATAGATTAGATTGTGGCATATGTTAGGTCATCAATTATAGAGAGATCGTTTCGACATAAGGATTAAAGTGGTATTGCATTAAGGTGCGTACATACATGGTAGAGAAGAATATGTAATGGTATTGCATATAGTCTTGTGGGCTGCCTAAAATTCAATGGTGGGTTGCAGGTTGCCTACTCCTGATAGAGATGCATCAGTTTGACAGGCTACATTTTTCATGTAGATCCAGTCTGTTGTAAAGGATACATTTCCCAGGACAATTTTCCTAATGGCCCACATTTTTTGCACAGTCCACATATACTTTTACCTACAGATCTTGTACCAATTTTCAGAGGGAAATTGAAAGAGATGTACTCTGTGAACACTGTCCCACCAAAAAGTAGCTGTAAACATTTGTATCTTCTTTTCTTGTATATATTTTTTTTCTAAGGAAAATAACACATGTAGAGCTTCTTTTATTAAGCTGCATTTCATATGTTAGAGATTAGCACAGACCTGCATTATTATCTGCCATGATTTAAAACTAGCAGCTTGGGACAAAACTCAGGCTAGTTGCTTAATCCAGGTAGGTTGTAGGAACCAGGCATGCCACATAGGTTGAAAGCATGGCCAGCTGTGACAGCTATAACTTAGTATGGTATCATGCGCTCCATGGCACAATTGCTGATAGCATGTCTGCTCTTTCTGCCACCTCAACCACAGGCAGTAAGTGCAGCTGCCCTGCTAGCAATCCTGTAGAACAGCTTCAATGAAGCTGCCACAGCAGCTGATTCTGCCATTCAACTCCCCCCCCCCATAGTATTCCTCTCTAATCTGATTCTCCCGGACACCCCTCAATCTGATCCCCCCCAAACTCTAATCCAATACTCCTTTTGACTCCACCACCCCTTTATCCAGTTTTCCCTATACCCTCAGTGCCCAAATGTAATGCCACCTGCATCTAAAAACCACCCACAGGTTGTAAAGCTAATTCTCTCCTCTGAACCACCCCCCCCCCCCATTACAGAACTGCCATCATTCCCAACAGTTACCTGAAGGTGTTTCCTGGAAGTCTAGTAGGAACGGGTGGGTGTGGTCCCCCTCCACTTTTGCCCCAATTGGCTCCAGTGCCCATCGACACCTAGCTGTAGTCTTGTGGTACAATCTCGTCAACAATTAGGAGTGGCTTTACCTAGGTCTACCTTAATAACAGTTTATGAGCTTCACCTCCAGGAATTTGTCTATACATTTTTAAGAGCAATTTGCCTTTATATGGAAGGCTGACCCCAGCAGTAGAACTGTGAGAATACCATTAGGGGTCAGCAAATGCTATTTTACAAAAAGAGCCAGATGAGGAAGGAGTTGAGAGGGACCACCTCGTTCCAGCAGGCCACCAGGGAAGGCCCTCGGGTAAGTCCTGGTGATGTCTCTGGGTCCGGGGAAGGGGACTGGGGAGGAAGGTTGAATTTTCAATCTAGGGGTATGGCTTGGATGTGAGTAGAGGGATTGGATCAGGGGTGGGGGGATTCAGAGGATCAGATTGGAGGATCCAGAGGATTGGGTTAGGAGTGTTGTGGGGGATCAGGAGGATTGGATCATGAAGTGGAGGATCAGGAGAAGGGATGAGATGCGGTGTATGTGTAGGGAGGGGATAAAACCAATGTGGCAGAGGTGTGATTTTTTTTTTTTAATGGTGAGTGGGCCTGCACCATGTTACCTGCATTTGCAGATAGCACAGGCTCTCTGGCACCACAGGTAATGCAGTGCCATGTGGTAAGTGTGTACCCTGTGCGATAAATGCAGGGCTGATGCTTGACATGCCTCCCCCCCCCCCCCCCCCCCCCCCCCCGGCAGTAAATAGTTTTTGAAAATTGTTCTACCTATGTATTATACAGGTCTTTTATTCAATGATATATTATGAGTGACAATCTATCATCTGCTATGCAGAGATATTTTATTTCTGATACATTGTTAAAGACATTTTTCTTCTTTTATATCCCAACAGATTATGGATGTTGAATCAATAGGAAAGGAAAACAAGACTTCCATTACAGAATTCATTCTCCTGGGATTTTCTGACATTCCTCACCTGCAGCTCCTCATATCTGTCACAGTTTTCCTGATCTTCATGATCTCTGTGCTGGGAAACTTTATGTTTTTAATTTTAGTGTCTACTGACCCTCACCTGCAAAAACCTATGTACTTCTTCCTCAGTAACCTGTCCTTCCTCGATATCTGTAACACCTCTGTCTCTCTCTCTACACTGCTGCATAGCCTATTGACAGGGAAGACACTGATTTCTTTTTCTCTATGTTTAACACAGCTCTACTTCTTTATTTCATTCCTTGGTATAGAAATCTTCCTTCTCACTGCCATGGCCTACGATCGCTATGTTGCAATCTGTAACCCTTTGCGTTATGTGCTCATCATGAACAAGAGAATCTGTGTCCTTCTGTCATCGGTTTCTTGGATAATTGGTTTTATGGATGTAATACCTCATATATTTTTGACATCTCAGTTCTCTTTCTGTAGGGGCAATGAAATAAACCATTTCTTTTGTGATTTCTCAGTACTGTTAAAGCTGTCCTGCAGTGATATGAGCTACATTGAAACTGTGGTATTTACTGAAGGGGTTTTTGTATCATTTATTCCTTTTGGATTAACTTTGACATCCTACATCTGTATCATCTCCAGTATCCTGAAAATGTGTTCCGCAAAGGGGAGATATAAAGCCTTCTCCACCTGCTCCTCCCATCTCACCATTGTTATTCTATTCTATGGGACTTTAATATGCGTCTACATAAGACCAAGTTCAACGTATGCACCAGATCAAGACAAATTTTTCTCTCTTCTTTTCACAGCTCTGATTCCAATGTTAAACCCCATTATTTATAGCTTGAGAAATGAAGAAGTGAAAAGGGCCTTGAGAAAATATGTACCTATGAGTCACAATGGGGAATAATTGTATAAGACTTTATTGTATATAAAACAGCATTTTACATGCGGATGGGCAGCTCCATTTTAAATAGTCAAAACCAAAAGAACCAATCCCAATTTATCTTAAGGCAGTGGTTCCCAAACCTGGTCCTGGAGGCACCCCAGCCAGTCAGGTTTTAAAGATATCCACAATGAATATTTATAAGAGAGATTTGCATGTACTGCCTCCACTGCATGTACATTTATTTCATGCATATTCATTGTGGATATTCTGAAAATCTGACTGGCTGGGGTGCCTTCAGGACCAGGTTTGGGGACCACTGCCCTAAGGCAAACACAAGTACTGACAATATTGTAAATTTATGAAAGGAGTATAGGAGAATTCAGTATAGCTTCACCTGCAGCAGAGCTTAAGTTTCAGTGAACCTAGTTGATAAACAGCTCACTTAACTGCTCTATACATCACCAATCTCCGTAACTTACTCCAATCTTGTGTATGGATTTTTTCAAGAAGAACGAGCAGGGCAGCGAACGTGGCTGCGCTGGAGACCGGCGCTGAAGAAGGTTTCGGCTGGCGGGGTTGAGGGGAAGTGGCAAGGAGGTGAGAGGGAATGACGAGGAGGTGAGGGGGAATGAAAAGGAGGTGTGGGGAGCAGCGAGGTGGCAGGGAGGCAAGGTGGCAGGGCAGCAGACTAAAATGTGCCCTCCCACCTTGGGCTCTGGTCCCCTCCCACCGCGAGGTCTGGCTACACCCCTGGTTGTAAGGAAGGGGAAGCAAGCATCCAACTTGTCTTTCTCAGCTCAGCCTGCAATTTAGGTAGTGCACTCAAGGATTTTTCTCACTAACAGGAGATTAATATAATATTTTTTTTAGCTCTGCAGATATCCATCAAATGGGATCTTCCAGTATTACCTTTAAAGAGCACAATTTAGAATAATCAATTAGAATCACTAATTTACACTACAATGCATTGTTTTACCCATATTAGTTGATGGAATTTCCTCTTTTTGCAGTACTGACAGCAGAGGCTGGTTTTTTTTTTCTTTTTTGCAATATAGGCCCCCTTTTTGTCAAGCCGTGCTAGCAGCTGCCAGTGCAG
The DNA here is from genome assembly GCF_901765095.1 of Microcaecilia unicolor. Taxonomy (NCBI): domain Eukaryota; kingdom Metazoa; phylum Chordata; class Amphibia; order Gymnophiona; family Siphonopidae; genus Microcaecilia; species Microcaecilia unicolor. The sequence continues at coordinate 319,732,966 of NC_044033.1, forward strand.
TAATGCAGACAAGCTAATGTGGCTTGATAAACGAGGGGGATAGTAAGCTGTTGAATTTGTTTTCTAATTTCCTAACCTTAGTACTTTCCCCAGACCAGCATTTAAACCTTTCTCTCTCTCTCATTTCTAATTCTGTGTGGTTTCCTTTCACAACAGAATTTCTAGTCATTGTTTTTCCAATCCCCGGTACAGTCTCAGACTGTCAGGGGTGTAGCCAGACCTTACGGTGAGAGAGTGCCAGAGTCCGAGGTTGGGGGCACATTTTGAGTGCCCCCACCCCCACCGCCATGCCTCGCCTCACCTCCTCATCCCGCCCACTCCCCGTGCAGGACGTCAGGACTCACAGAAACAGAATCCAGATCAGCGAGTGTGCTGGACTCGGACACCGGCGCTGAAGGGGACTTCGGCTGGTGGGAGTTGGGGAGGGGGTCAAAAGGGACGGGGGAGGGGCGGCGGTGCCGGAGGGGTCAAAAGTGGAGGAGGGGTCGGCAGTGCCGGGGGGGGGGGGCTAAATTGTGCCCCCTCAGTTCCTGTTCTGGACCCCCCTCCCGCTGAAGTCTGGCTACACCCCTGCTTGAATCAGTTTCAGAACCAACACTGATTTGTACACTCTAAATACAGTTTGTATTCATTTTCATGCATTTTGAATAAACAGCAGAGCAAAGGAAGACATTAACAGGACAACACTCAGCAACACTGCTAAGTGCATTTCTGATTTTTATTCTTATAATTTCAACTGTCTGGCTATAGGTTCAGCTACCTATCTATTCTCTGGACTTTAATTGCTTAGTCAGATTGTACTGACTGTATCTATATTATGCTGTACTACTCTGTCTTCTATCCTTAAAAAAAAAAATCCACCTTTCTCTTCCTCTGCCTGGTCCCCTAGCTCAAAGAGGGATAGGCATTTCAAACTGTCTCTGGTCTATCACTTTGTTAACTCTTGCTGAAGTTTCTAAATTTTGGCTCTGCAAAGTTTATTTTCTATTGTTAGGCCTAGTTAAAGAGAGTAGCTTTAATCTTCAACTGGTCTAATTTGTAATTAGAGATTACATTAAAGAAACTGCAACATTTATTGGGACCCTGAACATTGGAATTAAAGAAACTGTAATATTTATTGAGATTATTTGGTTTAAAGGAGAAAAAAGTTGAATTTCTAGCAAAACCTGGACTTTGTTTTACATTGTCTCATTGCTTGCCCCTCCCAAAGAACATTTTAATTGCAGGTACTTGGCTGAATCACTGTAGGGCTTATAGTCCCACCCACTCCTGTGTTTTCTATTCACTATCTGGCAGCTTAGGTCTTGACCCATCTGTCTTCAATTTGCTAGCCTAAAAGAGGAGCTAAGCAAACTTAGGCAAGAATTGGATGCAATTAAAGCAGCTTCCAACACTACACAGAATCTTACCAATTTACCCTCCCCCCCCCCCCACCCCCAGCCTCAAAGAATAAAACAACCCAGGAATATATGGTAAAAGTAGGATCAGGCAGATTAAGACATGTGACACAGAAGCACCCACCCTCACAACTGCTGTCCTTACATTTTTTTTTTTACTGCACTAGAGCATTGTGAGGTACAAGAAAATAGAACTGAGATGGAACAAGAACTAATGAAGGTATCTCAAGAGAAAAGACACTCCCAAAGCACAAATAAAACTCAAACCAGAAAATTGTTACTGTTTGGAGATTCCATTATCAGAGGATTTATTTATATATTTATTTATTTGTTGCATTTGTATCCCACATTTTCCCACCTATTTGCAGGCTCAATGTGGCTTACATAGTACCGTGATGGTGAACGCCAATTCCGGTATGAGAAATACAGAGTGGTAATTGCGTTAAAGTACAGAGTGAATTAGGTGGTTAAGAGGAGAAATTAAGTGTCCTGGTCTGGTAACAAGTTTCGTTGTGTTGCATGATTTGGGTGTTTAGGTTGGATCGTTATGGTATGCCTTCTTGAACAAATTGGTCTTTAATGATTTCCGAAAGATTGTTATGTCATGCATTGTTTTCAAGACGTTTGGTAATGCATTCCATAGTTGTGTGCTTATGTAGGAGAAGCTGGATGCATATGTTGATTTATATTTTAGTCCTTTGCAGCTTGGGTAGTGGAGGATTAGGTATGTGCGTGCTGAACATTTTGTATTTCTGGTTGGTAGATCTGTTAGGTCTGCCATGTAGGTCGGAGCCTCGCCGTGAATAATTTTGTGAACCAGGGTGCAGATTTTGAATGCAATTCGTTCTTTGATTAGGAACCAATGTAGTTTTTCATGTAGGGGTTTAGCTTTGGAACACAATTCAAAGGGCACAGCAACGTAAAATGCCTTCCTGGATCCTGAGATAGCAGGACTACTAGACAAATACTGATTATAATCAGAGAAGAGACTAATGGTTCTAACACTGATGTTGTTATCCACCTGGGTACAAATGATATAGCCAATAATACCCTGCTTAAAGCACAGAGAGCTTTCCAGGAGTTGGGGGGAGGAGTTAAAACCTTTAGTATAGACTGTAGCTTTTTCTGACGTTCTACCTACTTATGGAAAGGGAGAGGAAAGACTACAAAATACTGAGAACTTCAGTAAGTGGCTCAAAGCCTAGTGTTACCAAGAAGGTTTTAAGTACATTGGAGGAATGGGGCAATAAATGGAAAAACAAATAACTATATCGCAATGATGGGGTGCATCTCACTGCGGGAAGAAAAAGAATCCTTGGTGAGAGATTCAGACAATATGTGTCAAGGCATTTAAACTGGAAGCTGAGGATGGCAGTTGGAAGCAGGTCAATTCAGGTAGGCACCCCCAGCAAAAGACCAGCTCCAAAAATCTTAACAATTCACTTCTTAGCAATACTACAGCAGGTGAGACTAAACAAAAAACTACACAGAAGATTAGACTGCTACTAAAATGTAGCTGGAAAGCGATGACCACAAATGCTCGCAGTCTAAGCAACAAAGTTCATGATCTGCAAGCCCTGAAGGCAGAGGCAGATTTAAATGTAGTCCCTAAAACTGAGAAATGGTTTAGTGACTCCTATGAATGGGACACAAACATACCAAGCTATAATCTATTTAGGAAGGATAGAGATGGTAGAAAAGGTGGAGGAGTAGCTCTGTATGTCAGAAACAATTATAAAAGCAACATGAAATGCAGGGGGTCTGGGGAAAGGAAGAAGTGATATGGATTGCCTTGAAAAGAGAAGATGGAACCTCTATCCACATGGGTGATGTCTACAGACTTCCGACACAATCGGAGCAGCTTGATCAAGATCTGGTTGCAGATGTCCAAAAGTTGGGAAAGAAAGGGGAAGTGCTGTTACTGGGTGATTTCAACTTTCCGGATGTGGACTGGAAATTTCCATCTGCAGAATTGGAAGGATGTAGGGAGTTAGTGGATGCCCTTCATAGTGCTCTGCTCAAATGGTGATGTATCCCACAAGGGAAGAAGTGACTCTGGATCTGATGCTTACAAATGGGGAAAGTGAGTCTAATGTCAGAGTAGGTGCCCACCTGGGCAGTAGTGATCATAAAATAGTTTGGTTTGATATAACAGCTAGAGCAGAGGGCAGCCACTCAAAACTCAAACTCCTGGATTTCAAACAAACTGACTTTAACAAAATGGGAGCATATCTGAAAAAAAGAACTGATGGGATGTGAAGACATAGAAGTGGAAAGACAGTGGGTCCAGGCTAAAAGAAGTTATTAAAATAGTTAATGACATTTACATAAGTAGAGTAAATAAAAACAAGAAGAAAAGGTCACCGATATGGTTCTCCAAACAAGTGGCTGAGAAAATAAAGGCAAAAGAGGTGGCATTCATTACATAGAGGAAAACTCAAGAAGTGGAACACAGAAAAGTATACTGGGAGAAACTGAAAGAAGCCAAGAAGGAGATGCATCTAGTGAAAGTAGAGGCGGAACAGCAAATGCCTGGAAGTTCAAGGAGGAGACAAAAACTTTTTTCAGGTATATTAGTGAAAGATGGAAGGCTAGAAATGGAGACTGAAAGATGCTGTGGATGGCTATGTGGAGAGTGATGAAGAAAAAATGAAAGCGCTAAACAAGTACTTTTCTTCTGTGTTCACGTAAGAAAATCCTGGAGAGGGACCACAAAGCCGCTCTAGCGATTCCCATGTAGCAAATGAGAGGAAGCCCATAGCAATTGAATGGGCTTCCACTCATTTACCATGTGGGAATCGCTAGTGTGGTTTGGTGAAAGAGGCCCCTAGTTCACTAACTTAAAAAAAAAAAGGCAAAGAATACAAATACAAAGTGATTAAATAAATAAATATAAAAGTAATGCACCATATGTCTAATTAGCAATATATTTGTAGAGCAAACCATAATGAATGTACATTAGAGAATGTACCCATTTTTCTGCAATGTGTAATTCAAATTTGTGTAAGAATGCCACCAAAAGTGATTTTTTAGCAAGTGTAGAGATTTCCAATTATGTAGAATTTGTTTTTGACCAACAGTAAGAAGTATATCAGACAGGTTTTTGTGAGAGTCAGGTAAGCAAATATGTGTTGAAGCAGATTTGACTATCACAGTTTGGGCCCAGTTTACCAAGCCGTGCTATAGGCGCGCAAACCTTTTAGCGTGCACTAAAAATTAGCACATGCTAACACAAGAGACACCCATAGGAATATAATGGGTGACTCTATTGTTAGTGCGTGCTAATTTTTAAGGTGTTCTAAAAAGATAGCACACCTACAGCATGGCTTAGTAAACAGGGCCCTTTATGTTTATGATTATTACAAGATTTAATATACCACTTTAGCTAATAAAAGATCAAAGTGGTGTATAACATTAACAATTCCAAACAAAATATAAATGGAAAAGAACTCCAAATTATGACAGGAAAGATCAGGTACGTACAGACAACAACATACAAAATTGCATGATTAAAATAAATTAAAGATAGAATTAAAATAAACACAAATGATTTGGATACTCTTCTAAGAAAATTGCCCAAGTGGCATCTCACAATAGTTAATGAATGGGCAAATTAAATGCCAGCTGAAAATAATACATTTTTCATGAAGATTTAAATTTTGGTAAAGAAAACTCAGCTCTGATATTGGGGGGGGGGGGGGGGGGGGGTCATTCCATAGCCTTGGTAGCAAGTAAAGAAAATGCTGAAGATCTGGTTCTCTCGTAAGGTGTGAATTTTAGTGATGGCAGGAGTAAACGGTGGGCACCTAAGGAATGAAGGAATGTGTTGGGATATATGAAATAATTTTAGAGAAAAAGGAGACAGGTCATTAGAAAGACTAAGAGGACCTTTCACTTAGCCACATAGGTGCCAATGCACACCCAATGCATGCCAATTCAGAGTTACTACCCATCTACCGCATGGCCCGTGCGGTAATTTAAGTTTTTACATTAGTCTGCTACGCAAGCCAGAAAATATATTTTATTTTCTGGCGTGCGGTGAAAATTGGGCAGCAACTCCAACTTGGCATGTGTAGGCTATTACCACATGGTTAACACGAGAGACCTTACCACTAAGTCAATGGCTGGCATTAAGGTCTTAGACCCAAAATGGGCACGCGCCAATTTAAATTTTGCCGCATGTCCATTTTCGGCAAAAATTTTAAAAAGGCATTTTTTACAGGTGTGCTGAAAAATGGATCTGCGCACACCCAAAACCTGTGCCTACACTACCGCAAGCCATTTTCCAGCGCACCTTAGTAAAAGGACCCCTAAATGTATCTTTCATTGTTAACTATATATCATTACAAAAATGTTTAGCAAAATTGCATTCATATAAAATATGGAGCAACGTACCAGTTGAAGAGTTACAGCTTAAACATGTGTTACTTGTGATTAATTCAGCAATTGAAAATTTGTGAGGTGTCCATAAAGTTCTATGATATAACATATACATTGATTGAAGCATAGATACCAAAGAGAGAGGTCTCACTGTTTTAGTCCAAAAAAGATACCAGTGTTCTTCGGAGAGCTGTTCCCTTCTCCACTACTGCCAACTCCAGACTTCGCGCCTTCTGTCTCGCTGCACCCTACGCCTGGAATAAACTTCCTGAGCCCCTACGTCTTGCCCCATCCTTGGCCACCTTTAAATCTAGACTGAAAGCCCACCTCTTTAACATTGCTTTTGACTCGTAACCACTTGTAACCACTTGCCTCCACCTACCCTCCTCTCTTCCTTCCCGTTCACATTAATTGATTTGATTTGCTTACTTTATTTATTTTTTGTCTATTAGATTGTAAGCTCTTTGAGCAGGGACTGTCTTTCTTCTATGTTTGTGCAGCACTGTGTACGCCTTGTAGCATTATAGAAATGCTAAATAGTAGTAGTAGTAGTAGTAGTAGTAGTAGTAGCTGTATATGAAGGTCAGATTCCCAGACATGTTGGAGACTAGTAACTTGCTTAGGTGCTGACAAAATGAAGATTTGATATATATAGAAGAGGCAATGTGACCACATGATAAAAGCCATAGTGCCTTGGTTATTACAGAAGGAATTTCTTTATGAGCTGTAATGAGAATTGTAACCACTTAAATATGTAAGAATTTGTAAGGGTGTACTGAGACTTTAATTTATCAAAGGGAAGCAAAATGGATTTTTGTCACATAGGTCCTTTAGAGTCCAAATCTCTTTATCTGCCCAGTTTTTCCAATATACAGTAGAATTATCTATTGTTATAAAAGGATTGTACCACAAAGAGAAGTATAAAGCAGTTTTAAAGGAAAATTGAAACAAGTGATCAAACTGCAATAGACAATAATATGTATCTCTTATTAAATAATTGCTTTACACTAATAAATGTATTCAAGTGGAGATGAGTAGATGTAATGGGATTGGTCTGAATAAAGATTTTTTTTCGAAGGATAACCAAAGTGGAACATATTGTATTTCAGTGGATAACCAATTACAACCTTGTTATAGTATGAATGTTTTATGATAAAATCTGGAAAAAACACATCTACCTCCTTTTTTTTTTTTTAAGTTTAATTAGAGCAATTTTGGGGTTGCCTGATTTCCACAGAAAGGAAGACAGCATCTTACCTATCTAAATATAAAAAGTGTTTGAAAAAAAGAATAGGGATTATAATTTGAACACAATTAATTTTGGGTGCTATCATCATTTTTATAGTTTCTAATCTCACCCACCATAAGAGATGTAAAGGATGCCATAAATGAAGGAGATCTTTCACATTTTTCATAATTCTATTATTCCCTAAGGTGACATTTAAGTCTATAAAGAAATCTATGCCTAAATACATGATCTTAGAGGAGGACCACATTAAATTGAATAGTTTAATCTGTTTTTTATAATCCCTATGTCCACTGAAGATCGTATTCTTCTTTTGCTTTCACTCGCTGCCAGCTGACACTCAGACAAGCACTTTATTTTCACACTTCCATTACAAACCTTATTAGGTTTCCACACTAACCCTTCAAATTCCAGGAAGTCTCAGGAATTCGGTCATCTGTTATACAATTCAGTCAAATGTTCTGATTTTTTTTTTTCATTCACACTTCAAGCAGGCTAACTTTCACACATCCCAAGACCAAAATACACTTTTAAAATCTTTAAAACAAACTGGTCACACTTGGGACTTGTTCCAGGTTTCACAGAAACACACTTTAACCACTTTGACTATACTCAGCCCACTTCAACTGAGCTTTCTTCTCTCACACTTCAGAGACATTGGAAAACACTTCTGCTTCTCTCAGTCTCCACAGCTCTTCTGACCAACAGCCAGAGAATCTGTTTCATAGGAGACACTTCCTCAGCTGGGCCACCTGACCTGGCTCGGCCAATCAAACAGCCTGCATGGAACCTTTAAGTTTTTTTTTTCTCCAAACACTTGGAACACTGTTTGAACTAAGCCAGTCTCAATTTTGGATTTAACTTTTCCCACAGGAAACAACGGTAAAATTACTGTTAATGACATTTTACCACAAAACTCTCATTAATTTTAATAAAAATCATTTCCCTGATCTATCCATTTCATACTGTCCATACCATGCTTTAACATTTTTCAAATACATAAAATAGTGAGTATTATTCATTTTTCATCAATAAAGTGACTTAAATCCACTTAAAACCTTTCAACATACCCCTTAAAAATGTAAATAATATCTCAGACTGTAGTCTGTTGAGGAATTCACAAAAGAACTCACCATAAGCCTTAAAACCATTACCTTGGTTTTATTTAGGTGAATTAATGAGTGAGATCCCACAGGGTGAGCATATCACAGAGATTTTCTTGGCAGCTATAGATTATCCAATGAGATGTGTCTGAATGTAAAAGGGATTGCACTCAACAGTGAAAACTGTGATAAATGAATTTTTAGTTTAAAAGAGCTAGTCTTGGACTGCAAACCTGATGTCCCCCCCAACAGAACAGAAAAAATAATCTAGCAAAAAGGGATTGTAAGGAACAAACCCTAGTGGCTCATAGAGAGTCATGTACTTATAAAAATTCTAGAGTCATCTATGACAAAAGAGCTTTGAGTCATGGTTTTAGCACACTGCCATATGGTTACTGATCAGGTCCATTTCCTCAAATCTTCTTTGTTAAAAACTGCTAGCGAAGCAACACATGTATAAGAATTAACATTAAACTACTCTTACATTCCACAACTTTAATTACAAATTTTTCTTCACTCAACGTGGAATTAAACATTGGAATTCATTGCCAGAGAATGTGGTAAAGGCGGTTAGCTTAGTGGGGTTTAGAAAAGGTCTGGATGGTTTCCTAAAGGAAACATTCATAGACTTGGGGAAAATCCACTGCTTATTTCTGGGATAAGTAGCATAAAATGTATTGAACTTTTTTGGGATCTTGCCAGGTATTTGTGACCTGGATTGGCCACTGTTGGAAACAGGATGCTGGGCTTGATGAACCTTTGGTCTGTCCCAGTGTGGCAATACTTATGTACTTATAACCACCGTGAGGTTCAATGCAGATTCCAGTTGAAAGAACCAGGCATTACTGGAAAAAATTGCAATTGTGCTTTAAATTGGTCATAACAATTGAATCCCAAATGTTTCTCTAAAAAAAAGGTTCAATATCTTCTTGAAGTGCAAATAAGCTTGTATCATCCTGGTCTGAGGTAGTAACATATTTTATACCATCACTGTTTGATAGACTAAGTTAGAAGTAAAAATACTCTTAAATTGTACAGATTTAGGATTCAGAAAATGATGCTGCAATGTATTCTGCAAAGTTATAGATTCTTGCATATAAGATGGGGCTCTTACATATAAGAATCTGAAAATCATAGCACATAATTTAAAATGGACTTGAGCTTCAATGGGCAACCAGTGAAGTAAAGGGGTAATCCTGTCATGTCTATGAGCCACTACTATCCATAGAGCACACCAATTTGATCACATCTCTCCATTGCTCCAATTTGTACAGTGACTCCCTGTGTCGCCATTCAGTCTCTTCAAAATTTTGTTCTTGGTCTTTAAGGGCTGTCAACCATCAGCTCTTACCTATCTCAACTGTTTACTACAACCATATTGTCCAAATGACATACTTCACTCCTCTCAGCAGTCACTCTTATACCTCACACTTCCCTTGTGCCTCACCTACAGATTTCCCATGAGTCAGCATTTAGCTATTTAGGTCTGAAACTGTGGAACTCTATTCCACTGGCTCTAAAAATGAAAAATCTTATTCAAAATTCAAAATATTTGCTCAAAACACACCTATTCCATCAGTTGTTTCTCACCACTCTAACTTCTCTTCTACTCCTCTGTCCTAACTCTAACTCTAATTTCTCTCTCTCTCTCTCTCTCTCTCTCTCTCTCTCTCTCTCTCTTTCTTTCTTTCTTTGTAAACCACATTGAAGCATTATTGCTTAGCAAATAGAGATATACCAAAACATTTGTATCTAAAATAACCAAAAGGCTATTGGGTTTAATAGCTTCATATCCTCTTTAATTTGCTAAGTAACAACAAAGATTTCTTCTCCAGTGCATTAACCTGAAGTTGAAAACTCAAAGAACTGGTCAGAAAAACTCCCCAAATCTTTAAACAGGCCTCAAATTTGAAACTAGGATTACCCAGTATATTATTAATTCCAAATTACTTCTGATTGTCCAATCATCAGGAATTGTTCTATAACTATTATTCCATAAAATCAATTTGCTTACCTGTAACTTTTCCAATAAATAAAAACAGTATAGATGAAATGCTTTTCAAATGCATGGGGGCTGCCATGTTTTTGTGATCAGCAACATTCGTTCAGACAGTCAACCTCTGCCCCCACCCCTCTCTCTTTTCAAGCAGGTCAGTCCCTGTCTCATGACAGTGTTTCCCCAGTGAGGACTGGGCTCCAATTCCTTCCTCTTCCCCCCACTTCCTGGCACTGCACTAACTTTGGGATTCTGTTCCCCCTGGGTTGGGTAGCCCATTTACCCCTTGTTTTTAGATCTTTTTACCACCACCCCAAATTATTATGTACAAGCCACCCACAATTTGGAATGATAAAAGACCAAGGCAACGTATGAGAAAAGCTATTTTTTTATTACTTACACAATACAGATATCATTAATGATTTTCTCAATGGGAGAACAGAACTACTACACAAAAGCGTATGCTGCCCTCACTTCTCCAAAGTAATACTCTGATCAAGCTGCTTATATACTGAAATTGACAAGCTAACAATTCATTTACTTCTGCAAGTTATTTTCTACTTTTACTGGGTACTTTCCACAGAGGTTCCTACAGTTCTCTTTTTCCAAGGATCTATTTCCCTTATGTTATTCCCCTTAGGTTGTTAAACCACGTTATCTTGTTTATGAGGTTTTTATGACTTCTCTTTTCTCTGAAATGCCTGTACCCTTTTGGTACTTCTGTTTTCCCAGAACAAAGGGTGTCTTCAGCATCTCATAAGTTTCTCAAGTCATGCAGGTTGGTTAACTGTTTATTCTTTTAGGCCCTGGTCTTAAGGCTCATGGCTGTGCCCATATTCTACACCCTGTAGCCAGTTCTCCGTGAGAAATGTCTCTCCTTTCCTTAGGCAGATTGCTCTCCTTCCTCTGTCTCGCTCTTTCAGGCAACAGTAGGCTTTTTACCTAGGTATCTTCCATGAGAGAACAGGCCCAATCCATTTCCTAGCCTCACTTTGGCTTCCAGTATATACTGCTTAGTGAGCCAGAGGAAATGGCTTTCATCTAAACCCTGGCTCATCCCTAAGGACTGACTCCTTTCCTTTCAGGAAAGCACTATAGGTGTGGCGCACCTCCCTTCCTGAGGCCATGCCAGGTTTTCTCCCTTCCTGGGGTTCTGTGCCTGTCCTGGGGAAGGACAGCATTAAACATTACGGGGAAGGGTTTTGAACCTTGGGAGACTACCTCATGGTAATTATGATCACCCTTCTTGTGCTGCAACCATTCAAAGGATGCAGCCTTAGCTATTAAGGTAAATTCTTCTCCCCTCAAATTGTATTTGTAGTAGCAGTCAGGTATGAAAAAGACAACAGGAAGACCAGGAGGGTATCCTATACATCACAATGTGCATAACTTTGGATATAAGGTGACAGTTTTCAAAGAATAAAGTAGTATGCTTGCCTTTTGAAAGCTAGTCAAAAAATGTATTAAGTTAGTACAGTAAGAAAGGTATCATCTTCTTTTCTTTGACTTTGTTTTGTTTTATTTCTATTAGCTTTCAAATGGAAACCCCACATGGATTTTGCCTTTGAAAACGGGCTTATAGGAAGAATATCTCCACAAGCCTACATGTCCTGGTGACTGTGTAAAGGTTATCCTGCAAAATTATTCCAAAATAAAGAAACATTAATTGCCTGTCCTCTGAGTTTCCACAACTATGACGTTCCCAGAGTCTCAGCCATCTGGTCCCATAAGCATTTGTAGTCTTTTTAAAGGAGCCAATCACAACCTCTGCATCTTTGAGGAAGAAGTTACTGTCTGTCCTGCAGATAGAGCCAGTAAGTCAGCCTCAGAAATGTGTTATTATGTATTATGTTTGTCTGTTTAAGATTTAAATTTGAATATCTTATGTCTTCTGTCCATTATTTAGGAACATATTCCTGGCAGTAAAAATCAGTGATGAACAATCTTAGACATAACACATAAAATTTCCAGGCAGAGAATTTGCCTTTAGAATAGATTATGACAAAGTATTATTTGGACTATTTTGTAATAGGGGTTCTTTTTCATAATTACATTTCATTTATATATGGTAAATGGCAAAAACACTGCAGCATTTGTACTAGGGAAAGAAATGTCTATCTTAGGTCAAACAAAATCCCATATTACTATTTGTGTATATATTACTATTGTAGTAATTCTCTGTTTAATTTACTGTACTTTTGATGAGTCATCAAATCAACAGTGTTTTACTAGTATAATATTATTAGGTGCTCATAGACTTACAAAGTTACATGGTAACCTATGTAAGTCAGGGGCCTTTTTACTAAGATGCGGGAAAAGAGAGCTTGCGCTAGCATCAGCACATGTTTTTGATGTGCACTGAGGCCCCCTTTTACCATAGCGGATAAAAGGCTGTCTTTTGCTGTCCAAAGGAAATGACCATGCATTGCCGCTTACCGCACAGCCATTTCAGGGAAGAGCCCTTACTGCCACCCATTGAGTTAGCAGTAAGGGCTCCTACGCTAGCCTGATGGTAACTTGGCAGCGTGCAGCGCTGGCCGATTATTGCCGGTTAAGTTCCGGAGCTACAAAAATAGAAAATATTTCTATAGACAGAAATGGTGCACGCTGGAGGTGGGAACTATCGCCAGGCTCATCCAGTAACTTGGCAGTAGTTTTGTATTGACGCACACCAACCCTTTAGTGAAAGAGTGCTTTGAAAATGAGCCTCCACATTTTACTTATTTATTTTATTTCCATAGTTACCATATCACATTAACCACTCATTTTTGAGTTCAAATCTTCTTTATTAAAGTATTTAGAAAAGAAAACAATAAGTATTAACAAGAAAGAGGGAATAATATCATTGTATTAGTTTACAGTTTATGAAGCAGAACATCTTAAGTAGAGGAGTGTGTTAGCTTATTTTCTTTTCCATGTTATATTTTGTTTGATTTCTATTGAAGCAGAACATAAAGTTCAGAGGTATTTTTCAAATGGTAACAATATTCACAGTATCATAAAATCATAAAATGAAATATATATATATATATATAGAGAGAGAAGGATGTATTATTGACAATGCAGCAACTAGTAATAACAACAAACAGAAGAACATAAGAGTAGCCATACTGGATCAGACCAATGGTCCATCTAGCCCAGTATCCTGTTTTCCAAACAGTGGGCAAGCCAGGTCACAAGTACCTGGCAGAAATCCAAATCGTGGCAACACTCCATACTACAAATCCCAGAACAAGCAGTTGCTTCCCATATCTGTCTCAAGCAGAATGATTCCAGTGGTTCCCATAAGAAATTTGCAAGTAGCGTTAGATTTCTCTGCTAACTTTGCCTCATATTTTATATATAAGGCATACCTAATTCCACCAGAGTGAAAGATACTTTACCATTATTTATTTATTTATTTGTTACATTTGTATCCCACATTTTCCCACCTATTTGCAGGCTCAATGTGGCTTACATATACCATAGAGGCGCCATATCCTTCCATTCATTTAGAATAGTTTTCAAAGCAATAGTAAGTAAAATATCATACAGTTTGCCTTTTTCAGGAGACAAATATTCCTCAGGGCAAAGAGAATGGAAAATAATGGTTTTATATTCTAATGAGGAATTTCTATTCAATAATTTTGAAATTCTATACCATACCATAGTCCAAAAAAGATTGCAAATTGGAAGAAGAGAATAACATATGCTGCAGCGCACCTATATCTGGGTTGCATGACCAACATAAATTAGACAATTTGTTATTGACTATTTAATAGGAGTCCAGATGGCCTTATACAAGATAAAGTAAAGTGATTCTAGTATAGAAGCTGAAGCTATAGGTCTATTAATTTTAGACCAAAAAAGTGACCACTGAGAAACATCAATGAAACAGAGAAGTCCTCACTCCAGAGATGCTATAATGTATTATTGTGATGCTGAGATTTGGACAGAAATAAATTATAAAACTGAGATGCAGATTTACCCTTGACAAGGACATCTGAGAGAACATTAATGATCTCTGGAGAAACAGCTTTATTTGTATCAAGGCGCTTAGTAGAACTTAAAGCAGATTTAATTTGTAAGTATTTAAAGAATTTTAATTTGGTTAGAGAAAACTCTATTTGAAAATAGGTCAAAAATAAATTACGTTATCCAAGATATCAGAAATACAATGTATACTTTGTGAAATCTATAGGTTCCATGTAACCATTCTCCTGTTTAATGAATAGATTTTCCCATAAAAGGGCAAAAGTTGTGCATAGAATAGGATGATTTTGAACCTTGTCTTGCAATAAATCCTTCTCATCATGCTTATTAATGATAGTAGTCTCTATTCTATATTTTTAAGGAATGAGATATGATAATTGTGGGAGGAGTAGCCTAGTGGTTAGTACAGTGGACTTTGATCCTGGGAGGAGTAGCCTAGTGGTTAGTGCAGTGGACTTTGATCCTGGGGAACTGAGTTCAATTCCCCCTGCAGCTTCCTGTGACTCTGGGGAAGTCACTTAACCCTCTATTGCCCCAGGTACAAAATAAATACCTGAATATATGTAAACTGCTTTGAATGTAGTTGCAAAAACCTCAGAAAGACAGTATATCAAGTTCCATTTCTCTTCCCTAATGTGCTATGACCCACCAAGTGGTGGCTATTTATAAGAAAGCTTGGTTATGAATTCAAATTTAGGGAATTTGAAACCTCCCCCAATTTTTGGAAGATCTCAGTCTGTAGAGAACAATCTGAGATATTTTATTGTTCTATAAGAATTGAGAACATATTTTATCAATTTTTACAACAAAAATGATTTGGGGAATTATATAGGCACATGCTCAAGAAATATAATATCTGGGTTGACAGCATCATTTTTATAGTTTCCAGTTTCCCCACCAAGAGAGATGTAAGGGATTCCACTTCTGACAGGAGGATTTAACTAAGTTAAGTACCTTATTTATATTTTCAGTCATGGTTTCTTGTTATAGATTTAAATAATAATCCTAAATATTTAATACCAGATTTACACCAGCATATAGGGATAGATGGAAATTTTTCTTGAATACAATATACATTGTGGAAATATTTCAGTTTTTGTCCAGTTAATAGTGTATTCAGACAATGCACCAATGTCTTCAATAATTTGAAAAATATTGGGCACTGAGATGTTTGGGGAGGACGCATATAATAAAACATCAGCATAGGCTGATAGATTGGTTAACATGTTTATAATGTTAATACCATGGATAAGGTGTGAGATATGAATAGTAATTAACAGTGGCTCCAGAGCTAACATAAAAAGAATTGGGAAAAGTGGGCAACCCTGCCTAGTACCTCTAGTTAATGGGAATTGTTGAGTAATAGTAATAAACAGACAGGCAGAAGGATTGGAATATACATTTTTTTATCATACTGATAAACTTATCTCCCAAATTAAATCAATCTAATACTGAAAAAAGGAATTTCCTTTCTATGTAATCAACTGCTTTTTGGCGTCTACTGATATTACACTGTCAGGCTTATTTTCGAAAGACAAGGCTGCCCATCTTTTGACACAAATCGGGAGATGGGCGTCCTTCTCTCAGGGTCGCCCAAATTGGCATAATCGAAAGCCGATTTTGGGTGTCCCCAACTGCTTCCCGTCGCAGGGATGACCAAAGTTCCTGGGGGCGTGTCGGAGGCGTAGCGAAGGCGGTACTGGGGCGTGCCTAACAGATGGGCATCCTCGAGTGATAATGGAAAAAAGAAGGGTGTCCCTGATGAGCACTTGGCCAACTTTACTTGGTCCATTTTTTTCTTACGACCAAGCCTGAAAATGGTGCCCGAACTGACCAGATGACAACCGGAGGGAATCGGGGATGACCTCCCCCTATTCCCCCAGTGGTCACTAACCTACTTTTCTTAACTCTGTAATCCATGTAGAACGTGGTGGTTATTGCAGACTAAAAGAATACATTGTATTGTATTGTTTCTGTGTATATGACTGTCTTTCTAAAATCAGGATTTTCATGTGGATGTAGTTTGCATTTCTATGTGCAAATCTTGAATAAGCCTTGTAAAATTACCTCCATGATGTAGCTGGATTTTTAGAAGACATTAATAAAGTCTTAGGGATGTGCAATGAGCAAAAATGTTTGATTCATTCGAATGGTGGGGGGGGGAGTCCTGATTTTTATATATTTTTCCATTTGTTTCACATTTGTTTTCATAAAACTATTTAATGCACATCAGAAATGTTTGTGCAGATCAGTTTAACTTGCTTGAGTTCATAGGTAAATGTATGATAAAATATGTTTGCATGAATTTAATTTTTTTTAGGATCACAAATGAACCAAATATATATATCCCTACAAAGCCCCTCACGAAAGATTCCCTCAAACACTGAAAAGTCATAGGATAAAGGCAGCATTCTGTTGTTTTTTTCTTTTAATATGGCATTTTATTTGTTACTCCAAATGTTCTACTTCATACCAGTATGGCTTGTTTTTCTTGAAGTTTATATTATATTGATTTTATTTTGGAATGGTCAAGTGTTTTAATTGTTTTTAGATGTAGCATACCTGATGCAGACATTATGTGGCTAAGTCAGGTTTTTTCTTGACATTAGCATGCGTTGACACTAGAGACACCTATAGGAATATATGGGTGTTTCTAACATTAGCGTGCGCTAATTTTTAGCATGTGCTAAAAATGCTATCAAACCTACAGTGGAGCTTTGTAAACAGGGCCCCAAATTTTTTCTTTCTGTCATACTGGTCATTCTTGATTTCTTGTGTGGTTTTCCTAGTGTCTCCCAATTAGGTTGTCCTGGGTCAGAATTGTTTACGCCTTTGATGGGTCAAGATTTTACGCACATTTGGTGAACTGTTGGAGAATAAAGAGTTTTTAGAAGCTTGGACTTCATTTTTGTCTAATCTCTTCGGAACATCCTCCTTTGACCATTTTTGTTTTCTTCTCAATTAGGTTGGACTTCTTTGATTGCCTATGAATAAAGCGTGGGCATTGAATAAGTAAGCCAAGCACGTACTGCCCTATTCAACTAAGACAAGGAAAGTGGTAAGTGTTAGAATTATCAGAATGGCAACACGGCAATAAGTCAAACAGCTGTGTTCATCTACAATACTGCAATTAGAGAAGGGAAGTATACCCAGAAAGTTGTATTTGGTATTTTTAAAAATAATTTCCATGCAGAAATGAACGGTATTAAGAGTGTGCACTGTCCCCCAGATGCTATATAAGTAGCCCAAAAATGGGCATGCAAATTAGAGCACAGATCAAACGTCCACGGTAAACTAATTACAGTACAATCTTGATTATCCAAACCAAATGGGACCGAGCTGTTGTCGGATAAGTGAACAGTTGGATAATATGGAAAACAATGGTAACCCCTGAAAAAATGCATGGAAAATATACTTTATGCATAAATAACAGGCATAGGATATCTGTATCTAAAATAAAGAAATGTTTATTAACACTAACCAGCCACATGTGAAGCTGGAAAACAGGACAAGATCTCGCACACTTCTTAACAGCAATGCAATGATGTCACCTGGGGGTCTGTAGAATATGATGGATGGTCAGATTAGCAAATGTTAGATAATTGAGACTGTATTGTAGTTAATAAGGCATTAACAATCAATAATTGGTGTTAATTGGCATCATTTGGAGTTACCTGTGGATCTGCCTTATACTTAGTTCTATAATAGATGCCTCTAGATTGCATAGTGTGCAACTCAAAAGGGGGTATGTCCATGGGAAGGGCAAGGATGGGCCAGGGGCTTTCCCAAAATTAAGCATGATGTTACAGATCAGTGTTCCCAAGTCCGGTCCCAGAGTACCCCTTGCCAGTCAGGTTTTCAGGATATCCATGATGAATATAAATGAAAGAGATTTGCATATAATTTAGGCATTGTATGCAAATCATTCAATGTGGAAATCCTGAAAACCTGACTGGCAAGAGATACTCCAGGACTGGAGTTAGGAAACACTATTATAGAATGCCTGATTTTGCGTGCCTAACTGCTATCAGCTGGGTATGAGCATTTACACTAGCTTTTGGCAGCCATAAGTGCTTGCACTCAAAGTGAGGTGCAAAAAGCATGTGTATAAGTACATAAGTATTGCCATACTGGGACAGACTGAAGGTCCATCAAGCCCAGCATCCTGTTTCCAACAGTGGCCAATCCAGGTCACAAATACCTGGTAAGATCCCCCCAAAAAGTACAAAACATTTTATGCTGCTTATCCCAGAAATAAGCAGTGGATTTTCCCCAAATCCATTTTAATAATGCTAAGCTAATATTCTGTAAAGGTTGCTCCGCACAGAGTAACCTTTACAGAATACGATTTTAGTGCAAAGCATAATGGTGACTATGAGCAGGCCTAATTCCAGATGCCTACATTTAGGAGTGGATATGCGCTACACGCAAACCTATAAAGGATGCATACCTGTTATAGAATCACACTAAGCGTGTTTTTTTGGTGCAGATTTTGTAGAGGCCAAATATAGAATTTGGCCCATAGTGTGTGCCCTTTGCTCATGCGTGTTCTTTTCCATACCGGAACCATTGTGCATGTGTAAACCACTGTGCACTATGTCAAATAGTGTACAGTTTTAAAGGAGAGCATTCACTATGTGTGCATAGTGCACACTCATATTGGTGGATGACATTAATTTCAAACAACAGTCTATCCCAAAAGTACAGTAACTGCAAGGGCTGGTGGTCAGTCTGGCAGGCTACACAGTCCTCATTTTGATCCGGTCTAGGAAGTAGACAGGTAGGTGAGATGGTTACAATCTGAGGAATTAGGGTAATCCTGACTATCTGACTATGTTTATGAAACTAAGGCTGAATCTAGGGCAGTGTTTCCCAAGTCCGGTCCTGGAGTACCCCTTGTCAGTCAGGTTTTCAGGATATCCACAATGAATATGTATGAACTTGATTTACATATACTGCCGCCATTATATGCTAATCTCTTTCATGCATATTCATTGTGAATAGGGTCCAAGAAAACAAAGGGGCAGACGATCTGCAAACTCCAAAGTGGAAACTGTACAAAGCAGATCGTTGATAAACCAAGATATGTTTTATTAATGTAGCAAAATTAAAATATGCATACAGAAACTCATATGCATATACATATAATAGCCCGACACAGGCCGTGTTTCGCCCTACTGGGCTGCTTCAGGGGCTAGAAAATAAGATAATAAATAATAAATAATACGTCTTAACATCTAAATAAAAACGTAAAGTAATAACATAGAAATTACATAAATTAAACATTTAAAAATTTTTTTAAAAAAAAGAATGACATTAAAATCAAATATAAATTTGTAACATCAGAAACCAAATAACAATAAAAAAAAAAAAAAATATATATATATATATATATATATATATGATCACATATAAATTCATACCATTAAAATCTATAACATCAAAATCCCACAGACTCATTGTACATGATGAAGAGACATGATAGTTAAGTTATCAAAAATTGCATATATTGGTCACAAATAATTAATATATCTACAACATATATATACAGATACATGTTACAGAAATCCAAAAGGGGTGATTATGGAGTGTCCAAAGAAACACACGAAAAATATATACAGGAAAGTAATTATAGACATAACAATACATTTAGACATCAGACAGCCATCTTCAATAATATGATTCAAAAGGCACCCACCTATATAGTGGTACTCCACCATCAAACCAGAAATTTGTAGGTAAAAGCAGCTAGAGAAATGCAAAAAATAGAAAAATGTAAAAATAAAAATAAAAATGAGTATGACCAACTATGAGGAAGGAGAGTAATGTGATAGAAAAATGATATAAGAAAGGATCCATAATAGAGTAAAAAAAACTCACGTATACAATCAATATTCTGAAAAAACGGCTCATCTGGAAATGCAGAAACAATTGGTTATGGACCTGTGTAAAATGATATTATATATAAAAATTAATATGATAAGGAAAGAGATAAAAATGTGTATGATTATATATTTAAAGATATATAGTAGAAACAGCCCACAGCCAGTCTTCAGAGATACCCAAAGGGAAGCTGTATAATTAGAGGTCAGTCACAACGATCTTCTTTAATATGTATGAACTGAGGTGAAAAAAGTTTCCAAAGCCTCTAAAAACCATCCTGAACACCTGACTGGCAAGGGGTAATCCAGGACCGGACCTGGGAAACACCGATCTAGGGAAGTTAGAGTTAGGATGTAGTAATCAGTATTTTATTTAATAAAGTTTATGGTCTGTTAATTTTGTTATGCTTGCCTTGTGTTCATTTTCTTAAACATCAAAGGAAAAAGGAAGAGAACAGAACTGGGAACATGGGAAGGACACACACAGACCATGCTGGAAAGGAAAACAAGACCTCTGTTACAGAATTCATTCTCCTGGGATTCTCTGACCATCCTCACCTGCAGCTCTTCATTTCTGTCACAGTTTTCTTGATCTTCCTGATGTCTGTGCTGGGAAACTTGATGTTTTTAATGTTAGTATGCGCTGACTCTCACTTGCAAAAACCCATGTACTTCTTCCTCAGTAATCTGTCCTTCCTCGATATCTGTAACACCTCTGTCACTCTCTCTACACTGCTGCACAGTCTATTGACAGGAGAGAAACTGATTTCTTTTTCTTTATGTATGGCACAGCTCTACTTTTTTATTTGTTTCACAAGCATAGAATTCTTCCTTCTTGCTGTCATGGCCTACGATCGCTATGTTGCTATCTGTAACCCTTTACGTTATATGCTCGTCATGAACAGGAAAGTCTGTGTCCTTCTGGCATCTTCTTCTTGGGTCATAGGCTTTATGGACAGTGTACCCCATGTATTTTTGACATCTCAGTTTTCTTTCTGCAAGGGCAATGAGATTAACCATTTCTACTGTGATTTCACAGTATTAATGAAACTCTCCTGTAGTGATATACTTACTCTTGAAATTGTGCTATTTACTGAGGGTGTGATTCTGGCAGTTATTCCCTCTGTATTAACTCTGACATCATATGTGCATATCATCTCTACCATTCTGAAAATCCAGTCCGCAAAGGGAAGACACAAAGCCTTCTCCACCTGCTCCTCCCACCTTACGGTGGTTTTGCTATTTTATGGGACTCTAATGTCTGTCTACATGAGACCAGCTTCAATGTATTCACCAGACCAAGACAAACTGTTCTCCCTATTGTACACAGCTTTGATTCCAATGTTAAATCCCATTATTTATAGTATGAGAAATGAAGAAGTGAAAAAAGCCCTGAGAAAACTCATATTCAGTGCTTAACCAGATGAGTTTAACTGTCAAATAACACCGCATAAATAGCTGTCATATCATTAACCACTGCAAATTAACTGGTTAGCACTGAATATTGGCAAAACCAGTTAACTTTTTAAAAAAATGGATTTTCAATAATGGTTGCAGGAAATGGCCCAACATTGAAAATTCAGGTTTAACGCCGACAACGGACAGCAGAAGTGCTCCGAGCTGCCAACTGAATATCGGGCCCTAAATGACCAAATACGTCTTCTTTTCCCCACAATTATATACAAACAGATATTATGATGTTCACAGATGAAGCTTCATATTTAGTAAAATTTATTGCACATAAAAAAGATAAAACAATTAAAATTTAGCAAGAAGAGAACACTGTTTGGAGGTGGGGTTTTTTGAGCTAATGATAGAAAAAATGCTAGATGTGGTTGAGGATATTAAATGAATTCCCTTCGAACAAACTATATTTGTAGTAATGAATAAGACAACATTGATTCTTCAGTGAAGACTATCAGTCATTCCACTGTTTTATAAAGAAAGCAAATACTTTGGCCACAATTCTATAACTGGGCACTTCCAGTTAGGTGACCTGAGACAATTTAGTAAGAGCCTGTTCTAGAACAGAACCTAGTACTGTAAGGCTGTTATTAGAAGTGGCAGTGGCCATTTTGAGGCTGGAGCCATGAGGGGCAGGTGAGAATAAGGCATCGCTACTACCCATAGCACTCTCTAGACCACCAGGGATATAAAAGTAGGCTCAGGGGGCCTACAGCAATTAGGGGGAAGGGGCTTGTCAGATATTTTTTTGCTTTGAGGGGGGCTTTGGAGGAAGGGGGATCTTGGAGGTGATTAGGGCACCTGTTCCCCTTATATGGGTCCAAATTAATATTCAGCCAGTGCTCGCATACCTGTCTCATGCAGGTGCCATCTGAATATTGGTCCTGGACCTGTGTAAGATACGACTGCCAGCACATGCTAGGATGACCCTAGATATTCAATACTGGTTCTCCAACATTGTCTGGCATTGAATATTGAGGTCTAATTCTGCCTTTGTTGGCCAGCCTTTAAAAAAAAACACTGTTCATCATCAGATGAATATTGACCAGGTAAAATTTAGAATTTTAGTTGTGAGTTTTTAATAGTGAACACTCTTCAGAAAGAATGTGCCCTTTTTTGAAAGAAAATGTACACTTTTTGCAAAAACGACAAACATATGACAAAGCCTGTGTACTCTTACTGAACGAGTGCATTTTTTCCTGATAGTGTACACAGGATTACACCATTGTGATTGTGACAATAGTGAACATGTGCACACACTAACAGAAAAGAGTGCACACTACTGACAATATTGTTCCTGTAACAAAATAAATAAATAAGACATAGCAATGATTCAAAACAAAAATTTGGGGGCTACATACCTCTATCAGTTGCTTGTATATTCAGCAATATTTTACTTAATCCACTTTGTTCTAGTTGTTGAGGAATGCCATCACCCACCTTCCAGTTTATTTTAAGTTTTACTACCTTGCCCTATGGAAAACCTTCAGAGAGGCTTACAATTTAAACACAGAAAGATTTAAAAGTATCATGAGGACATAATGTGAGCAGAGAAGGATAGGAGGGTTGGAATTACAATATTAATAGGATAGCGTGTATGTGAAAAACAAAAGGGGTGCTTCAAATGCTCGCTAATAAGACTGAGGGGGGAATTAATAAAAAGTGTCTGTAAATAGATAAGTCTTAAGATCAGCCTTGAAGTTATGTGAGATAGTCTGCAGCTGAAGGGAGATCCATAACTGTGGACTGTGAACAGAGAAAATTGCATGTCTAGCATTTTCATGCACTGTTTTGCAGTAGCTGGGCTGATTCTGATGAGCCGATCTGAGTGTTGTGGCTGGAGTAGCTTCATTGTGTGCCCTCTAGTCCTAGTATTTTTGGAAAGAGTAAACAAGTGATTCATGTCTACCCATTCCACTGCACTCAGTATTTTTTAGATCCCTATCATATATCCCCTCAGCTAGTGGTGTGCTGGAGCAGGCTCTCACAGGCTCGCAAGAGCCGGTTGTTAAGTTTTTAAGAATTTTGGGAGCCGGTTGTTAAAGAAGGGCCCTCCATGGCTACTTTAACAACTGGCTCCCAAAATGTGGGCTTGGGCCCCCTGCTGAATTATCTTTTACTTTGCTGGTGGGGATGCTGAGCCCTGCCAGCCAAGTCAATAGACTACTGCTGCTCCCCGCTCCTTGTTTCCAGCTCTTGGCAGCAGGCTGGAACTTCTCAAGCATGTGAGAGAAGTTCCAGCATGCTGCTCAGAGCAAGATGTTGGGAGTGGTGGCAGTCCATTTATTGGCTGCCAGCAAAGGTATGCCTAGCATGCCCGCACGAAGGGAGGGAGGAGAGAGAGAGGCAAGTGTTGCTCCCCCACCCCACCCCACCCCTGGCCCTTCCAACTGCAGAGCTGGCTATGTCCGGAGAAAGAGCCTGTTGTTAAAAATTTACCAGCACACCCCTGCCCTCAGCTGTCTCTTCTCCAAGCTGAAGAGCCTTAGTTGCTTTAGCCTTTCCTCATAGGGAAGCAGGACCCAGTGATGTGCTGGAGCCGGCTTGCACCAGCTCACCAGAGCCGGTTGTTATTTTTTTCAAAAATTTAGCAATCCAGCTGTTAAAACAGGAACCTGGCTCTATCAGCAGCAATTGCAACAGGCTCTCTTCAGCCAGCCTCTGGTCCTTCCCTCTGTTGCAATTTTCTGTTGCTGTGTGGGAAGGATCCCACAGAGGGAAAGATTTTTAGCAACTGCTGGAGGGAGGCAGATGTTCCACTCAATGTGGAAACTAAAAAGAATAAGACCTTTCTTCCCAAGAACCGTCTTCCGCAACCTGATACAATCAATGGTACTCAGTCATCTAGATTACTGCAATGCACTCTACGCCGGCTGCAAAGAGCAAATAATCAAGAAACTTCAGACAGCTCAGAATACTGCAGCTAGATTCATATTCGGTAAAACAAAATACGAAAGCGCTAAACCCCTACAAGAAAAACTGCACTGGCTCCCACTCAAAGAACATATCACGTTCAAAATATGCACCCTAGTTCACAAAATTATTCACGGAGACGCACCAGCCTACATGTCAGACCTGATAGAATTACCACCCAGGAATGCTAAAAAATCATCCCGCACATTCCTTAATCTTCACTTCCCAAATTGTAAAGGTCTTAAATACAAACTAACGCATGCGTCAACCTTTTCCTACCTGAGCACACAATTCTGGAATGCGCTGCCGCGAAACCTAAAAATGATCTATGAACAAGCCAACTTCCGAATTCTACTGAAGACCCATCTCTTCAACAAGGCATACAACAAGGATCAACAAATATGAACTCCTGTACACATATCCAGAACTGCCCTTGCTATTACCAAATGCACATTTTCTATATAATTCTTATATAATTCTTAATATTTCTTACTATGATTGCTTGCTAAAATACTATCATGTTTTATCATTATCATGTTACCCAAAATCCTTTTGTTATTACTAAATGTATACTTTCTCATGTATTCTCACTATTCATGATGTATTGTAAGCCACATTGAGCCTGCAAAGAGGTGGGAAAATGTGGGATACAAATGCAACAAATAAATATGCCCTATTTCCCTCTGCAGCTTCACACTCAGAAACTGCAGGAGGGAAGGAAGGAGTGAGAGAAAGTGAGAGATAGAAAGAGAAGCAGACTGGTATAGAGAGAAAAGCCAGCACTGAACTCCCTGATTCATGCCCTCCCCTCATGATGGGTGTTACGTGTGTAACAGTCCTCTTAAGTGCACAGAAGTGTATCCTCTTTGATTGCCTGGTTTTGTAGCCCTGAACTAAGTGCAGGATGTGAGGGCAAGCAACCAATTAAAAAGGAGGCAGCCTGTAGGAGTGGAGCAGCAGGGAGTCAGCCCCACCAGACTGTAGAAAGGGCAGTGGTGTTTACAGAGCCAGTGAGCTGGGCTGCTGGTGCAGGGCTTTGCACTCACTCCTTGCCTGGGCAGAGGCAGCACAAACCCTCCAGTGTCTTGGATCCCGCTGCCCAATGGAGGCCATGCAGGTTAGGGAATATATCTAAAGGATATACCGGGGAAAGGGTGCAATCAGTGACACCCTGCATGATGCAAGCCCATTGGTCTTCAGAAATCTGCCTGGATGCAGTGTAGTAAATGGGGTCCTAAATAATTTAAACTAAGGGGCAATTTTCAAACTTTTCACAGTGATGCAAAGACCACATGTACTTTCTCTCATGATTTTGAAAGGGGATATATGTGAGGACTTTTATTTTGAAAATTGCTGTGGACAAAAGTGCATGTGCATACCTGTACCTGTTTTTTTTTTGAGCAGGTAGAACTTTTATGGGGGAAATATCCACATAGATTTGAACATATCCCATTGCTGGCTATATTAGCCTCCAATATTCATGCTAGTCCCAGCACTGACTATCTGGGGCTAAATATTGTTGCACTGGCCACCAGAGCTTATGCTGGTCCCAGCCAATAGTCAACCGGGGCTCGCATAAGACAGTTATGCAGGCCCTGACTGAATATCGACTGAGCCCTCATACCAATGTCTTGCCATACAATTAATGCAAAAAAAGTTATTATTTATTTATTTATTTATTTTTACTATGTATTAAGGGGCCATAAGTCACATTATTTGGCCCTTAATGGAGTGGAGGAGTGGCCTAGTGGTTACAGTGGTGGACTTTGATCCTGGGGAACTGGGTTTGATTCCCACTGCAGGCACAGGCAGTTCCTTGGACTCTGGGCAAGTCACTTAACCCTCCGTTGCCCCAGGTACAAATAAGTACCTAAGCCGCATTGAGCCTGCCATGAGTGGGAAAGCACAGGGTACAAATAAAAAAGAAATGTCACTGAAACAACTCTAATGCCATCTGACTAAAATGACCACAGTGAATTCAAGTCATCGCGGGTTAGGCAGTAATAAAATACAAAATATGCAAATGCTGTGATACACCACAAGTCATATTAGGGCCTTAAAATCATAGCAAAATAATTCCAGTTTTTTGTTGAGGTTATTTCACTGCTCAGTAGCATTAAGCTATAAAGCCATGGTTCAATGAACCTAGGCTAGCAGAGCAGGGTCCCCCCTCATGGGTCAAGACCCATCTGTTCAGAACCCCTCCTGGCATAAGACCCTCCCGGCTGAAGCCCTCCTTCCCCCACATGGGCTACCTTTGAAAGCACTGGTGGTCCAGGGGGGATCTTCAGGCAGGTGTGAGGCCTAGTCACTCCTGCCCAAGCTGGCGCCTTTGGTAAAATGGCACCCATAGCAGTAGTCGCTAGTGGTCATGTTTCCTTATAACACTGCTTGAGTGTTATTCTTTTAAAACAGGATTCAGCAATCTGCTGTACTGAAATCCCACAGGTTGCTGACTCAGGCAGTGAATCAAGTGTGGCAAAAGGTGATCTTTTACCACACTTTGATTAATATCCCCCTAGATATGGCTAAATGTATGTGCTTTGTTGAATAATACATACTGTAAACTATGTTGAGAATGAACAGTTTGTGGACATTCATTTAATATGGATAAAATGTTTTTTATTTGCCTCTGGAAAATTGTATTGAAGATTGCCCTCTCGATAAGCAGGATTGACTATAAATGTCAGTAGACATGCTAATCAATGTTCTTTATAATTAAACTATCAAATCTAACATTATTACAAAGTAACATTTCTGGGCCGGACTTACTGTTTACATGTGTTGGACAAACGTATGCTTCTTTCTCAAAGACTAATAGTTCATGAATCAGCTTTATTAAGTAACTGAAAATGCTTCTGGGTCCTGGTTGCTGTAACATAGGGGAATTCACACCTTAAAAAAAAAAAAGGAATCCCACGTGTGAATTCCCCTATGTTACAGCAATCAGGACCCAGAAGCATTTTCATTTACTTAATAAAGCTGATTCATGAACTATTAGTCTTTGAGAAAGAAGCATACGTTTGTCCAGCACATGTAAACAGTAAGTCCGTCTCAGAAATGTTATCATTATGTTCTAATGATTTCAGTCTTGATTTCTAACTTTTCAACCTATGTATTAGAATATATTCCTGACACAAGAAATCGATGATGAACTAACTCAAATCTCACATGTTAAATTTATTGGCAGAGAGGTAGTCTGTTACCACCTTCTCCTTCTTCTGAGGATGATGGTGATTATTATTATTAAATCAAGATGATAATGTGTGATAACCTCAAGGCAGCGATATAGGGAGGAAAGGAGTCATTCAGATCCTAGGGTGCATAGGGAAAGGCATAATCAGTAGAAAAAAGGAGATGATTATACTTATGTACAGTCATAGGTGAGGCTTCATATTGAATACTGCATTCTGTTTTGGAGGCCATTTCTCAGAAAGGATTAGAGGTAGTAGAAATGGTCTGGCAAAAGAAAGACAAAATAGTACAATGTGTATGCCCTAGAAGAGAGGACAGGCAGTGGCATATGGCACAGGCATTTAAGTGCTTGAAAAGTATTTACGCATAAAATGCAAACAGTCATCAATGGAAAGGAAGTCATAGAAGTTGAGTCATGATATAAAACTCCAAAGAGGTAGACTCAATACATCGGCAAGTACTTTTTAACAAGAGAAAGTAATAGATATGTGACATGGCCTTCCGCAGTAAGCAATGAAGACAAAATAGTAACTAAATTAAATAATCTCTCTCTCTCTCTCTCTCTCTCTCTCTCTATATATATATATATATATATATGTATATATTCAAACAAACCCTCATAAAGAACAACCATATCTCATACAGTTAATTATTACCTCAATTGGCTTTGACTCAATTTACCATTAACCTTCTCTTGGCTTCATGTACAATTTCTCATTCATAATAGATTTTCTAAATATTAAACATCCATACCTATCCCAGTATGTTTATGATACTGTATTGTAAAATTGGATTCTTACAACAAATTACTTTCTTATGCATTATTCTTTGTTATGTATCCTATTCTGTTTATTGTAAGCCACATTGAACTCAAACTTGTTTGGGATAATGTGGGATATAAATGTCACAAATAATTTATATATATAAACAAGAGTATCCCTGATCTCTGAGAAGAGAGTTGAAATGGCATGAAACAGCACTTCAGTTCCTAATAGCAGTGGTATGACCGCTTTCTGTTTATACAAAGACACCATAACCTGCATGGAGCAGTGGTTATAACCATAAACAGCAGTAATATGATTTCATTGAGCATCCACAAAAAGGTTTGAGGTAATGTACATGGAGTGCTGTTTATAGCATTAGGTACAGCATTAGGCTTCCAAGAATGCTGAGGTGACTTACAATAGGTAATGGTTAAATCCCAAACCTCGATGAGCTGGTTCATAATAGTCACTACAATACCACTAACAGTTGTGACTGTGGAGAATACTGAAAAACATGGGGCCCTTTTACAAAGGAGTGTAAGAGTGGTAATTCTGATTTTGGCGCATGCTGAAAACACACGGTAGAAAATATTTTCTATTTTCTACCGCAAGGTGCTTACCCAGTGGAGAACAGCAGTTTAACACATGCTGGCTGCTTACTGCCTGCTTAGTGTGTGAGACCTTACCACTGAGTCAATGGGTGGCGGTAAGGTCTTCAGGCAAAAATGGACACGCGCTGATTTTAATTTTGCTGCACGTCCATTTTGGCCACAAAAAAAATGGGCATGCTGAAAAATGGACCTGTGCACATCCAAAACACTTACCTACACCAGCGCAGGACACTTTTAGGCACACCTTAGTAAAAGGTTCCCCAAGTCCTTAATTTGCGTGAGTATTTTCCCTAGATGCCCAACTTTGGGTGACCTATATAGAATTTGAAATTTGTATATATATTTTTTTAATTACATAGGGGCCGATATTGAGACTATGGGAGGGAGCCCGTCTAACTTCCATGGTTGGCAGAGAACCAGGAAATTCAATGCTGGGCTGTATACGCCTACCGGTATTGAGTTTCCAGGGGTTTTTTGACCACTAAAACATAGCCAGTAAAAACGATATTCATCGACTGACTGGGTAAGTTATAGCAGCCAAAGATAGACCTGCTATTTACGTGGGTATATCTGGCAGCTAAACTCAGTAGGTCAGCCAATAAATACTGGCACTAACCAGCTGTCTCTCATGACATAGCCGGTGACTGAGCTAGCTGCTAAGCACTAATATTCAGATAAGATAGCCAGCTATCTCTCGCTGAATATTAGTGCTTTGCCAGCTTAAGGCTATTTAACTAGCCAAGAGCCATTCCTGGCCAGTTATATAGTTTTAACTATTGGCCAGATAGGCTACAGAAATTTCTCCTTTAATGGGCCTTATCCACTATATGGTCAATATTCAGCTGGTAGTGATCATTGTTTCTTTCAATTCTGACCACTGCTGGTTAAATCAGACCCAGATATTCAGTACTGGACCATATCTGGGCATCAGCACTGAATATCCAGGTCATCGTCAGTGCCCAGAAGATATATGCAGTCCAACTTGTCTGGTTAGCTATGTCTGATTGTCTATGTGAGCACCAACTCTGAATATTGCTGGTGCCGTATAACTCCCACTCCTCCCAGACTCAGCTCCACATTGCCTTGGCACTAACTGTTGAGTGCCATGATGGTTAGAGACAACATTCAGTGGCCTGTTTGGTTAATTGCCATTGAATATTGGCTTTTGGCCTGCCAGCTCAGCATGGTTTAAATGAGCAGAAGCTTCTCATGTCCATTCAAACCATGCTGAAAATTAACCCTATATATATTTGTTCCCAAGAATACGAAGTAGGAATTGTTCCCATGACTAATAAAATGTAGATTGGAAATAAATTATATTGTCCTGATACATAGCATATTTATATAAAAGTCTATTATGGTACAAGATTTTATTTCTGTTATAGTGTCTAATATATTTCTTTACCCCTAAATCCCAACAGTTTAAGAATGTTGAATCTATGGCAAAGGAAAACAAGACTACAGTTACAGAATTCATTCTCCTGGGATTCTCTGATCATCCTCATCTGCAGATCCTCATTTCTGTCACAGTTTTCCCAATCTTCCTGATCTCTGTGCTGGGAAACTTGATGTTTATAATGTTAGTATGTGCTGACCCTCAACTGCAAAAACCCATGTACTTCTTCCTCAGTAACCTCTCCTTTCTCGATATCTGTAACACCTCTGTCTCTCTCTCTACACTGCTGCACAGTCTTATGACAGGAGAGACATTGATTTCTTTTTCTGTGTGCATAGCACAGCTCTATGTTTTCTCATCTCTCACAAGTACAGAATTCTTCCTTCTCACTGCCATGGCCTATGATCGTTATGTTGCAATCTGCAACCCTTTACGTTATGTGCTCATCATGAACAGGAGAGTCTGTGTCCTTCTGGCATCTGCTTCTTGGTTACTCGGCGTTCTGATTGTGGCAACCGAGGCAGTTTTCATATTACAATTCTCTTTCTGTAGAGGCAATGTGATTAATCATTTCTTCTGTGAGATGACAGCATTGATGAAACTCTCCTGTACTAAAATGCACAACATTGAAATTGTGATATTTACTGAAGGGGTGTTTGGGACAGTTATTCCTTCTGTATTAACTGTAATATCATATGTCTATATCATCTCAAGAATTCTGAAAATCCATTCTGTAAAAGGAAGAAGAAAAGCCTTCTCCACCTGCTCCTCTCATCTCATAGTTGTTTTTCTATTTTATGGGACTCTGTTCTGTGTTTACATGAGGCCGACCTCAAAACGTTCACCAGAACAGGACAAACTGTTCTCCCTGCTGTACACAGCTTTGATTCCTATGTTAAACCCCATCATTTATAGCTTAAGAAATGAAGAAGTGAAGAAAGCCCTTACAAAAGTCATAGGTACTAACAACTGTATAGATTTTTAGCAACATTGGGGTAATTTTCAGCCTGTGGCATTGAATATCCAGGTATGTGCACAAACCTGGAAGTTAAACAGTCACCAGCCAATATACAGACTACTGCCCAGTTACTTGGCGTATAATGTTAGAACAGCCTTTTTGCTGTCCTAACTTTATGCATTTACTTAGCCAGTTAGGTGTCTACCCTGTTGTAGATTTTTGGTAGCACCTGCAAAGAGGCAAACCTAAACAGACAGCCCTTCAGCAATATCGCTTACAAAACTGTTAAAAAGAACTGGCCTGAGAACCAAACTTTGCAGCACACCCCAGGCAGGGGAGTAGCCACAGGCGGGCCCGGCCCACCCAATTTCGGGTCAGGCCCACCCAGCAGCAAAGTTCCTGACGGCAATTCCAGTCGCAGCGATTCCCACACGCTGCCTGCCAGTGCCGGCTGCCGCTCAATCTCCTTGCGCTACTAAGCGCTAACCCGGAAGTCTCTCCTCTGCAGGAGAGACTTCCGGGTTAGCGCTTAGTAGCGCGAGGAGATTGTTGAGCGGCAGCCGGCAGGCAGCGTGTGGGAATCGCTGCGACTGGAATCGCCGTCAGGAACTTTGCTGCTGGGCGGGCCTGCAAGGAGGGTGAGATGCTGCAGCTGCACGGGGGGGGGGGGGCGGAAGATGTCGCATGAGGGAGGGAAGACGGGGGGGCACAGCAGCTGCACAGGGTGAATGGAAGATGGAAAGATGAGGCTTGGTTGGTGGGTGAGGGAGATGCAGCAAAGGGGTGGAGGGGTGAGGAAGGGAGAAGTCTTGGCTGTGCATGAGGTGGAGGGGAGGGACACATGCTGCATACAGAGGGGATAGGTGGGAAGGGGGAGAAATGGTAGGCATAGGGGTGGAGAGGAGGGAGAAAATGGTGGGTATAGTGGTGGAGGGAGGGCGGAGCAGAGAACATTTTGTGCCCACCCACTTTGGGCTCAGGCCCACCCAAAACTGGCTGTCTGGCTACGCCACTGACCCCAGGTAAGATCTTTTTCCTTAAAATGAGCTCCATTTGCCACTACCCTTGGTGGCCTTCCACTCAATCAGTCAGTCACTTTAGGGGCCTATACCAAGTGCACTCAGTTTAATTATTTGTTGTCTATGCAGAACTGTGTCAAATGCTTTGCAAGAATCTAAATACACCATGTCTAATACTCTCCCTCGATCCAACTATCTTGTCATCCAGTCAAAGAAATGAATCATATATGTCTGAGAAGACTTGCCTCTAGTGAAACCACGTTGCCTCTGGTCCTGTAAACCATTGGATTCCAAAAACTTTACTATTTGTTTTAAAAGGGTTTCCATTAATTTACTTCCAAAGAAGTCAGCCTTCCCAACCTCTTCCATACTTCCATGGAAGTATGGAACCTCTTCCATACTTCCACTTTTGGAGAGAGGTTCCACATATGCTCTTCTCCAGTCCTCCAGGATAACTCCCAACTCTAGAGATGCATTGAAAACGTCAGCCAGTGGAACTGTTAGAACTTCCCAAAGTTAATTCAGTACACTCAGATGTATTCCATCTCGCCCCATTGCTTTAGTTTAGTTCAGCCAGATCCTCATAAACACAGTCCTCTGAAAATTTTCAGGGACTACCACCCCTCCGATCCTATTTGTATTTGTCTTCTGTGGTCCTGCTCCCAGACCTTCAGCTGTGAACACAGAACAAAAATATTTGTTAAGCAATTCCACCTTATCTTTATCAGTTTCTATATATCCCCCCTTCACCTTTGAGTCTCACAATACCACTTTTGCACTGCCTCCTATCACTAACATAAAAAAAATCTTATCCCCCTCCCCCCCCCCCCCCCCCCCCCCCCCACACACACACACAATTTTAACGTATTTGGCTATTTTTTCTTCTATTTCCATCTTTGCTTTCCTGATTATTCTACCATCTTCTCTTAGCTTTTCCAGATATTGTTGCCTGTCTTCCTCTTTCTGCGCTCTTGTAGTTTATAAAGGCTAACCTTTTTTTCTTTACCTTTTCAGCTACTACGTTTGAGAACCAAAGTGGCCTCCTTTTCCTCTTACTTTTGTTTATTTTCCTTACAAAAAGGTTTGCTGCCCTTATAATAGCTCCTTTCAGTTTTGCCCACTGATTTCCAACTTCTTCCAGATGTTCCCATCCAGACAACAATTTCTTGAAGCAATCCACCATCTGATCAGTTATATATTTTTTTAAAGTCTAGAATCTTCAATTTTGAATGAACCTTCTCCACACCTATCTTAATATTAAACCACACCATCTGGGCTCCATTACAAACTGCTAGAATAGATCCCCCTGTAGAGAATCCAGGATCTCCCTGCTTATAAAAGACCCTACAATATGGATACCACAATCAACAGCTGACAAAATCATATTCAAAATCACAGCTATATTTTGAATGTCTTCAATGTCTTTTTCTGTCTGTGAAGGAGGCCTATATATCACACCAATATAAATACATTTGCCATTCCCTCTTTCTAGATTGACCCACAGTGCCTCTTCCTTATCTTGCAGGTCCTGAAATTGTGTGGCTTTAATATTATCTTTAACATATAATGCCCCTACCCCTCCCTTTCTTTCATACACTGTCTTTCCTGAACAGATTATTGCCCAGTATAACTATATCCCAGTCATGGTGCTCTGTGAACCATGTCTCTGTGATTGCCATTTAATACAAATCAGCCTCCTCCATCACAGCCTCAAGATCTAAAACCTTATTTCCCATACTTCAGGCATTAGTATATACTGCTTTCCATATGTTGCCCCTTTCCCCCATTTGTGTAGAGGTATTTAATGCTTTATTTACCTGAAGGCTTGTGCTTACCTGGCAGCTTTGATCATCCTGCCCCAACGATTCTAGTTTAAAGCCCTCTTCAGTAGGTTAGCTAGTCTGTTGGTGAAGATACTTATTCTCTTCATTGGCAGATGGAAACCATCTCTGCTCAGCAGCCCTTGAAAAGCATCCCATGGTATAGGAATCCAGAATGCTCTTGATGACACCATCTGTGCAGCCACATATTCATCTCCAGGATGTTCACTTTTGCTGGGAGGTGGGGATGGGCAGTGGGGTAAGGCAGGTGTGCCTTTGGGTGGCTGCATATCATTTTTTGAGCAGCTGGAAATGTTACCATTAGTGTGTATGTATAAGACAGCATGCTGGGGGAGAGGGGGTTCAGATATGTGCAGCCCCCTCATTTCAGCTTAGTGGAGGGAGCACATGATTACTCTGGATTTCAGCAGTTTTGTTACTCTGTATAATGACAACTGTAGAAACTGCTCTGCATTAGTAAAGAAACTCACTGTATGTGACACTGCCCATATACAGTGCTTGCACATGAGTGGTGATATGAATCTAGGAGGCACTGTTTCACACTCATCTTTCCAGGCTGCTCCTTATGGATCTCCATGCCCTCATGGAGACATTGTGGGGTGACAAGTGGTTGTGGTGCTTGAAGATCTCTCAGGAGGTTCAGGAGCTCAGACTCCTACACTGAAAAATGTGTCTTCCTGCACATAAACATTGTTGTGCACACTGAGGAACGTCCCTCCACATGCAGAGGTATGTACGCACTTTTTGTACATGGAGGGAACGTCCTGCCATTGCCATGGACCAGTACCGCTGTTGCGGGTTTTGCATATTGTATTTGCAATAGGCAGAGATGTTTTATCAAAATGTCTATAATGTTTGCAGTAAGTCTTTATTAAATGTTTTTTTTCTGTGTATTTGTCAATATCAGAAAACATTTATTTGCTCCTTCTATTATGGACTTGCTTTTCTACGTGTTTTTTGTTATTTTTTGGGGGCTATTTGACAGCATATCAAAAATGCCCCTCAAGACATATGAAAATATGGGAGTTAAGAAAATGAGAATTGCTCTAACGAAATATTTAAAGAAGAAAAATATAAGAGAGAATAATATTGAATAGTCACAGAGGACAGTTACCGTGGATATTCTTAATGGAAAAAGTTAGAATAGTGAAACAAAAGAGAGTAAAAAGAAGATATAAGAAGCAGAAAAATTGCTGAAAGAAGATTTTGTGAAAGTCTATCTGAAAGTGGACGAAGGCAATTGATAGAGTAGAGCTAAATTATCTTTTTGCAGTCTTACAATGGTTTGTAGCACCTTCTCAATTCATTCAAAAAATTTAAGTTCTCTATGCAAATCCTGCTGCATGGGTTTTGACTAATAAGACTTTGTCTGACATTAGCAGGCTTATTTTCAAAAGAGAAGGACATCCATCTTTCGACACAAATTGGGAGATGGGCGTCCTTCTCCCAGGGCCACCCAAATTGGCATAATCAAAAGCTGATTTTGGATGTCCTCAACTGCTTTCCATCGCGGGGACGACCAAAGTTCCCAGGGGCGTGTTGGAAGCATAGTGAAGGCGGGACTGGGGCGTGCTTAACACATAGGCATCCTCAGCCGATAATGGAAAAAAGAAGGGCATCCCTGACGAGCACTTGGCCGACTTTACTTGGTCCATTTTTTCTTGCGACCAAGCCTCAAAAAGGTGCCCGAACTGACCAGATGACCACCAGAGGAAATTGGGGATGACCTCCCGTTACTCCCCCAGTGGTCACTAACCCCTTTCCACCCTAAAAACATCTTTCAAAATATTTTTTGCCAGCCTCTATGCCAGCCTCAAATGTCATACCCAGCTCCCTGACAGCAGTATGCAGGTCCCTGGAGCAGTTTTACTGGGTGCAGTGCACTTCAGGCAGGTGGACCCAGGCCCATCCCCCCTACCTGTTACACTTGTGGTGGTAAATGTGAACCCTTCAAAACTCACCTGAAACCCACTGTACCCACATGTAGGTGCCCCCCTTTACCCCTTAGGGCTATGGTAGTGTTGTACAGTTGTGGAGAGTGGGGTTTGGGGGGCTCAGCACACAAAGTAAGGGAGCAATGCACTTGGGAGCAATTTCTGAAGTCCTGGCATGTTAGGGGAACCAGTGCACTACGAATGCTGGCTCCTCCCACAACCAAAATACTTGGATTTGGTCGTTTCTGAGATTGGTGTCCTTGGTTTCCATTATCTCTGAAAACCGGGGACCACCATCTCTAAGGTCAACCTAAATGTGGAGATTTGGGCATCCCTGACCATATTATCAAAACAAAAGATGGACGCCCATCTTGTTTCGATAATATGGGTTTCCCCGCCCCTTTGCGAAGACATCCTGCAAGGACGCCCTTAGGAAAACTTGGGCGCCCCGTTCGATTATGCCCCTCCACATATCTTAAACGTGGCACTAGACAGGGTTGAAATCAGAAACTTAAATAACTCAAGATTTAAATATACAAACAGTGAAAAAAATAAAAACAAATTTTTTGATATGTGCTCAGTTTTAGGTGTATACACTTAAACTCAGGAACTGAGATGTTATAGCACCTTTCCATACATCATAGCACACCCTGCCTCCTCCTGATAAGTTTTGGCTCAATCAAATCTTCAAAGTAAACCAAAAAAAATTCTGATACAAATGGCGTTGTTATTTAGTGCTGTTATTTAGCTTAATCAGTGGGTTTGATGCAGTCAGTGGTGTGAATGAGTCGTTTCATGCAGATTCCTGGTTAGTGTATAACTTTTTTTATATAGTGCAAAACCTCTTCATTCAAAACATCCAATAAAGACAACACAACTTCCCAACTTTCTACATCTAAAGAACACTTCAATGAGTCAGCGATGGATCTGTACAGTAGGTTTAAGACTCGAGCATACCCTAGCAAGGTGATTAAGAGAGCTTTTAAACGAGCAACCAATGCTGATCGCCAATGGCTGTTGAATCAGCCTTTAAAAGCTTCTGATAATAAAAATGACCGGCTGGTATGTGTACTGCCTCATTCTCGTCAGACATTTATGATTAAGAAAATTATTACTAAACACTGGGGCATGTTAGCTGAACTTGGCTTTGACCAAATACCAATGTTTGCTTACACACGTGATCGCAACCTGGGTGAAATATTTTCTTTCACTAAACCATTCTCACGAAGTTATACTAACTCTGGTTTGGGCGAACATAAAAGTTGTGGCAAATGTGTGTACTGCCAGCATGCCTGGCAAACCTCTGAGGTGGTGAATCCCAAGACAGGCAACACATTTTATCTTAAGAGCCACACAGACTGTAACTCTTCACGGGTGGTGTATGGTATAGTGTGCCCCTGCACCAAGTGGTACATAGGGCACACTAAAAGAAGAGTCAAACTAAGGATTGCAGAACATTTAAGTAATCTGAGAATTAATAAACCTGAAGCTCCACTTGTGGATCATTGGTTACAGTTTCATCATAAGCTTACAGATTTAAAATTTGTGGTGCTCTTTTTCAGCTTAGTTTGCCTCTGGGGGGAGATGCCTCACGTATTTTGCTTAGGAAAGAACAAGAATTTATTTTTCGCTGGCAAACAGTGACCCCCAGTGGTCTGAATCGAGAAATCGAGTGGCAGGCATTTGCTTAGCTGCAGTTTCCCCGCTAGGCTATCAGCTGATCTTTATTACTTCCTTATATAAACTGCGCATGTGTGGGCGTTTTTTTCACAGGCTAAGACCAATTTGGAGAAGGTTTCCTTCTGAAGTTGCTGTATCGTGAGTAAAGAGTTTTTGAGATAAGATTGAAATTCTGTGGGGATTGAATAAGTTTGTACAAAGGATTATGTTGCAGCTTTTAGAATTTGAAACGTTTTTGTTTTTTACAGTTGAGTTCCCCTGAAGATGCCGTTTGATTGGCGAAACATGGCCCATTTAGGGAAGTTGTGTTGTCTTTATTGGATGTTTTGAATGAAGAA
This sequence comes from Microcaecilia unicolor, assembly GCF_901765095.1. Lineage (NCBI taxonomy): Eukaryota > Metazoa > Chordata > Amphibia > Gymnophiona > Siphonopidae > Microcaecilia > Microcaecilia unicolor. The sequence continues at coordinate 319,771,055 of NC_044033.1, forward strand.
GTTTTGCACTATATAAAAGTTATACACTAACCAGGAATCTGCATGAAACGACCCATCAAACCCACTGATTAAGCTAAGTAACAGCACTAAATAACAGCGCCATTTGTATCAGAAATTTTTTTGGTTTACTTTGAAGATTTGATTGAGCCAAAACTTATCAGGAGGAGGCAGGGTGTGCTATGATGTATGGAAAGGTGCTATAACATCTCAGTTCCTGAGTTTAAGCTTATACACCTAAAACTGAGCACATATCATAAAAAAAAAAATTTTTTTTCACTGTTTGTATATTTAAATCTTGAGTTATTTAAGTTTCTGATTTCTACTTATATTCATAAATAAGAAACTGACTTTAGGAATACCCAGTGTATATACTCATAGCAGACAGGGTTGCCCACTATCTCCTTTTTATTTAATATCACATTAGAACCCCTTCTCATTGATCCCAGGTCTCACCCCCTAATTACTGGCATTACCATTAAGGATTTAGAGGTTAAAACTTCAGTATATGCTGATGATGCTCTTCTATATTTAACTAATCCAAACACTTCCATCCCTGTTGTATTTCAGTTTATCAATCATTCCGTTTTTTCAGGTTATAAAGTTAACCAACAAAAAACTTAAGTTCTCCCTCTCAATCACCTTGTTCACTCTAATTTGACTTACTTGGTCTGAAGGGAAAATAAGATATTTGGGAATTGATTTACTACTGAATATGAAAGACACCCTAAAAACTAATAGTGACTATATTCTTGACTTCCTCAAAACTCTATTACTTTTATGGCACTCTCTGGATTGTCTTGGTGCGGTAGATTTGAAACACTAAAAATGATGGTAGTTCCTGAAGTTAATTTTATTCTTAGTTTGATCCCAATTCTTTTTCTCACTAAATTTTATTCACAAATTGATAAACTTTTATTTTCTATTTTATGGAAATCTAAACAACCTAGAATTTCCCTTCAAAAATTAAACAAATACACAGTCTAACGGAGGTGTTGCTTTTCCAGACTTCACTACATATCATAGGGGGTCTTTTACTAAAGCTTAGCTTGAGTTATCTGCAACAGGGCCAATTTTATTCTTATGGGCCCTGCTGTAGATAGCTTAAGCTAAGCTTTAGGTAAAGACCCCCATAAAGCGTTTACTTCAGCAAGGTTGTAACTGGTTCTTTACTGCTCTGATTATACTTTTGGGAGGGCAGAGTGGAGGAGGTTGCTGACCTCATCAAGAAGAGAACCAGTACTGTGAACTCCTCCTCAGTCCACTCCTTCTGTGGCCTCCACATCTTGGAGATTCTTGGGTGGTGGACAGAGGGGATCCTGCTTCTCGCAGACAGATATACTCCTCTGGCCTGCCCTCGGCAGCAATGGACCCAGAAGGCCCAGCCAGCTCCACAGTCTAAGCAGGGGACGAACGTTTGACTGGCTCCAGGAGGTTGGGAATTAGACCTGTCAGTCTGACCTCATTAGTGAGTAAACTAATGGAAACACTTCTAAAGCAGAGCATTGTGAGGTTTCTCGCATCAAATGGACTTCAGGACCTGAGGCAGCATGGCTTCACTAGGAGCAGATCATGTCAGACAAATCTGATTGATTTCTTTGGGTGACCAAATAGCTGGACGTGGGGGGGGGGGGGGGGGGGAGGAGGCTAGATGTGGTGTACTTGAATTTTACCAAAGCCTTTGACATGGTTCCACACAGGCGACCATTAAACTGAGTGCCCTTCCTACCCTTCCTCTCCAAAATACTTGAGCGTGCCGTTCACAGCCGCTGTCTTGATTTTCTCTCCTCTCAGGCCATCCTCTATCCGCTTCAATCCAGTTTTCGCCCTCTACACTCGACAGAAACAGCACTCTCTAAAGTCTGTAATGACCTGTTCCTTGCCAAATCCAGAGGCCACTACTCCATCCTCATCCTCGATCTATCTGCCGCTTTTGACACTGTCAATCATGATTTACTTCTTGCCACACTGTCCTCATTTGGGTTCCAGGGTTCTGTCCTCTCCTGGTTCTCCTCCTATCTCTCCCACCGCACCTTCAGAGTACACTCTCATGGATCTTCCTCCACCCCCATCCCGCTCTCTGTTGGAGTTCCCCAGGGATCTGTCCTTGGACCCCTTCTTTTTCAATCTACACTTCTTCCCTGGGCTCCCTGATCTCATCTCATGGTTTTCAGTATCATCTTTACGCTGATGACACCCAGCTGTATCTCTCCACACCACACATCACCGTGGAGACCCAGGCCAAGGTATCGGCCTGCTTATCCGATATTGCTGCATGGATGTCCAACTGCCACCTGAAACTGAACATGGCCAAGACCGAGCTTATCGTCTTTCCACCAAAACCCACTTCTCCTCTTCCTCCGCTCTCAATCTCTGTTGATAACACCCTCATCCTCCCCGTCTCATCCACCCGCAACCTCGGAGTCATCTTCTACTCCTCCCTCTCCTTCTCTGCACATATCCAGCAGACAGCCAAGACCTTCCTCTTTAACATCAACAAAATTCGCCCTTTCCTCTCTGAGCATACCACCCGAACTCTCATCCACGCTCTCATCACCTCTCGCCTTGACTACTGCAACCTACTCCTCACTGGCCTCCCACTTAACCATCTATCCCCCCTTCAATCTGTTCAGAACTCTGCTGCACGTCTTATATTCCGCCTGAACCGATATACTCGTATCACCCCTCTCCTCAGGTCACTTCACTGGCTTCCGATCAAATACCGCATACAGTTCAAGCTTCTCCTTCTTACCTACAAATGCACTCAGTCTGCAGCCCCTCATTACCTCTCTACCCTCATCTCCCCTTACGTTCCCGCCCAAAACCTCCGCTCACAGGACAGATCCCTCCTCTCAGTACCCTTCTCCACCACCGCCAACTCCAGGCTCCGCCCATTCTGCCTCGCCTCTCCCTATGCTTGGAATAAACTTCCTCAGCCCTTATGCCAAGCCCCCTCCCTACCCATCTTCAAATCCTTACTCAAAGCCCACCTCTTCAATGTTGCTTTCAGCACCTAACCTTTATACCTTTCATGAAATCTAGACTGCCCCAATTTGACTACCCCTACTTGACTGACTGTACATTTGTCCTTTAGATTGTAAGCTCTTTGAGCAGGGACTGTCCTTCTATGTTAAATTGTACAGCGCTGCGTAACCCTAGTAGCGCTTTATAAATGTCAAATAATAGTAGTAGTAGTAATATAGAAGAAACACTTATAGAATCTTTTAATCTACCCTATTTAATTTCTAGTTCATTTAATATGAAAAATAGCAAGTACATCTGATTTTACTTCATTGTCATTTCATACTCTATTAAGTAATAATTTTTTTAAAGGGAGGAAAAGACCTCAGATGCTCAGCCTATTGTGTCTATATTTCACCATTGTGGCCAGGCGAATGTCCTCATAGGTTTAAAAAAAAAACTCCCCTTTTTTACTTTTTTTTTTCAAAATATTTTTCTTTGAGTTTTTTTCTGATCGTGTGCTGATTGTGCTTATTGATAAAAACAATCTTACTACTACTACTACTATTTAGCATTTCTATAGCACTACAAGGCGTATGCAGCGCTGCACAAACAATCTTCCCGTTCTAAATATATTCTTAGGATTTGAAAAACACTTACCTGTTTCCCGAGGATTCTGCTTTTGCTTGTTCAGTTAGCTCAACAGAATGCCTCTGTTTCACAGTATGCTTCTTCAGGAGCTGAACCACTAGCTTTGCTGTCTTGAAATCCTAGTCGCAGAGGTCCTGACTCCTTCATGATCCAGCAGCCTCCCATGTTGAAGGATTTCTTGAAAAAAAAGAGGTTTTTTTTAGTACTTTCTAGTTTTCGTGTTTAAAGTATTCGTAGGAGCAAGATATTAGCCATATTAGTTCATTTAACACAAATCTATTCAATAATCAAATAACATCTACAGTGAAATGTCTTATTGAATTTGAAAATCATTTGTACTATCCAGTTAATTCTACTATTCATAAAACAATATAGTATAACCCACATATACGTACAAAATAAATCTCAATTTTATTGGAAGGAATGGATAGATATATTGACTATCAAAGACATTTTGGCTGAAGATAATCAAACAATGCTACCTTTTCCACTCCTTCAGGCTCGTTAATAATTACTACAAATGGCTTCAACTATATCATTGTCTACATGCTTAACAACATATAGACTCATCTACTTCAGAAGAACCTTCTATCTTTTCAACTGCACTTATAATAAATGGGCATCTGCTTCTACCATTTACAAGCCTATTACGTGTAAATCTCATAAATATGTTACAGTTTTACAAAACTCTTGGGGAAATGATACTAGTCATATGCTCACAGAACAGCACTGGACCCATATATGGACCTCAGGGATAAAGCCATTGGCATCTGCGACTTTTCTACAATCCAATTTTTTATTATATCATAAATCAATAAGGACCCCATGAAAACTCTTTGTTGCTGGATTATCTTCTTCTGACAAATGTTGGAATTGTTCTTCTGAAAGTGGAACTTTATCACATGATTTTTGAATGACAATCACTGCAACTATTTTGGAATGATATTTGGCTAATAATTCAAAAAATAATCAATTTGACTTGTACTCTTTCATATTCTATTATACTTTATAAATCAAGCTCACCACTGGTTACTCTTCCAGATCATTTTGATAGTCTACTATCCATTGCACTAAAACTTATCCTGTCAAATTGGAAATCAGCAAAATGTTCATTATTGGTGTCAATCAGTCCTGCTTTATCAGAAACTTGAATTCTCAATTGCAGAAAAATTAGGTTCTATATTAAGTAAAAGGAAATGCTAGTCACCTATAGAGTCGTACCTTGATAATATAGTTAATAACCAATGAAAACTATCTTTTATGTTTCCCTCAATCATATTTCTCATTATGTTGACAAATGTACAAATTGTACTATATTTACTAGCAGTGTATCTATATGAAAGTTATTTTATCTTTTTTGTTATGACACTATTTTCTTGTGTCTTTCATTGTTATTGTTTTTTTTTAGAAAATCAGTAAAACTTCATGAGAAAAAAAAGAAAGTGCTCCTAATTGGTCAGGTTTTCAAGATTTCCACAGTGAATATGCATGAAATATATCTGTATGCACTGCCTCCATTGTATGTAAATCTATCTCATGCATATTCATTTAGGATATCCTGAAAACTAGATTGACTGGGTTGAGAACCCCAGAGTTAGAAGAAACAGTATCTAAGGTTTCTTGGGTTGACACAGATATATGGAAATGTAATAGAAAGTTTGGTATTGCTTAACATGAACATATTTTTAAAAGAAAAATTATAATGATAATTTTAATGACTTTAGACTTACCATGAGATTTGTGTTAGAGAAAATAAATTTAAGTTAAAAAATGGATAGAAATTTATGTGAAGAAAAATGCTGATATAGCTGGAGAGAAATTATATTTTAGAGCAAAGATCAAAATTTCAGTTCCTTATTGCCTTTCTCACTCAGCCTCTCACTACATAGCCTTCTCTCACAAAGACCTGCAGAAGCGCTAACTATGACCTAGTTCTATGACATTTTCAACTGCACACATGTGCCCATCAGGCCCCTAAGAGGGTAGGAACCCATCAATTGCAGCAAAAGTCCTGTCACTCCCTAAACATGCCTGGATTCTGCCATGATTCCTACATTCTTGCACACTGCGATCTGTGAGAGCTTTGGCAGCTGGATGCACACCTCTGATTTTACAAGACATGAAGTACCAGTCAACTTCTCACACACATGCAGAACCAGCCTATCAGTCCCTAATCACAACTGCTCAGAACCCCTGATACACGACTGATGATTTTTGTGTTCTATCCCTGATAGATTATGGGGGATACCACCAAAGCAGCTAGCTCCTGATTCCCCAACATGGCAAAACACTCTGAGGCACCAAAGCACTTTAGCCAGGTCCACTGGCAAACTAGGGTGATCACTGAGATATCCTTTGCCCTGCTGAAAAAACATTTATGCTGTCTTGACTGCTCAGAAGCTGAAATGATATATTAGCCAGCACTCTAAGCTGAGCAGGAGTCCTCTACCTACAGTTCTGCCAGTGTGTGTGTGTGTGGGGGGGGGGGGGGGGGGCAGTTTCACTGTCACATTTTCAATAACAAGGGACAGGCAAGCTCTGCAGAACTCCAGGAGACCTTCCTGTCCTTATCCATTGAAAACACAATATTGATGCACTGCTACCCAGCAATGCAGTTGGATGACTTCTACTCAGCTTGTAGGGAACTGTGTTGGCCAGTGAAGGTCTGTCAGATTTTCATAGCTTGCTGTATAGTGCACAATTTAGCACATAAGCACATAAGCATCACCATACTGAGAAAAGACCAAGGGTCCATCAAGCCCAGCATCCCATCTCCAACAGTGGCCAATCCAGGCTCCAAGAACCCGGCAACCCCCCCCCCCCCCCCCCCCCAAAAAAAAAAAAAAAAATTGAATAATGTTCAATGGACTTTTCCTTCAGGAATCCATCCAAATCCCCCTTAAACTCCAGCAACGAGTTCCAGAGTCCAACTACACGCTGAGTAAAGAAAAACTTTTTCCTATTTGTTTTAAATCTACCATATTCTAGCTTCATCTTGTGTCCCCTGGTTCTATGAAGAGCCCTAACCATCTTAGCCTTTCCTCAAAGATTGTAAGCACTGTCGAGCAGGGACTGTCTCTTCATGTTCAAGTGTACAGTGCTGCGTACATCTAGTAGTGCTATAGAAATGATAAGTAATGGTAGTAGTAGTAAGTCATTCCATCCCTTTTATCATTTTCGTCGCCCTTTTCTGCACCTTCTCCAATTCCTTTATATCTTGAGATGCGGCGACCAGAATTGGACACAATATTCGAGGTGTGGTCACACCATGGAGCGATACAACGGCATTATAACATCCTCGTGTTTGTTTTCCATCCCTTTCCTAACATTCTGTGCACTTTCTTAACCGCCGCAGCACACTGAGCAGAAGTTTTCAATGTCTTATCAATGATGTCTCCCAGATCCCTTTCTAGGTCTGTGACTCCTAACGCGGAACCTTGCATGACATAGCTGTAATTCAGGTTCCTCTTACCCACATGCATCACTTTGCACTTGTCAACATTGAACTTCATCTGCCACTTGGATGCCCAATCCCCCAGTCTCGCGAGGTCTTCCTGTAATCTTTCCCACTCCTGCGACTTGACGACCCTGAATAACTTTGCATCATCTGTGAATTTAATTACCTCACTAGTTACTCCCATCTCTAGGTCATTTATAAATATGTTAAAAAGCAGCGGTCCCAACACAGACCCCTGAGGGACCCCACTAACTACCCTTCTCCATTGAGAATACTTACCATTCAATCCTACTCTCTGCTTCCTATCCTTCAACCAGCTCTTAATCCATAGTAATACCCTACCTCTGATCCCATGACTCTTCAGTTTCCTGTGGAGTCTTTCATGAGGCAGTTTGTCAAATGCCTTCTGAAAATCCAAATACACAATATCCACCGGCTCCCCACTGTCCACATGTTTGTTCACCCCCTCAAAAAAATGCAGTAGATTGGTGAGGCAAGACTTCCCTTCACTAAATTCGTGCTAACTTTGGGATGACTACCATCTGGTTATTAAGAGCCGGTTATTAAATTTTGGTCAGACTTGCGAGCCCGGTTGTTGAAAAGCGCAAGCCGGTTCTCCCTCCCTCCTCCCTCCGGATCCGGTCCCAAATCCTCCTCGGTGAAGACCGAAGCAAAGAATTTATTTAATTTCTCCGCTATGGCTTTGTCTTCCCTGATCGCCCCTTTAACACCACTTTCATCCAGCGTTCCAACCGATTCTTTAGCCGGCTTCCTGCTTTTAATGTATTAAAAAAATTTTTACTATGTATTTTCGCTTCTAACGCTAACTTTTTTTCAAAGTCCTTTTTTACTCCCCTTATCTCCGCTTTGCGTTTGGCTTGGCATTCCTTATGTTTTATCTTATTACAAGCCGTTGAGCCCATTAAAACGGGCAAGAAAGCGGTTGGAGCAAAGCCGGGTGCAGCCGAGCCCCCACCCAGGAAAGCCGCCCCAGGGGATGGTGGCAGAGGAAAGCGCCCGGGTAACAGCAGTGGCGGCTGCGGTGGCAGCAGCTTATCGTACCTGTTGGATACGGAGTGCGCCTCGGAGCTGCTGTCGGACGATCCCTGCCCGGTGCTCGCCGGTCAACGTCGAAACTCGGAAGAGATTTGTGACATGACGTGCATGTGCAGAACAGCTGCGCGGCACGTCGGTCACTCTTCATTTATATAGTAGGATTTTTAGTTGGTTCTCTTCTCCATTTTCTGAAGGATTGTTTTTTGGCTTTAATGGCTTCCTTTACCTTACTGTTTAGCCATGCCGGCTGACATTTGGTCTTTTTTTCCTCTTTTTCTAATACGCGGAATATATTTGTCCTGTACCTCTAGGATGGTCTTTTTGAACAGCATCCACGCCTGATGCAAGTTTTTTACCCTGTGAGCTGCTCCTTTCAGTCTTTTTTTACAGTTTTTCTCATTTTATCGTAATCTCCTTTTCTGAAGTTAAACGCTAGTGTATTTGATTTCCTAAGTTCACTTTCTTCAATGCCAATATGAAAACTGATCATATTATGATCACTGTTATCAAGTGGCCCTCGCACCGTTACCCGCCGCACCAGATCATGAGCTCCACTAAGGACTAAGTCTAGTATTTTTCCTTCTCTTGTCGGCTCCTGAACCAGCTGTTCCATGAAGCTGTCCTTGATTTCATCAAGAAATTTTATCTCCCTGGCATGTACCGATGTTACATTAACCCAGTCTGTATCCGGATAATTGAAATCACCCATTATTATTACATTGCTCATTTTATTTGCTTCACTAATTTCCTTTGACATTGCTACATCCATCTGCTCGTCCTGGCCAGGCGGATGGTAGTACACTCCTATCACCATTCCCCCCCCCCCCCCCCTTTTCACGTGGAATTTCAATCCACAAAGATTCCAATAGGGGTTTTGTATCCTGCAATATTTGCAGCCTATCTGAGTCAAGGTTCTCATTAATATACAGTGCTACCCTTCCTCCAATCCTATCTACCCTATCACTATGATATAATTTGTAGCCCGGTATGACTGTGTCCCATTGGTTATCTTCCTTCTACAAGGTCTCAGAGATGCCTATAATATCCAATTTTTCATTGTGTGCAATGTATTCCAGCTCTCCCATCTTATGTCTCAGGATCCTTGCGTTTGTGTATAGACATTTCAATGCATGCTTGTTGCTCAGTTTTATATCACGTTTAATACATGGCATTATTAATATGTTATCTTCTGTCTGGTTATTATTAATTTTACCTAAGGCCATCTGATCTACTACGGTCTCTTTGACATCCTGACTTACAAGGAACTTTTTCTTCCCTGTTTGGGTGATATCTTCTAAAGATACCTTATCCTGAACCATGCCCTTTTGAGCGACTGTCGGCCTTCCCCCCGTTTCTAGTTTAAATCTGTCCTAGTTCCTTTTTAAATGTTGATGCCAGCAGCATGTCCCACCCTGATTAAGGTGAAGCCCATCAGATCGGAATAGACTCTCCCTTCCCCAGAATGCTGCCCAGTTCCTGACAAATCCAAAACCCTCATCCCCGCACCATCATCTCATCCACGCATTGAGACTCCGGATCTCTGCCTGTCGCTTGGGCCCTGCGCATGGAACAGTTGGTATTTCAGAAAAATGCTACCCTAGAGGACTAGGGGTCATGCGATGAAACTACAGTGTAGTAAATTTAAAACAAATCGGAGAAAATGTTTCTTTACCCAACACATAATTAAACTCTGGAATTCATTGCCGGAGAACGTGGTGAAGGCGGTTAGCTTAGCAGAGTTTAAAAAGGGGTTAGACGGCTTTCTAAAGGACAAGTCCATAAACCACTACTAAATGGACTTGGGAAAAATCCACAATTCCAGGAATAGCAGGTATAGAATGTTTGTACGTTTGGAAAGCTTGCCAGGTGCCCTTGGCCTGGATTGGCCGCTGTCATGGACAGGATGCTGGGCTCGATGGACCCTTGGTCTTTTCCCAGTGAGGCATTACTTATGTACTAAATTTGGCTTCCAGAACCTCTCTCCCACATTTTCCTAAGTCGTTGGTACCCACGTGTACCAAGATGGCCGGCTCCTCCCCAGCACTATCTAAAATTTTGTCTATGTGTTGCCAACAAACCAAACCAGCTCAGAAATCCTCTGCTCAGCCCACAGGTCAGGCACTCTTCCCCCTTTCTCCTCTTTATGTAGTCCTGACTGCATACAATTAGCCCCTCCTCCCACGTGGTGCTAAGATCCCTGCTGGAATCCTATCTGCTAAGGTATGTTACTCAGCACACTCATCTCAGGAACTAAACCCAGCCCAGAGAACTCCTTTCAGGCAGCCCAGTCCCGAAACACAGGAATCACAGTTTCAGAGAAAAAGAAAAAGTACCCAGCAAAAATTGCAGTTTTTAGGCAATAGGATAACAGACAGAAAGGTTTAAAGAGGACACACCCTAGTAAAACAACAGATGAAGTAGAAGTGCTATAGCAGGACACTGAGGATATTGAATCACTCACACACATTGACAAATCACTGTAAAAGCAGCAGGACCTGAGGGCAAGAAATAAACTCACACATAGGCATTTCATGTGAAAGTAAGTGTATTTCTTTTTCGCAGCAGTGCATTTAATGAGACATGCCCACATTCCCTATCCAAACATGTTCCCCCTCCTTGACCTCTCCCCATTCACATAAGTTAATCCTCCTTCACGCTATTTCTTGCCATTTCCCTTACCCTTTTGTCACCCCCTTGCCAGGCCCTTCGCCCTTTTCCCTGCTTCCAAGGCATGCTGTACAGAGATATGAGATGATATATCACCACTATTGGACAATCTGAGTGACTCCTCATCCTACAACCTTCACATTCATCTGCCCCTATGAAGTCTTGGAAAACCATTTTCCCCCAGCTATTAATGTAAGAGACAGGTGCTAACTGTAAGGGTGGAGGCTTTGGATAGGTGAATGATGGCCCAGTATCCACAGAAGTTAGGAAGGTAGTTTTTGTAGATCTCAATGGCCAGTCTCTTGGCAGCAGATGCAGCAAGACCAAAGGGCGTTGGTGTTCCCAGCAACTGTTCTGTGAAGAGATGCAGGGGTGGAAGGTTGGGTATATGGCTCTGAAAAATGGACCCAGTTATGAGTCAGGATTTCATTCACTAATGTTCTCTATGTTTTTTTCAACCTGTTTCTCCTGTACGGCCACCATTCTCTCATTTTGCTGAAGCTTACATTTCAACTGATTAGGGAAGAGGTGATAATGTTCAAGAGGCTCTCAGCACAGGTGATCAACTGCTGCTCCGTGACCTGCCTACTTTTTGACCTTCTGGGGCTCTATATGCAGCCATAGTGTCATCAAAGGCCAAAGGTGAATGAAGAGGTTTGTATCCCACTACCTCCTCATTCACGGTGCCTACATCAACATTTAAATTGCCAGAAGCTGCAGGCTCCTCCTCTCCCTGGCTCTCTGTGACCAGTGTGGCCTGCATCATGAGGTGGTACATTGCTGTGGTATCTACCTTCTGCCTGTCCTCTTGGATTCTTCTCTGGATCATATGCCATCCTTTCTGAAATTAAGCCAACATAAGCACAGTCTAACCAAACAAATCACAGAACAATCCACAAAATATTTAGCTCAGTCAGTGCTAACAGTCAACAATAATATCTTATCCTGTGGGAATAATACTATCCGGGGGGGGGGGGGGGGGCAACCCACAGGAAGACTGTAAGCTGTAAGCTGTCACTGGAGTTGTTCCAGGAATGTGGTCCTGGTCGCCTTGCTGGAAATACAGAATCATTCCAAGCAGCTCCTTTCCTCCTTGATTCTAAGAATAGGTGAAAGATTGTCTTAGTCATAGTGCACAGTTTGTACAGCTACTCTCATTGCAAATGCTCCTAGACTTCTCCTTACTGATTGTCCTGACTAGGATAACCAGCTATCTCTTACTCCTATACTTGCTTTGGATTGCATTGCTATGTCTTTGGACTGCAAGGCTCTCCCCTCACATTCAGGTCATTTAGCTGGGGGTGGGGGTATGGTCAAAGAAAAAAAGACAGGGATTTGAATTGAACAGAAGATTTTATACACATTCCCTCCAAAACAAGTCTCCTCCCCTCTTTATAACATTAGACCTCCTGGAAGCTTCTTCTTTCTTGCAGCTAGTGATGTTATAGATAAGCAAAAACATATTTTAGCAGAGTATCTAGCTGTCATTGCTAGCACCCCATAGCAGGACCCTAGCTTCTCTACAACAGCTATTACAAAGAACCGCTAGTTACCATGGCTTTGCAGTAGCTGTTAATGAGTGCTATATTGAATGCTAACTGCTTACCGCACTTTGGCACTGTTAGGCTTCTCACGGAAACACTGGGTTTGTGAGCCCTTGGACCACTGCCGAGGAGCGGCAGTGGCAGGCAAACCACCCCAAACCAGAGACAAGGCAGAACAGGACTGGAACCCCAGACTGAAGTTGCAGCTGAGGCAAACAAGCTGGAACAGGCAGAGCAGGAACAGCTAGACTTCACCAGCACTTGACCACCGTTCCTCAGGAGTTGAGCCCCTGAGTGCAGGCGGCCGGCCAGACTTACAGGACTGGGCAGGAACTGGATACCAACAGAATACACACAACAGAGTCAGGACTAAAAGCTGCCAGGCAGCCACTAAGACAGAAACACAGACAGGTGAGAGTCAGGACTGAAAGCTGCCAGGCAGCCACTAAGACAGAAACACAGACAACCGAGAACTAGACAAGGAATACAGACCAGAAACAAGACTAGGAAGTAAGCAATAAAACCAAAGCTAAACTACACATAGACTAACTAGAACCAGACAAGGAACTCAAGTCAAGAAACTGGACTAGGCAGAAGTGCACAGAGCACACCAACATACCAGGGACCTTAGACGATGCAAAGGCAAACACAGAAGTTTCCAGGGAGTTAATAAAGCCCATTAGCAACTGAAGTTCAGCTGCAGGAATCACAAGGCAGGTACGGGTGCTGTTCAGGCACAAACAAGAAAAGCAAGTCTGGTAGCCCGGAAGATCCGGACCAGACTGGGCTGAAGTCTGGAACTGGTGACAGTCCATAGCAGCCACTGGTTCTGGCCACAAGAGGGCGAGGGGAGCACAGACAAGGAAACAGTCACCATCGTGACAGGCACAAGGGCCTGTAAGTTTTCATAGTTTATTACATAAGCTTGTGTGGATACTGTACTGACTACTGAGTAGAAGATTCAGTCTCCCAACTGAAAATTCAGTATACTCAGCTTCTAGGCAGTGTACACATTAAGACACTTATTTTTGGAGCATATAGATGTCCTGAAATGGACATCCATGTGCTTAAAACGCCCAAAGGCAGGATTTGAATATCTAACACTGCAATACGTCCAAACAGCAAGGGAGTGTGTTGTAGGTGTGTTTTCAGCACTTTTTGGAGGGCCCAAAATCAGAATGTCCAACAGTGATTACCGAAGGGGAAGAAATGTCCAAGTCTAAAAAGAAAGACGTCCTTATTTAGACCTGTTTCTGGAAAGTCAAGGGTACAAAAAGCTGCTCTTATTTAGCAGCTGACCACTGGAGGGATTAAGGCATGACACCTCCTTAATCCCCCAGAGGTTGCTATCCCACTCCCTTTCCCATGAAAGTGAAATTGAAAGGGAACCTTAGGGAGGGAGGTGTGGCCTAATGGTTAGCACAGCAAGCTTTGATCCTGGCGACCTGTGTTCAATTCCCACTGCAGCTCCAAAGTCACCTAACCCTCCATTGCCTCAGGTACAAAAACTTAGATTGTGATCCTTCTAGGAACAGAGAAAGTACCTGCATATAATGTGTACAGTACTATAGAAATGATTAGTAGTAGTAGATTCATGACAGCCTCAGATATTGTGGGCATTTTTATCATAGCAGGAAGTAAATCTAAGGAGCAGCCAAGTGGTTAGTGTAGTTCAAATTCTATTTTAACTTTTAACTTTAAAAATATTTATATGAGCCCTCCAGTAATAGAAAAATACTTACTGTACCTAAATATATGTCACCCGTCTGTGGTAAGACTTCACACAGTATCAAAATACCTCTAATATGTAGTCGCGCCAGCCGAGGGAACTAACTGTGCTCAGGTCACCAGAGACAGAGTGAACATAGAATAAAACATCATCCTTAAAAGATAATACCGGATGAATGCATAAAGGTGAACATAAATTCCTGTGAATGGAATCAATTTGATTTACAATAAATCTAGATACTACTCACTTATATATGTAACAAGAAATTATTTATTAAAGTGGAATGAAATTATTTAACTGTACTGGTAAACAGAAAGAAATACTCTTCAGTTAGTTTGTACAGGATTAGACCAGTAAAACTGCTGATTCCCTACTGGATCCAGTATACACTCTAATTTCTTTACTAACCAAACATTTATTCTCCTAACCAAATTACAAGTCAGTATAACACTTCAAAGATTTCCAACTCAAAATAGGAATGTTCCTTAGGTGTATTTCATGTAAAATCTCAGTTCACTTGTGTGGTAAACAGGAGTTTCAGAAAAAATGTGAATTGTCTCTCTCTGTACTTAGCTGAAGGAAACTTCCAGTTGCAGACTCAACTTCCAGTTACTGACTCAACTTCCAGTTGCAGACTCAGTCTTCAAGAGATCTCTCCTTTAAAAGTTGTCTTCTTCCTAAACTTAATCTGAAAATAAAATAAAAGGAGAAATACTGCCTCCCTGCAGTGAGTGTGTCTTTTAGATCAGCCTGCCTGAAACTGGAACCTGGACTGAGTGCTAAACTATGAAAAAATAAAATAAATTGAATTTCCTCAGTTCTAATTTCCTAAGTAGCTTTATTATAACTTTACCCTGACTATCTAAAAAGCAACCCTTTTTGTTTCTTCCAAGCTGCTGAGATCTTGAAGCCCACTGCTGGGTCTCATCCACACACACACACATTCATAGATCCACTCCTCTCTCAGCAGAAAAAACTCAAGCTTGTAAATCTCAACTAATCTCTTTCAGAAATAAATCTTTTTCCTTAAATGTTTAATGATTTCTGATCCTTACCATTAGGACCAAATCAACTTGAAAACTCACAATCCTTTCCTCAGGAGAGAGAACTAAAACTTTCAAATCTAGTACAAACCTCTCCTCAATTTCCTGCTTTACTTCAAACAAGTCGATCACTCTTTTAATATATCAGTCAAATTTTATCAATTCTTTCTTTCAATTCTTACACCCAGAGCTCACAGAATGCAGGTCCTGGCTCAGTCAAATCTTCAGTTGCTCTTTCGGCTCTATTCCCGGGCAAAATTCTAACAAGAGCTGCTCAGCCAATCAGAGAGCTCTATTTGAATGTAGATTAACATAGACACTCTAATTGGAATTTCCAGTCAAAAAACACCAGATAAACCCTTCGTTTTTTGGATCAAATTCCACATTTTTGATCAGAGTCATGTCCTAGCATTAAGGCTGTAAACATTTCTAACAATTTTTATCCATAAATATGCAAATGAGAACCTCCCAAAAACAGACTAATTTGCATATGATTTAAACAAATTTGAGTACATAGCATATCAATTCCATCTCCTAACACCTAAATTCTGCAATTAGATTTAATGCAAATACTTTTCAAACTTATTTTTAGCACTTTTAAAATCTTAGGTGTCAGTGCAAATCTCTATGGTATGTTCTGCTCATGTGCAGGAGTCTCTATGGTATCAACTGCTCATGTGCAGGAAGTCCTCCTGGCTGAACATTTCCATAGCAAGTCAGGACACCTCTAGCAAACCCCCCTGCTCTCTCAACAGTAAGGTAAACACATTAAACCAATTTCTACAACTGGTTACATATATAAGCTATCTGCAAGCCTGAAGGCTACTGAAGTAGTGTTTGTTCAGGTATAGTAGATATTTTTCTGTTCCCAGAGGGCTCACAATTTCAAGTTAAAGTTGGATTTGAATCTAGGTCCCTTGATTTACAGTCCACTGCACTAACCACTAGGCTGCCCCCTCTGCTCTGCATGGATATCTGTGTGACCATTTTCTGAGAAGATGTCAATGTCCCTTGTTCCCCCTCCCCCCACCCAATTCATAATTTGGATATTTACAGTTTGTAAAATGGCTGTCCTTGCTGGACCTCTTTAGCACATGGACATCCATCTTATGTATTTTCAAACAGGAAATCTTGTTCAAAAACACATGTGAGATGAACCTCTTTTTGGAGAATTCTGACCTGGACGTCCCTGTTCTAACTTTGACTTCCTTTCAAAATGTGCCTCCAGGCGTGTTATACCAACTAACCATTTCAAGAGCTTATTTCCAAAACCTGCTAAGTCCATTTTAGTTGTACATAAGTACATAAGTACATAAGTAGTGCCATACTGGGAAAGACCAAAGGTCCATCTAGCCCAGCATCCTGTCACCGACAGTGGCCAATCCAGGTCAAGGGCACCTGGCACGCTCCCCAAACGTAAAAACATTCCAGACAAGTTGTACCTAAAAATGAGGAATTTTTCCAGTCCATTTAATAGCGGTCTATGGACTTGTCCTTTAGGAATCTATCTAACCCCTTTTTAAACTCCGTCAAGCTAACCGCCCGTACCACGTTCTCCGGCAATGAATTCCAGAGTCTAATTACACGTTGGGTGAAGAAAAATTTTCTCCGATTCGTTTTAAATTTACCACACTGTAGCTTCAACTCATGCCCTCTAGTCCTAGTATTTTTGGATAGCGTGAACAGTCGCTTCACATCCACCCGATCCATTCCACTCATTATTTTATACACTTCTATCATATCTCACCTCAGCCGTCTCTTCTCCAAGCTGAAAAGCCCTAGCCTTCTCAGCCTCTCTTCATAGGAAAGTCGTCCCATCCCCACTATCATTTTCGTCGCCCTTCGCTGTACCTTTTCCAATTCTACTATATCTTTTTTGAGATACGGAGACCAGTACTGAACACAATACTCCAGGTGCGGTCGCACCATGGAGCGATACAACGGCATTATAACATCCGCACACCTGGACTCCATACCCTTCTTAATAACACCCAACATTCTATTCGCTTTCCTAGCCGCAGCAGCACACTGAGCAGAAGGTTTCAGCGTATCATCGACGACGACACCCAGATCCCTTTCTTGATCCGTAACTCCTAACGCGGAACCTTGCAAGACGTAGCTATAATTCGGGTTCCTCTTACCCACATGCATCACTTTGCACTTGTCAACATTGAACTTCATCTGCCACTTGCACGCCCATTCTCCCAGTCTCGCAAGGTCCTCCTGTAATCGTTCACATTCCTCCTGCGACTTGACGACCCTGAATAATTTTGTGTCATCGGCGAATTTAATTACCTCACTAGTTATTCCCATCTCTAGGTCATTTATAAATACATTAAAAAGCAACGGACCCAGCACAGACCCCTGCGGGACCCCACTAACTACCCTCCTCCACTGAGAATACTGGCCACGCAATCCTACTCTCTGCTTCCTATCTTTCAGAGAAAAGTTGATTCTCCATGTAAACATACATATTTTGTAAACTGAACTCTTTTAATGCTGATGATATAAAATATCATATATCTCTTGTAAACCCCTTTTCTTTAAAACATACTCCTCAGACCTGTGCTAAACATGACAATTATTTTTCCTTCATTTATTCTTTTAGGAGCCACATGGTGTATGTGATTCCAGTGGCTATAGAAGCATTCATAATTAAACCAGTAGATCAAAGTTTCCAAGCATCAACAGCAGCAAAATGGAATGAAAGATTCCAAACACAATTGTTTTTTTTTACAAGTCTGTCATATGTGAAGTGAAATTATGAGTGTAGTGCTTGTCTGTGCATAACTGAAGAAGCATTACTGAGGGTGGAGTTGGGGAAGGTTTTGCACTTACATTATTGGGATTTTCAAAAGTATGCAAATGTTTTGTTTTGTTTTTTAATAGGTAAACTCTGCGTAAGTTAACAGATGTAAATATGGGCACTTAATTATAGCTGGATAATTTTCAAAATGAAAATATGTGTATGCTTTCACTTTGAAAATCTAGCAAAGTTCAAAGAGTGAAAAATTTCTGCGTACTTTTTCCTGATGAGAAAAGTTATAAATTACCTCTTTAATAGTTACCTGTTATCAAACTGAAAGATCATAAACTGTGTAATACTTCAATACACAGCTTTTAAGAAACTCCTGGACAACTAGGTAGCAATATATTTGCAACAAAATAGATGCTATCTTTCCTAAAAATTAAAGATTTCCAAACTAAAAATGTTCTCTGTAGACAAGAGTAATCATACACTGTTTTAAATTACTTATTGGGATAAAAATACCCAATGATAGAACTGCATAACATGACTTTTAAACTAAATTATCAGTATTTAAAAACACACTGGATCAAATGCTGTTCCTCTGAGTTCCAGTGACTGTAAGGTCCCAGAAGCATTGGTGGTGTTTTAAAGAGGACAGATCCACCATCTGTGTTTTTGAGAGAGAAGCCACTACCTGTTCTACACGTGAGCAGTAAGTTAGTCCTAATAATTTCTTATAATATATTGTTGTAGGTTTAAGATTAATGTGTAGAATTCTCTTAGCTCATACCTCTGCTTTAGGTATACATTTCTGGCACTTCCAGATGTGTAACTGAGTCAGACTGTAATAGCAAAAGCAACACAGAGGCTTATGGCATCTTATAGAAGAAAATGCTGCACCTGACACATAAAATACATATTCTATATAAAGTTTACTGACATCCTTACAGAGGACTGTTTCTAAACTTCCTGTACTACACACGATTTAACTAATTAGAGACATTAGTTTTTAAGTTGTTTCATAACTTTGGAGAGATGTACTTACCCACTGAATTTCTTTTACAACTTTGAGTTTTTTGAGACTGTGGGTTACAGTAAATCCAGCAGGTTTGCTCTTTTAATTGTATACTTTCCTTAGCCCACCAAACTATAACTATTTTATTTATTTATTACATTTGTACCCCGCGCTTTCCCACACAATGCAGGCTCAATGCAGCTTACATAGTAATTTGAAATACAAAGTCTTATAACAGAAATTTCAAAATGGTAGTGAAACATTATGAAGTTGAGCTTGAATAATTTATGATAAGTTGAGTTTGATAATGTATGATTAGGATAAAATAGGGTAGACAGGATAGGATAGTATAAGTTAGGAGAAGGGGTAAGGAAGGATATAATAAAGGGGAGATGGAGAAGGGAAGGATGGGATGTGTAGAGGGGGAATGGGGAGGAGGGATAAGTAAAACCAATGATGAGGTCAGTATCTAAGTCAGAACAGAATTGGGAATGGAGGTTGGTAAGATTAGGTTTGGACATTAGAGTAGGCTTGCTTAAAGAGGTGAGCTTTCAACATTTTTCTAAAGGGCAAGTAGTCGTTTTCTGACAGAATAGTTTAATACATTGATAAAGATGGATTTATATAAATTGTTCTCACTTTGCCAAATTTGAAAATACTTTTTCCTTGGCTATTGTAAAATTCTTGTACAAGCCTTAATTTTGACACATCTAGATTTTTGTGATGATCTATAGGTAGGTTGCTTGGCTAAACTACTACTACTATAAATCATTTCTATAGTGCTACCAGTCGTACGCAGCGCTTCACAATTGAACACGAAGAAAGAAAAGACAGTCCCTGCTCAAAAGAGCTTACAATCTAAATCAGGACAGACAGGACCAATAAGGATAAGGGTAGGACAGACAGAAGGACACATAGGGAAAGAAACATATTACAAACATTACAAAAAAACATTACAAAATACAACAGCTCTCATGATCTGCGGAGCAAAAACATTTGAAAGAATGTCTGCACTTCTGACCAGAACTATATTCAAACTATGGGGCCCTTTTACTAAGCAGCATGTCTATGTGCGCCCAACGTGCGCCAAAATACAGTTACCACCCAGCTACCATGTGGCTCTTGTGGTCATTTCATTTTTGGTGCATGTCCAATACACGCATCTGAAAAATAATTTTTATTTTCGGATGCATGTATTGGGCACGCAGCAAGTGACATTTGACACGCGTAGGTCATTACCGCCCAGTTACCACGTGAGTCTTTACTGCTAGGTCAATGGCTGGCAGTAAGGACTCAGACCCAAAATGGACGTGCGGCAATTTTCATTTTGCCGCACGTCCATTTTCAGCAAAAATTTTAAAAAGGCTTTTCTTACAGGTGCGCTGAAAAATGATTCTGCATCTGCCCAAAACACTCGTCCACACTACCACAGGCCATATTTTAGCATGCCTTTGTAAAAGGGTATCTATGTACATTTGTTTCCAGGGTTTATTAGAACTTTGGTCCAGCATATTTGGTCAAACATTTGGAATTTGCTCTTTTAAGCAATTCTACTCATCAATGTAGATCCCCTTTTCTTTATTACCCTTCGGTGAAAGGAATTAAGTCTAAGGAACTATTGCCTTCCTCTATGCTGCATATTGGTGGAATTGTGTTCATTAGACATTAGGTGCAGTTTAGTTATATGACATTTTGGAAGAAATTAAAAACTTGTTTCAGAATTTTTAATAGAATTCTAGTCAGTTTCATTGATTTTGTTTATGCTTCTAGTCCCTTGTTTATAAACCATGTCGCACCAGTGATACTGGGGTACTGTGGTCTATAAGAACTTTATTGTATTGTATTGTATAGAATACGTTTTTACTGGTACACCTAAAATTTACTTCCTTGGTGAATGGGATCTTCAAAAGATATCTTTGTGATGATCATACAGTGGTATAGTGTAGAACTTTTTTTTAATATTTATTGTGAAAAATTGTGAAAAGCCAACAGAATAGATGAGCATTTAGGAGACATTTGAGAAGCACTGCTGTAGTAAGATACAAATTAGCTGAACCCTTAAATTCAATTGTTAACATATAATGACACACATCTCAGTGGAAACTAAATTGGTGTTATGTGGTCTATCCGTTGTGTATCTATGAGCAATTGGGCAGCTGGAGGGGGTAGTTTAGGGGACAGTTGATCAGTTAGAAAGCATAGTTTTGTGGGGTAAGTGCAGATTCTGGTATGGTGGGGCAGTTATTGGGTAGTTTGGGCGTACATGGGTATTTCCAGGGTGGTGGGGTTATTTGGTGGCATGGGTAGTATTAGGTTTAGGAACCAGGCAATTTGGGGGTGTTAGATCAGCTGGGCAAATAGTTTTGAGATGCGTGGGCAGTTGATATGGGAAGGTGCAGTTACAGAGGATAGTTTTTGGGGTGGAGGCAGTTTGAAGGGTGGTGGGACTGTTGCAAAGGGTTAATTTTTTGGGTGGGGCAGAGAGTAAGGCAAAGCAATTAGAAAGGATTAGTTCCTTAACCCCTGTGTTTCCCTTTATGTTCATTTCTAGATTGAAGAAATTAGAACTGCTTCTCACATACAACTGCATTTAGCTTTTATTTCTTGGGGGGGGGGGGGGGTAGGCGTGGACTTATATCCTTAGAATCCCTTGTCCAGTCTGCCCCTTTTTGAACTCAAAGTATCTTTTCACTGTTTTTGCCCACTCCAAGTTTCATCTCATTCCATTAAATTTTGTTCTAAAGTCATTTAGACTAGATTCTATATATGGCGCCTGAAAAATCAGCACCAAAAATAATTCCGCCTATGTATATTCTGTAAATTGTGCCTAGATTTAGGCACAGTTTATAGAATATGCCTAGGTGTGTTCTCTAGAATACGCCTAATGACACCTATGATAGATGTGGAGCAGGTGCATTCTATAACCCTGCGCATAGATTTTTGGAATGCCCCTGGCCCACCCATTCCACACTCATAGCCATGCTCCCATTTGGCAGCGTGCACTAGAAATTATGCAACTACTTTAAAGAATACACCTAGCAAGTTGTGAGGGTACATTCTAATCAATACCAATTAGTATAAAAAAAGTACTTGTTAATTGCCAATTATTGCTGCTGATTGGCTTTTTAAGTAATTTAATTGCATGTACAAATCCATAATATGACCAGATTTGCACACACAATCATGCTATATAGAATCTGGGAGTTTCTCCCAGACAGACAATTCAGATGATTTTTGCAACATCTGTTGGGTTGAAAAGAATAATAAAACAAGTTGGATCTTGTAGATAGAAAGACATTGACCAGTGACAGATGAAAATCATTTATGAAAGTGTGGTCCCACTCATTCACATGCAAACATTGTTGGTCCAGTGTATGGTCAACTAGTATCACAAAAATACTGCTGGATGATAAGGTAGTGCCTAGTTGACACAATCAAGCATGAAAATTTAGTAACATTCAGGCTGATTGTATGGAGAAAGGAAAATAATAGCTTCTATTCTGATATAATTAGAAAATCCGAGGATCTCAATTTTATCTGATTCTTAATATAAATTGAATGAAAAGGCTTTTCTACAGGGCCAGTTTAAGCAAAAGACAAGACAACTTCTAGGGAGCAGCAAAAGGCAGCTGCAGTTAAAGCAAAATAGTAGGTCTTGACTGCCATAAATCAAAGCATCATCATTGTATACAGTACTTGTACCTGTAAGGTAATTTTCAAATATCCCATTTATCCAAGTAAATGACTTTTGGAACTTGTCTAAAAAAGAACCCAGGAGTAAGGTGTCTGATGGCACTCCCAGCCACAGATGCCAAGCCCCTGATTCTATAAAGGTTGCAGAAAATTGTGCACACAAATTCAGGTGTGTTCCTGATTTGCGTGAGCAGTTTAAAAGAATAGCGAGCCAATTAGTGCCAGTAGTTGACTTTTTAACAAGCAATTAGTGGCACTAATTAGATTTAATTGGAGGTTGTGTTCCTAAAATTTAGGTTTAGCCCAAAAAAGGAGGGCACAGAAAGGAGATGGTCATGAGCGTTTTGGGGTGGAATGGGAGCATAGTTTTGAATTACATGCGTAACTACAGAATAATGGTGCTGAGTGTATAAATTTAGGTACAAGCATTTCCACCATGTTTTTGTTGCAAATGGTGGCACCTAAATTTATTCATGACCAATTACACTTAAGCATTATTCTATAAATTGTGCTCAACTTATAGAATAATGCTTAAATGGGGGGGGGGGGGGGGGGGGGTTGGCATCATATATAGAATCTGGCCCCAAATTAAATAAATAAAATTTATTGTGATGGATTCACTACTGAAATTCAACACGGTGCCATAATTCAAGGGAATCTTTAAAAAATTGCTGCGAACAAACAGATGAAAATACATTAAAAAAGTGCACAGCTGATGAAAGCTCATTTTGAGCCACTAGACTCCTGTCATCTGAAGTACCTGACCTTGAAGGTCTTGTTTTTGGTGGCATTCAGCTTCCAGAGTTAGTGAGCTTCAAGCCTTAGGGGCTGATCCACCTTACACTAGATTCCATCATAACAGGGTAGTTCTCTACATGCATCCTAAGGTGGTGTTGGAGTTCTATCATAACCAATCTATCATTCTGCCAACATTCTTCTGAAAACCTGATGCCCATCCTAGTGAAAGAGCACTGCATATCTTGGACCACAAGCAAACCTTATCCTTCTATCTGGAGCACACTAAAGCCCATAGATAGTCCACCCAGCTTTTTATTTATTTTGATCCTACAGGATGGGGGACAGCCATTGGTAAGTGTACTTTATCCATTGGTTAGCAGATTGCATATTCTTTACTTATGCCCAGGCTGAGCTGATTCTTGTGGTCATGTCTCAGCTCACAATGTCAGAGTCATGGCTGCATTGGTAGACCATTTGAGGTCAGCCTCCACTGAGGATATACACAAGGCTGTAACTTGGTCTTCAGTCCACTGTGATAAATAAGACCACATCCTTGAATCCCCATTACCTTCTCACTACAAGATTATCCCCAAGGGTGCTGTAAGACAGCTTTTGAACTCCAGCGTCAGAGGAAAAACCTTGACTGGCTTCAAGAAGGGGGAGGATTTTAAGACTCAATAGGTTCTGAAGACATATAGTGGGTAGGGGGTAGTATGAAGGATGAGGACAATGTTTTATCATGAGAATTAGGACCAGGCAATAGAAAGGGAAAATAAACCTTATTACCTGATAAAGGGGCAACTGCCAGAAATCCCATCTAGCAGCCAGGATTGGGAAAGAAGCTGCTGTGATCCTTAGGGGAGGGCCTGTTGTAGTGTAACCTCAGAAAGCCGATAGCCTGAACCTGGGAATACTCGAGGATCCTTAGAGTTAGAGTGCACAGCCTGTCCTCCAATCCAGAAAAGCTAAGCCAATCAGTCAGACTAGGGTGGACCTCTGGAAAAATAGGAGCCATACCTGACACACACACACACACATACACAAAAACCTTCCTTAGAAAAAGAAGGCAGCAGGAGGTATAGATAGCTAATACCTAGGGCTAGAGAATCCTGTTCCCTGTATGCCATTAGCAGGCTTTGGAATGACCTTCCGGGGGGAAGGTCCTCAGGAAAAATGATGCCAGAAGAGATGGGGGAGATATTGTAACCCGAGGGGTTAATAAAATAAATAAAATTACCCAAGTTGTCCCAGAGTTCCATTGTGGCCAGCAGCGCAGGTCTTTAGAATTAGCTGAGAGCAGAGCTTCTGTTGGCTTAGCAACAGCTTTGCTGACTGTTACAGAGAGGCTCTCTGGCTGGCAGTTGGAAGAGAGAAGGCTGCAGTTTGGATGGAGAGAGGATGTGTTTGATTGAGCTCTGATTGAAAGGGAAAATAGAAGTAAAATTAATTGGAGGAAATAGGATTTCTGGTGCTGCAGTGAGTAATTGGGTGTAGCAAGTGTGGAATTTAGTGGGAGAAATGAGTGAAAGGTCTATTTGAGTAATGAGTAAGTGAAATTGGTGAGTAGCACAGTAAAGCATGGGAGTGTGAGATTGGATGAGACTGAGAATAGGGTGAGAAGAGGAAAATTTGGTTTTTAAAACAGTGGCTGTTTTAAAAACAGAACACTGAATTCAAGTCTGAGGGAGAGAGGCTGCAGCACTGCAGGAGAAAGGTTGTGTTTTTTGCATGCTCTGTGCAAGAGAGTGAGGGAATGGTGTTAAAGTTATTTTGAAAGGTGAAAGTAAATGAATGGGAACTAGTTTAGGGGTGGTTTGAAGGTGGGTGTGACTAAGTGATGTCATTGTGAGCGAGGGGTATGAAAATTAAGAGTGTGCCTGGAGTGAGAGGGGAATAGAGTTGGGGATAATTTTGGGTAAAGGGAGAGAGTGGGTTTTAACGGAAAAACAGCTACAAATCCTGATTGTGAGCGGAATGTGGGGTTTATAGTGACTGGGTGAGTAACTGAGGGATGGAATGTGGTGTGAGAGATTGAATCTGTCCGGATTGCTGGTGAATTCAGTGCAGGCGGTCTCTTTCCAGCTCTCTAGAATAGGGACTGTTCAGTGAGAAGTAGATTTGAAAGTATAGAAGTATTCTAATTAATTTTGTTTTTGTTAGCTATATGGCCCCAGTCTAATGTAACATCCCTAAAGTCCCCCGATCAGGATTGGAAGAGAAAGGAAGTCAGGGTTTTGCTTCCCAATTTGGTTTAATTATTAGAGAGGTTTAGGAAGAAGAGAAGTACTGTGCAGAGGAACTGAGAGGAACCGGTGGAGATCCAGGACCAACAACAAAAGGGCCTCCATGCAAGAAAGACAAGTTGCAACACTCGCTGTTTTCTGTTGAATGAGATTCAGTGCACTGAAGAATAAAGGCAGAACTTTCTCTGATCATGTACAGGGAAACCACTTCTTTTATCTTCAAAACTGTGCCATCTAGGCAATAGCCTACTGCTCCTGATCAAATAAATGTCCCTAATTCTCACCCCTCCCCTGGCCCCGCTTGAAGAAATTTACCTGGCTGTCCCTTTTATGGACATTCCTTAACCCTCTTACAGTTTTGAAACAATTGCCACATTTCACCTCTTCTCCATTCCTCTGATGTAATGGTAAATTCTCACCCCACTTTCTTATGTATATCTGAAGCAATTTAATCTCCCATCCTCCCCTTCAATCCTCCTGGATATATTTGAAATAGTTCTTCTGGCCATACTCAATGCTAATCTCCATCTTAATTAAATTAAATTAATATAAAATAAAATCTATACCATATACATTCTTCATCATCTCCTAGGTCAAATGACTGGAGGGCATCCCTTATCCCTTCAATCATGGCCTCTGTGGGTTGTTCTAATGATGACATGCACATTATGGGATGAACATCCTTCATGGATTTATCCAAGTCTCACTATGGTAAATTTCAGAAATCTTGCCTTTTTAAATAAGTGCTCAGGGTAGTTGGTAATCTTCTCTTGTCATTGTAAGGACTGATTTGAGATTTGGAGGAGGGGCAGATATTTGACTTAAAGTTGATATTGGGGTGGTTGTGAGGTGGTGGTCTATTGTTTTAAAGATTGGTTAGATGGAGTCTGGAGATGAAGATTAATGTTTATGCTGTTATTAAAGATTTTTACTGTACCATGCCTTGAGCCCTATAAAGGGAAATGGGACTTGATATACTGCCTTTCTGAGGTTTTTTGCAACTACATTCAAAGTGGTTTACATATATTCAGGTACTTATTTTGTTCCAGGAGCAATGGAGGGTTAAGTGACTTGCCCAGAGTCATAAGGAGCTACAGTAGGAATCAAACTCAGTTCCCCAGGATCGAAATCCACGGCACTAACCACTAGGCTACTCCTCCACTCCTCCATAAAGGCTTGATATAAAGTGTAAATTAAGAAATAAATATAATAATAAAATTGGAACTTCCAATTCAGAGTATTACAAAAAGGCCTCAATATCCAAAACAATTTTTTTGTGGACAGGAGAGGCTCCTGCCCACTTAAATCACTCCTGGCCCCTCAACCACCGATATTTAGTAGTATTTAATCTGACAGCGCAAATGAATATCGGGGCATTTATGTGGATGTCATCAATATTCAAAAGCTGTCCTAAACGTAACTGTGCGAGTGCTGCCTGAATATCAGTAGAACCACCATGATTCCCCTCCCCCCAGTATTGATCCCCTCCCTCCTCTCTAGTGACACTAGAGGGAGGGTGATCATGGTGGTTCTATTAATATTCAGCCAATACTCTCATATCTATGTGCCTGAATTTAGGACAGCTTTTGAAAATTGATTGCATCCACATAAAGACCCTCCCTAAAACACTAACATCCCCACCCTTTCACCATAAAGGATAGCCCCCCTCCCAGGGCCTACCTGCAATCCCTGGTGGTCCAGCAGGGCAATCAAGGCAGGAGCAAAACCCACTTGTTGGTGCCACTTGCGGCTTCTTCAGGAAAATGGCTACCGTAAAAGGTTTTAAATACACGGTCCACCACCAGCTAAATATCGGCTGGAAGAATGATACCATGTATAGAATCAGTATAATATGCAGAAGGTTCCTGATATGTGACATGATGGAATTTAATGTCAGTCATCTATAACATAACTGCAGACTTTGTTCTTGTAGTACTTTTATTCTCTTACATTTTTATTTATTTCCCCTTATATCACAACAGATTAAGACTGTAGAATCAATGGGAAAGGAAAACAAGACCTCAGTTACAGAATTCATTCTCGTGGGATTCTCTGATCATCCTGACCTGCAACTTCTCATTTCTGTCACAGTTTTCCTGATCTTCCTGATTTCTGTGCTGGGAAATTTTATGTTTTTAATGTTAGTATACACTGACCCTCATCTGCAGAAACCCATGTACTTCTTTCTCAGTAACCTGTCCTTCCTAGATATTGATAACTCTTCTGTCACTCTCTCTACACTGCTGCGAAGTCTTATGACAGGGGAGACACTGATTTCTATTTCTGTATGTATAACACAGATCTACTTTTTTATAACTCTCACAGATGCAGAATTTTTCCTTCTCGCTGTCATGGCCTATGATCGATATGTTGCTATTTGCAACCCTTTACGTTATGTGCTCATCATGAACAGGAGAGTCTGTGTCCTTCTGGCATCTGCTTCTTGGGTTGTTGGATTTATGGCTGCATTATTACCAACAGTTTTCATATCTCAATTCTCTCTTTGTAGAGGGAATGTAATTAACCATTTCTTCTGTGATATTGCAGCACTGATGAAACTCTCCTGTAATGATATGCACAGCCTTGAAATTGTGATATTTACTGAAGGAGTTTTTTTGGCTTTTTTTCCCTTTGGATTAACTTTGACATCGTATGTCTATATCATCTCCAGCATCCTCAAAATCCGTTCTGCAAAAGGAAGACACAAAGCCTTCTCCACCTGCTCCTCCCACCTCACAGTCGTTATTCTGTTCTATGGGACTATTATGTGTGTGTACATGAGGCCGACTTCCATGTATTCACCAAATCAAGACAAACTGTTCTCCCTGCTGTACACAGCTCTGATTCCAATGTTAAACCCCGTTATTTATAGCATGAGAAACAAAGAGGTAAGAAAAGCCCTGACAAAACTCCTATCTATAAAAAAATAATGTATGTAAAATGTTACACATTTAGAATGATTTTGTAAATATTTTTATGCCTAGCTCTGTGCATGTGTGTATTTTTTTTCTTCCTGCAAATGTTTGCCCACTCTCTCCAAGATTATAAAATTAATTTGCCTGGTGATACTAAAACAGCTGTTGAGAGATGCATAGATTTTTTTATTTTTATTTATTATTTTTTATTTTTGTTACATTTGTACCCCGCGCTTTCCCACTCATGGCAGGCTCAATGCGGCTTACAGTATATATACAGGAACTTATTGTACCTGGGGCAATGGAGGGTTAAGTGACTTGCCCAGAGTCACAAGGTATTCTTACAGGGGTTTTATATGGGCCCAAGATTCAGTGGGACTTACCTAGGTAGGAGCAGCTCCTACCCAGATAACTCCTGATCATTGGACTATATCTGGGTTTTCAGCCATATTATCCAGGTATTCCCAGAGAAAATCCTTCCTGACCACCCTGGCATTATTTGAGTTGTGCTAGGTTAGTCTGTGCGCAGACCATTGGCTGTTTCATATAAACCAGTTGACAGCAGTATTCAGTCCACTAACCAGGTAACTAGACAGGCAAATTTAGGACAGCAAAAGCGCTATCCTAACTTTATCTGCTTAGATATCCAGGTTCTAGACTGAATATAGCCAGTGGCCACATTATGCCGGGATATTCTGCCGGCTGGTATCTGATTCCGGTTCTAAATAGCTGGGCATGAAAAACCTGTGGTGTCCAGTGTTTAAATCAAATATTACAAAAAAAAATACTAGATTTCATGTTTAAAAAAAACAATCTGGAAGAAAAAATGAAATAACGGAATAAACTTAGAAACCATGTGCTGTGTCTTTCTTTTTGTTTTTTCCTTCTAAATATAAGTAACCAAAGTTAGATCATCTAATAGCAGAACTCAATTTAACTGCTTTAGTTTATGTTACTAATTGTAAAATTAGTTGACTGTGGCGCTCATTTTCAAAGCTCTTAGACTTACACAGTTCCATACATTAGCTTTGTAAGTCTAACTGCTATGAAAATATGCCTGTACATCCACTAAGACTAGGATCGTGCATTTTGAAAATCTAGGTACTTAAGTTTGGCTGAAAATATAGTCCTTGTTTCAAATTTTGGAGTTGTGTTTTTTGTTGTTTTTTTTTTTTTTTAGGAGGGGGTATCACTGGATTTTTATATTGTTGGCAATAAGACAATCCTGCTGACTTGAAATACCAATAATCTCTTTGAAGATGAGTATATTCTCCAAAATAATAAATTAGTGTCTTAGAACTCAATAATCAGGAGATCTATCTTGCTAACTTTGGAATTTTGCTAATAAATCCTCCACCCTTCCTCCCCCCCCCCCCCCCCCCCCCCCCCCCCCCACACACACACACACACTGAAGTAGTAAATATGATCTGGAAACAATTGCCCACACAACATTTGCCTCCATAAGAAAAGATAGGACTGGAGGTGTTCCCAAACTGTGATTAAACTTTTGCTGGGGATAAACTTTAGCTGGCCAGCACTCATTTTTAACAATGGTGAGTTAAAGTTATATGGGCAAAGCTGGTACGGGAAAATGTTGTCCTAAAATTATCTGGATAACTTTATCTGGATATATTCAGTGTTAGACTTAACTGAATAAGTTCCACTAAACATCCATATACACATTTGTAAACAACTTTTATCTGGATATCTACCTGCTCAGTGAACTTTTGAATATGAGTCATATTTTAATTCACAGCACTTGTTGGATGTTTGAGTCATTATATAATTTTGCATGGCCTTCTCTTGTTTTCATTTATTTATTTGGATTTATTAACCCCCTTTATGAAGAGATTCTCTTAAGAGTGTGTGTTGCTGATAGTAATAATAATGTAGAAAAAAATGTTAGAGGATCAGTTCTTCCTCAAATTTCTCACTAACAGAGACATAATCAGGCCATCAATTTTGGGTGGGTCCAGAGTAAACATTGGTGGGCACTTTCCAAACTCCCCCCCCCCCACCCTGCCCATCCACCTGCCTACCTACCTTATGTACTGCACTCTCTCCCTGTAGAGATGCAAACCCCTGCCATCATATCACAGAGTTTGACTGGGTTATACCTGTGGGAAACTTGAAAGAAATCAACCATCCTGCAGTGCTTGGCTTAAAATCCTGAGACCCTTGCTACTCATAAATATGTTGTAGAGTCAAGCTTGCAGTCTGAACATACATGCATGCCTTTTAAGTAACTAGACTCAGTTGAGCACAAATTCTGGGAAAAACCTCAGAAATAATGTCACCAGATGGCGCCCGAAGCGATGTGAGTGTTTGGACTCCCTGAGCTCCTAGCAGGGAAGATGCCAGAAGCCCGTAAGAACAACATGGGAAAGAGAAAGGGGAAGGCGAAAACTCTTACCTCCTCGAGTTAAGCCCTGAGTCCCGCTGTGCGCCAAACCGTGTTGGAGACTTTTGGAGTTCGGGCACTTGGAGAGCGGATACCCGCGACCGCGAGATCAACCTCACTTGAAGCTGATCATAGCATTGAGGGCGTATCGCTTAGCCCGCCCTCCAGCACAGACCCCCCCCCCCCCCCGAGGCCAGGAGCAGGTATGCCGCTGACGGAAGCTCAGAACGACGGGGTGATTGGTGGAATACAACCCCTGTCGTCTGAACCAGGAGGGCCCGTTAGCGCCTCAACGCCGACCAAATTAACAATGAAGGATAATATCTCTTCTTTGGATCGAGCACCTGCCCCTGTGGAAACCCGTGGTGTTGGAAGACCGGCTGTGATTACGATGGAGACGCTCTGGGACGCCATCCAAGGTATTAACACTGCTTTACAAATTAAATTAAACTCCCTTCGGGGAGAAGTAACTGACTTGAAACAAAACTATCAAGAAACTTATGGAAAAGTCCAAGATAATATAAAAAAGGTAGCAACTTTGGAAGCAGAGGTCAACAAATTGCAAAATGTTTCAGCCACATTGATCAGGGAGAAAGAGGTTCAACATCGTAAAATAGAATTTCTTGAAAATCAAAGTCGTAGGAACAACTTGAGATTTATTAATTTCCCCAAGTCTCCACTAATTCCCGCTCTTGATATGCTGCGTAAATACTTTGGAGAAGTTCTGGGAATACCAGCAGAGGGGTTTCCCCCTATTGCTAGAGCCCAGTACATTACAGGACTTAAAAAAGTGATTGATGGACAGTCTTAGGCTCAACCGGACTTTGATTTGACTGGATTTTTGGAGTCATCCCTGGAAATTGTGACTGAAAGAACTACCCTAATTGCTACCTTTGCTTTGGAGATAGATTGTAACAACATTTTCAAGACTTATTTTCGTCATGCAAATGCAAACTTTATGGGTTCAAGGATACAAACTTTTCCTGACCTAGCGAGGGATACTCAAAAGAGAAGGAGAGAGTTCCTGTCTTATAAGACAAGAGCTCTCAACTTAGGAGCTGTCTTTCAATTAAAATTTCCTTGTAGATGTTTGATATCCCTAAAAGATAATAATTATGTATTCTTTGACCCTGTAAAATTGCAACAATTTATTGAATTAGAGGAAAGCGCTGTTATAGCATTTCTCACTGGGTTACCCATTCAATGCTTAAGTGGGCTAGCGGGATAAACTGCTCTCAAAGTTTCTTTGATAGATTATTAATATTTTCTATTTTTCCTAGAACTTGGATCACAGAGTTGTGGACAAAGTTTATAGAGAACCTTATTTCCTCTAAAAAGTTTATTTTCTTTTCCTTAATGATTTTCTGAACATTTCCATTTCCATTTGTATTTGTGAAATAAAATGTAAAAAGAACAAATAAAGAATTGAAAAAAAAGAAATAATGTCACCAGATTGTTTGGAGCATTTAATTCCAATAAATGCATCTTGAATTATGTCAAAGACATTCCTGTGGTTTCTCAAGTGAATCACCTACTGAAATGTTATAAGAAAATCAGTCATTACTGGCAATATAATGGCATGACAACTCCATCTGGAAGGGTTGTTAACCTGACCCTTCTCTTAGCTTCTTGAGACTCATCTAACTTTCATCTGATCCTCTATCAACTCATTGAACACTTGAAACTTCCCGAGCAAGCAGTGCCTTTAAGAAGACAAATCCTGCAATTTCCATTGTCTGTGAGAAACACTGTGAACAAATACAGGTTGTACAGTCAAAGTTTGTGATTGTTTGTGAGTGACAGATTTATCAGTTGTCAATAGGTTAAAGTGTGTGTTTGTACTATTTTATTTATTTATTTATTTGTTACATTTATATCCCACATTTTCCCACCTATTTGTAGGTTCAATGTGGCTTATATAGTACCGGAGAGGCGTTACAGACTCCGGTGTAAACAAATACAAAGTAATGATGTGATAAAGTTGATGTGGCACAGCCACACTAAGGAATCGTACAATGGAAGAGTTGTGTTATTTAGAAATTAAAGATCATATTATATTTTAAATAAGACAATACCTTTTTTATTGGACATAACTTAATACATTTCTTGATTAGCTTTCGAAGGTTGCCCTTCTTCGTCAGATCGGAAAGGGCAACCTTCGAAAGCTAATCAAGAAATGTATTAAGTTATGTCCAATAAAAAAGGTATCATCTTATTTTCTTTTCCATGTTTTATTATGATTGATTTCTATTGATAACCTTTAAGAGTGGACTAACACGGCTACCACACCTCTCTACTTATATTTTAAATATAAATTACATTCCTCTTCTGCTGTGTGAATCGGGCCCTGAAACACAAAGCAGTGGAAAAGAATGGTATTCCGCAATCTATCAGCCGTAATAGGGCAGCCGAATAATCCCATAAGACTTGAGTAAGAAAAAATCATAATGGGAATAAGGGCACTGCCCCAAAGGAAATTCACTGCAGGACATAAGTAATATCTATTTCAAAGAAAAAGTCTTAGCAATAGAGTTCAGGATTCTGATTCTTGTATAACGGTGTAAGTTGAGTGCTCTGAAATAGAAGTAAAGTTACAGTCCTGGAACATAAAACAGGGCGAGTTAAACAAAAGAATGTGGCTAAAATGGCTGCAGCTAATATTCCTCTAAAGGAAAAAAGTCTACGCCCACACATAGCAAAGAAATGCAGTGTCTGCTTAAAATCCAGACAACCTCTGCCAAGACAGAACAACCATAAATCATTTGTGCCAAGGCCATGTGAGTTTTCTTTTCAATGAACACTGTTCCTAAAAATTTCGATATGTCATTATTTCATTCTTATAAATAGTCATTTATAGTAGCTATTATTATTACAATATTGTAATAAACTTTTAACTTTCTATGGTTTTGCATGCTATGGGGACCTAAACAATGACACTTGCATAAAAGTACTTTTAACCCGTCCTCCCCCTCCAAATGCAAAATAATAATAATAATAATAATAATACAATACTGCTGTAAGTAAGTCTTCTCAGCATGGCCACAATTAACATGGTGGCAGCCATGGGGGAGAATTGACCCTGCTCTCCTAGCCAGAAATTGTTTTGGGGTTTCCCCTGCCCAACGTTATCAGGAATGTTATCGGCTGTCGTGGCAGGAAGGGATTGGAGGCCAGCCTGAAGGAGGGTGGAGCAGAGCAGAGAAAGCTACAGGCAGGGTTTAAAGTGTCTGCTCTCTAGGGACAGAATCCCTTTCAATTTTAGCTTCAATTAAAATATGGACCTCATTTGAAGTGATGCGAGGAAGCGGAGGAAATCTGCAGAGCAACGGGAAGTAGGAAAGGTATCCTGAACGCTGAAGAGGAGAGCCAAGGTGCTAGCACAAGACCCACAGTAGCAGATGGGAGCAACTTCACCCTGCAGGGCTATTCAAGGGCCCTTCCCAGGAGCTACCTTCCTCTACATGGCCTCAAGGTTCGACCCTCTGACACTCATGCTCCTACGATCCTGATTTCTGCCAAATTCTGGCCCTGTCTTGTTGGGCCACCAGCTTCTGCTGAAAGTCTCTGTGCATGGCTGAGACTTGCAGCTGGAGCTAGACTAGGGTTACTCTTTGTGTGTGTGTGTGGGGGGGGGGGGGGGGGGAGGAGGTTCCTCACCAGCAGGTATGGCAGTTGTTTCAGGGTAGCCCTCAGTTGTTGTTCCCTCCAGTGTAGTTGATGGTGGGGCTGTTCCAGCACCCCTTCTTCTCCCTCCACTGGGGCCATGTCCCTCCATTGGGGTCATATCCCTCCAGGGGTCCTCTCCTATGGCCTCCAGTTGTTGTGGGGTGTGGGCCTGTAGAGGGATGAGTTGCATCTCCCAGGGCTCAGGGTCCATGACTACTTCCTCCACTGCTCTTTCGGAGGTAGCCTAGTCCTGGGTGGTCTGTTCATGGCATGCAGATCATGGGCTTCCTGAACCTGGACAGGCAGGTCCAGGACAGTCTTGTCTTGGGTAGCCTGCTTGGCAGTTGGAGGGTGCCCTGTGTGTTTAAAAGGTTTGCAATTGAGATCAACACATCTACATGGCTTGCACTGTGGTGAAGCTGGCAATCAGGAGGCAGGGACATGGACTACTTGGGGCAGTTGTTACTTGGGGGACATGTTTGAGTTGAGGCCGCAATGACAAGATATAGCAGGGAACACTGGAGGTAATGATATCAGAGAAGTTTATCCCTTGAGAGTGTTGTCTGGCTATGGGCATGCAGAATGGGTTCTGTCCCTGCTGGAGGGCCCTGGATAAGCAGACACTGTCTGGATGGTAGCATGGCACTACACTTGCAAGGATGGGGCCATTGTTACCGTTATTGTGAGGGATGTTGGTGTATGTGTGTCCCCATGCCTATGTGTCCTACAGCTGCCTGGAAGATGACTGGGGACCCTATTAGAACCCTCTATCCTTCTGGCTATCTCTGCTGGGTCCCCCATGAGAAAGGCAGATAGATTTGGAGGAATCTATCTTTGGGGTACTAATGCTACCTTCAGTTCTTTGAAGGAGTAAACAAACATGTGGACAAAGGGGAGCCAGTTGATGTGGAGGGGCATAATCGAACGCAAACGCCTATCTCCATGGGCGTTTATCTCTGAGAGCGGGTCCGTGAAGGGGCGGGCCGAACTGTATTTTCAAAAAAATGGACGTTTTTGAGCTGGGCATTTGTTTTTTTAGCGATAATGGAAACTAAAAACGCCTAGCTCAAAAACGTCCTAATCCGAGCCATTTGGTCGTGGGAGGGGCCATGATTCGTAGTACACTCGCCCCCCTGATATGCCAGGACACCAACTGGGCACCCTAGGTCAGTGCAGTGGACTTCAGAAAAAGCTCCCACATGCATAGCTCCCTTACCAGGGGTGCTGAGCTCCCAACCCCCTCGCCCAAAACCCACTACCCACAAATATACAACACTACCATAGCTCTTAGGGGTGAAGGGGGCACCTACATGTGGGTACAGTGGGTTTTGGAGGCCTCCCATTTACCAGCACAAGTGTTACAGGTAGGGGGGGGATGGGCCTGGGTCCACCTGGCTGAAGTTCACTTTGGTACCCACTAAAAGTGCTCCAGGGACCTGCATACACGCAGGCCTCTAGGACTTGTTGTTGCTGTATAACATTGGCACACCAGTTGACACCTGAAGACTAATCTCTCCAAAAACGTCCTTTATTGGAATAAGCACGTTTACTCACAGTTAACTGCAGAGGTTGTGCCCCACTGGCAACGAGTCTCCCTGGTACTGAGATGAGCAGTAGGTCAGAGCTGACAGAATGCTGTACAATGCCCTCTTTCAGCCACATTCAAGGTAAGAACTAAGTTCTCTAACGTGGCTAACACAGGAAAGGGAACTAAAACTGGCTTACAAAAATGGCCACTACCGCATGGACTACAACAGAAAACACAACAGGGCACACTCTGACCCAGTAGGCAGGGGGAAAAGCACCATGGGAGAAGAGCCTACCAACTACCAACATCGTGAGACTGTAACACAAGCTAATGAAATCACGGAGCCCAATACCCTACACCCAACACAATGCAATGCTGATGTGACCCTGTAGTGCACCCATGAGCCACATCTGACCCAGGGAAAGGCTGTGAGAGGATCGAACACATTCTGCTGTCATGGAGGTGGGTATGGCATTTGAGGCTGGCATACAGGCTGGGAAAAAAGTTTTTAAAGTGGGTTTTTTTTTGGTGGGAGGGGGTTAGTGACCACTGGGGGAGTCCGGGGACGTCATCCCCGATTCCCTCCAGTGATCATCTGGGCAGTTGGGGCACTTTTTTGGGACTTGTTCATGAAAAAAAGGGTCCAAAAAAAGTGACCCAAAATCGCGGTAAAAACGCCTTTTTTTCAATTATCAGCTACAGACGCCCATCTCTCCTCGGCTGATAACCACGGCCCAGTCCTGCCTCCGACATGCCTCCGACATGCCCCCGTCAACTTTATTCGTTTCCGCAATGGAGTGCAGTTGGAAACGCCCAAAATCAGCTTTCGATTATACCGATTTGGGCGCCTTTGCGAGAAAAATGCCCATCTCCCTATTTGGGTTGAAATATAAGCGTTTTTCTCTTTCGATTATAAGCTGGATAGTGTATCTGGATTTTCAAAAGGCGCTTGACAAGTGTTTATTTAGGAGTTGTTTTATCCACCCCTCTCTAGACCTCCGTGGAACCCCTTTCCACGGTGAGGTGAACAGGGGACCAAAGGACCGCCTTCAGACACTGAGGTGTAGAGGGGGTGACAGAAGGCGCAGTTCAAATCTAATTCCCATGATCTCGGCTTTCTGGCTTCTAGGATCTATGTGAATCATTGGCCATTTATTTTCCCACATAATGTATACATGAGTAAAAGATATTTTACTTATGTGTGTATTATTTGTGTGAGACAGTTCAAAGAGGCAGATAGATAATGAAAAGATTGAAACTGAGGCTGGAGAAGTTTAGTGATAGTAATAGTCTTTATTCTCACCAAGTGAAACTGCCAGCTGGTGCACACATCAGTCAACTTCTGGGTTCAACGGACCGTAGCTTCGCCGTCTGACTGGCGTCGGGGAAGGACTCCGATTTTAACTCAGATTTACATTCCTTATATAGTATTTGCAGTCCATACAACTCAATGGAGAAAGACTTTTTTTCTATTTTTTTTTCATCTGTGAATCATACTTAACCGCAGGTCAGGTGCTCACCTGCCCCTCCTTTCTGATATTTCTTAATAACGTCAATTTCCGGACTTGTAAACATCTCTCCTAATATAGAGAGATCTGTTTTTGTATCTTGTGACTCTGGATGCCATCTTAACTGCAACAGACTCCATTTTCTGAACCAAACTTTTTAGGATTTTAGCCATCAATTCCTTGATCTTGGCTTTTGCACTGCTTTTGAATGTCACACTAAATTCTAATAAGGCTTATCAAGCAGTCCTGCTTCTGCAGGTGCTCAGCAACAAGGCCATCATCAGATTTTTAGGCCTAGTCAGTGCTTTTCAGCAGTTTAAGCTATGTAACTCGGCCCACCACTATTCCAGTGGATGGGCCTCAAGCTGGGACACATATTAACACAAGGTACCTCATGAAAGGCTACAGAGGAAATTGGAGGGTCATGGGATAGGAGGAAATGTCCTATTGTGGATTAAAAACTGGTTGAAGGATAGGAAACAGAGAGTGGGGTTAAATGGGCAGTATTCACAATGGAGAAGGGTAGTTAGTGGGGTTCCTCAGGGGTCTGTGCTAGGACCGCTGCTTTTTAATATATTTATAAATAATTTAGAGATGGGAGTAACTAGCGAGATAATTAAATTTGCTGATGATACAAAGTTATTCAAAGTCGTTAACTCGCGACAGGATTGTGAAAAATTACAGAAGGACCTTACGAGACTGGGAGACTGAGCGGCTAAATGGCAGATGAGGTTTAATGTGAGCAAGTGCAAGGTGATGCATGTGGGAAAAAAGAACCCGAATTATAGCTACGTCATGCAAGGTTCACGTTAGGAGTTACGGACCAAGAAAGGGATCTGGGTGTTGTCGTCGATAATACATTGAATCCTTCTGCTCAGTGTGCTGCTGCGGCTCAGAAAGCGAATAGAATGTTGGGTATTATTAGGAAAGGTATGGAAAACAGGTGTGAGGATGTTATAATGCCGTTGTATCGCTCCATGGTGCGACCGCACCTTGAGAATTGTGTCCAATTCTGGTCGCTGCATCTCAAGAAAGATATAGTGGAATTGGAAAAGGTGCAGCGAAGGGCGACTTAAATGATAGCAGGGATGGGACGACTTCCCTATGAAGAAAGACTAAGGAGGCTAGGGCTTTTCAGCTTGGAGAAGAGATGGCTGAGGGGAGACATGATAGAGGTATATAAAATAATGAGTGGAGTGGAACAGGTGGATGTGAAGCGTCTGTTCACGCTTTCCAAAAATACTAGGACTAGGGGGCATGCGATGAAACTACAGTGTAGTAAATTTAAAACAAATCGGAGAAAATGTTTCTTCACCCAAAGCATAATTAAACTCTGGAATTCATTGCCGGAGAACGTGGTGAAGGCGGTTAGCTTAGCAGAGTTTAAAAAGGGGTTAGACGGTTTCCTAAAGGACAACTACTACTACTACTACTTAACACTTCTAAAGTGCTACTAGGGTTACGCAGTGCTGTACAGTTTAACAACGAAGGACAGTCCCTGCTCAAAGGAGCTTACAATCTAATGGACAAAATGTACAGACAATCAAATGGACAAAATGTGCAGACAATCAAACTGGGGCAGTCTAGATTTTTCCTGAATAGAGGTAGAATGGTTAGGTGCCGA
This sequence comes from Microcaecilia unicolor, assembly GCF_901765095.1. NCBI lineage: Eukaryota > Metazoa > Chordata > Amphibia > Gymnophiona > Siphonopidae > Microcaecilia > Microcaecilia unicolor. The sequence continues at coordinate 319,810,241 of NC_044033.1, forward strand.
AGGCGACATTGAAGAGGTGGGCTTTGAGCAAGGATTTGAAGGCAGGCAGGGAGGGTGCTTGGTGTATGGGCTCAGGAAGTTTATTCTAAGCATAGGGAGAGGCGAGGCAGAAAGGGCGAAACCTGGAATTGGCGGTGGTGGAGAAGGGCACAGAGAGGAGGGATTTGTCCTGTGAGTGGAGGTTTCGGGTAGGAGTGTAGGGGGAGATAAGGGTAGAGAGGTAATGAGGGGCTGCAGATTGAGTGCATTTGTAGGTTAGTAGGAGAAGCTTGAACTGAGTGCGGTACCTGATCGGAAGCCAGTGAAGTGACTTGAGGAGAGGGATGATATGAGTATATCGGTCTAGGCGGAAGATAAGACGTGCAGCAGAGTTCTGAATGGATTGAAGGGGGGATAGATGGCTAAGTGGGAGGCCAGTGAGGAGTAGGTTGCAGTAGTCAAGGCGAGGGGTGATGAGAGAGTGGACGAGAGTTCGGGTGGTGTGCTCAGAGAGGAAAGGGCGAATTTTGCTGTTGTTATAAAGAAAGAAGTGAAAGGTCTTGGCTATCTGCTGGATATGCACAGAGAAGGAGAGGGAGGAGTCGAAGATGACTCCGAGGTTGCGGGCAGATGAGACGGGGAGGATGAGGGTGCCATCAACTGAGATAGAGAGTGGGGGGAGAGGAGAAGTGGGTTTTGGTGGAAAGACAATAAGCTCTGTCTTGGTCATGTTCAGTTTCAGGTGGCGGTTGGACATCCAAGCAGCAATGTCAGACAAGCAGGCCGATACTTTAGCCTGGGTTTCCGCAGTGATGTCTGGTGTGGAGAGATAAAGCTGGGTGTGGTCAGCATAGAGATGATATTGGAAACCACGAGATGATATCAGCGAGCCCAGGGAAGAGGTGTAGATTGAATAAAGAAGGGGTCCAAGGACAGATCCCTGAGGAACTCCAACAGAGAGCGGGATGGGGGTGGAGGAAGATCCATGAGAATGTACTTTGAAGGTACGGTGGGAGAGATAAGAGGAGAACCAGGAGAGGACAGAGCCCTGGAACCCAAATGAGGACAGTGCGGTAAGAAGTAGATTATGATTGACAGTGTCAAAAGCGGCAGATAGGTCAAGGAGGATGAGGATGGAGCAGTGACCTTTGGATTTAGCAATGAACAGGTCATTACAGACTTTAGTGAGTGCTGTTTCTGTCGAGTGTAGAGGGCGAAAACCGGATTGAAGCGGGTCGACGATGGCATGAGAGGAGAGAAAATCAAGGCAGCGGCTATGAACGGCGCGCTCAAGTATCTTGGAGAGGAAGGGTAAGAGGGAGATGGGGCGGAGTTGTGGGATCCAAGATGGCGTCTTGAAAGGACGTGAGGATCAGAGCTCCTGAGCTCCCGGTCGATCGAACGCACGTTTTTCCAATTATCATCATGGGAAAGCGAAAGGGGAAAGCTAAAGCTCTTACCTCCCCGAGCGTAGCTGTGAACCCCGCTGAGCGCCAGACCGTCCTGGAATCCTATGGAGTGACGGTCCTCCGTGAGCGACAACCTGATTCTGCAGGGCCCGCATTTGTTCATGCGGACCATAGCATTGAGGGGGTATCGTTGAGTCCTCCCCCGAATACAGCCCCTCCTCGGCCAGGAGTAACTGTGAATGCGACGGAGGCACAGGAGACCGGAGTGATTGGTGGAATGCCGCCCCTGGTAACTGTGCTGGGAGCTCCCGTTGTATTTTCGACGCCAACTAGTTTTATTGCGGAAGAAGTGCTCTCTTCGTCTCTAGCTGGCGAGATGACTCCTGAAGGGCACCGAGAAAAAGTCAAACCGGCTATTATAACGCTTGAAGCGCTCTGGGACGCAATTCAAGGTATCCACAACTCCTTACAAACTATTTCCAATTCTTTTGGGGGTGAAATAACTGACTTAAAAGAAAAGCAAAATAATATGGCTGAAAGAGTTCAGAACTTGGAGGTTGAACTTACTAAATCTCAAAACTTATCAGCCACTCTAGTCAAGGAACGAGACATTTTTGCACGTAAAATTGTTTACTTAGAAAATCAGAGTCGCAGGAACAACCTGAGATTTATTAATTTCCCGAAGTCTCCTTTAATTGCCCCTCTGGACATGTTGAGGAAATATTTTCTAGAGATATTGGGGATCCCAGCGACGGCTTTTCCACCTGTCGCCAGGGCCCAATACATAACTGGAATAAAGAATACTATTGGACTATCTCAGGCTGCACCGGACTTAGACTTGACCCATTTCCTGGAAAGTTCCTTGGATATAGTGACTGAACGGACTACACTTTTAGTCACTTTCGCATTAGAAATGGACAGAAACAACGTTTTTCAGACTTACTTTCGCCATATAAACACCGAATTTCTGGGTTCAAGGGTTCAGATTTTTCCAGATCTAGCTAGAGACACTCAGAAAAAAAGAAGGGAATTCTTGTCTTATAAGACTAGAATTCTCAAGCTTGGAGCGATTTTCCACTTAAAATTCCCATGCAGATGTCTAGTGTCATTAAATGGAAGTAATTATGTTTTCTTTGAACCCTTAAAATTGTTACAATTTATTGAGGCACAAGAAAGTGTGGGTAAACCTTTAACTGCCTCCCAGTGAGATAAATGCTATAATGTAGGCTATCAGGGTTATGTCTGCTCTGAAAATTTCATTGTTATACTTTTTTCTTGTACTTTTTTTTTCCTAGTACTTGGATCTCTAGATTTGTGGACAAAGAATGTAGAGAATTATTTCCTTTTAATTATTTGCTTGGATTATTATATTTCCTGTATTTTCATTACATTTATGATGGAATGTAAATGTAAAAATATATAAATAAACAAATAAAAAAAAAAAAAGAGGGAGATGGGGCGGTAGTTGGAGGGACAGGTAGGGTCAAGTGATGGTTTTTTGAGGGGTGGTGTGACTACAGCATGCTTGAAAGTGTCAGAGACAGTTGCAGTGGAGAGAGAGAGGTTGAGGATATGACAGATGGAGGGGGTGACAGTAGGAGAGATGGTGTTAAGTAAGTTGATGGGGATGGGGTCAGAGGACAGGTGGTGCATTTCGAGGAAGAAAGAAGGTGGGCAGTTTCCTCTTCGGTGATATTAGGAAAAGAGGAGAAGGATGCCTGGGTTGATTGGTTGAGGGAGTGGGTTAAAGGTGAGGAGGAGGAGATGGTTTGGTAGTGAATTCGAGGTTGATCTTATGTATCTTGACGCGGAAGTAGTCAGCCAGTGATTGAGGAGAGAGTGAGGGGGGTGGGAGCGGAGGGCACTTTGAGGAGGGAGTTAAGGGTGGCGAAGAGACAACGAGGTTTGGAGCTGAGGAAATTAGTCAATTGGGTGTAATAGTCCTGTTTGGCAAGGAATAGGGAGGACTGGAAGGAGGATAGCATGAATTTGTAATGAATGAAGTCACTATGGGTGCGAGATTTCCTCCAGAGGCATTCAGCAGAATGGGCGCAGGAGCAAAGGTATTGGATGCAAGGGGTCAGCTAGGGCTGGGGATTGATATGCCTTGTGGGACGGGAGATGGATGGTGCAAGGGTGTCCAGAGCAGAGGAGAGAGTGGCATTGTAAGTGGAGACAGCCTTGTCGACAGACTCGGAGGACATGATGGAGGGGAGGAGATTAGAGATAGTAGAGGAGTGGCCTAGTGGTTAGGGTGGTGGACTTTGGTCCTGGGGAACTGAGGAACTGAGTTTGATTCCCACTTCAGGCACAGGCAGCTCCTTGTGACTCTGGGCAAGCCACTTAACCCTCCATTGTCCCATGTAAGCCGCTTTGAGCCTGCCATGAGTGGGAAAGCGCGGGGTACAAATGTAAAAAAAAAAAAAAGATACTAGAGGATAAGGTGGGAGGGTCGACAGCCTGGAGATTCCTGAAAGTAGTGGTTAGTGTAGGGCGGGACTGAGGGGGAGGGTGATGAAGTGTTAAGGTGATCAGGTGATGATCTGAGAGAGGAAGAGCTGAGGCGCAGAAGTTGGAGGGTGAGCAGGTAGAGGAGAGGACGAGGTCTAGACAATGGCCAGTTTGGTGAGTAGGGGTGGTGGAGCTCAGCTGGAGGTTGAAGGAGGATGTCAGAGTGAGGAACTGAGAAGCATAACAGTCGGATGGGTCATCAGCGTGTATGTTAAAGTCTCCAAGACAAGTCCATAAACCACTACTAAATGGACTTGGCAAAAATCCACAATTTCAGGAATAACATGTATAGAATGTGTGTACGTTTGGGAAGTTTGCCAGGTGCCCTTGGCCTGGATTGGCCGCTGTCGTGGACAGGATGCTGGGCTCGATGGACCTTTGGTCTTTTCCCAGTGTAGCATTACTTATGTACTTACGTACCTGGTTTGGGGCCCTCACTGGTGGTAGTGGCTGCACATTACCCCATGACTCATGACCATACTTTGGGGGTACCCAGGGCTGGGGAATTTACACATAGATGGGAAATTCCATAAGTGAGGGTTGTGAACCCATTATAATGTGGAGATTTCAGGGCCCCCAGCTTAGACTTTGAGGGATGTCTCACAGAGCATCATATCACACTTTGGAGCTGACAATGGTATATCCAATGAGTATGGGTTAGTGGGCATGACAAACCTTCCGTTTGGGTGGCAATTAATGTTTTGATGGCCCTCTGTAGACAGTGTACTGTCCTACTTGAACACTTCTTTGCCAGATACTTGTTTAGCGTAGGGGTTAAGGCTGTGTGCCCTGAATGCAGTAGACATAGTTTTGATTCCCACTGTGGGTGTTGTTTTATTTCCCCTGCCATAGCAGCTGCAATGTGCTAGGTAGGTGTGTGACATGCTGGGTACGTTTCTATTGGTTGCTGAATGGTGCTGTCCAAAGGCCTTACCACAGTGGTGTGCTAGTAAATTTTTAACAACAGGCTCACTTCCCAGGTATAGCCAGCCCTGCAATTTTTTTGAGGGGGGGCACAGAGGTGGACTGGGGGGCAATGTATTACTACTCACTCAATCCTTTCCCCCTCATGTCAGAGCCCCCTTTAAACCATAAGACCCTCATTAAACAACAAATCTTTATAGCCCAAATCAAATGCCATCTTCATTGCCTTCTCTCTCTCTCACTCTCTCTCTCTCTCTCTCTCTCTCTCTCTGTCTTTCTCTCTCTATAGATAGATAGATCTATCTATCTATCTATCTATCTATCTATCTATCTATCTATCTATCTATCTATCTCTCATTATATATGGTGCATGATTAAAAGCTTTCAGAAACTACTGCCCAGCTGTTAAGCTTGCACTTTGGAATTTCTCCACTGAGACACATCCAAAAAATCTTTAGGGTCCAGACCTTCAGTTTGAGAACTCATTCCTGCCTGAGTAAACAGCTAGGAACAAAGAAACTAAAGGAGAAGATTGTCATGCTGAAGTGCAAATTTTGATAATGAAACAGTGATTGAATATTCACATAGCAAACACCCTGAGCCAACAGATTTCTTTTCCACTGAACATAATTAACTTTGTATGAACTTGCCTGCTAATAGTGTGCTGAACTGGACAATGTTGGCACATTTAGACTGAATCTGGATAGTTCACAAAGGAAACCTAATCAATACCTTCTCTGTGAAATAATAGTAAAAAAAAAAAACAAAAAAAAGTAAGTGCATTTTTATAATATACCACTGCATTCCACAAAGCAAAAGGAGCAAGCTCCCACATGCCATCTTTTTTTTCTTTTTGTAGGCACAGGAAATAAAAAAGATAGATTTTAAATGCTCCCAGTTTTCAATCTAATTCATGTTTAGTGTAAGATAAAATGCCATAAATAAGCAAGTAAATAGATAGAAACTCTGAATGTTGAGCACCTGATTCTCATAACATGATGTCTGTTTAGTGGCCCTTTACCAGGAGAAAAAAATAATCTGTGCACGAATATAAAATTATAATAGCACTAGGGTGTTCCTTTAACCAGCCCCTCCAAATGACACACTGATTCTTATTTATAACAAATTACTACTCTACTTATTATACTTCCTCTGTGTACAATCCGTATGCACAACTCTACTTATTATACTTCCTCTGTGTACAATCCGTATGCACAAGCTGGCATATTTGAAAATCTAAGTAAGATTAAATAAAAATTTCAACAACAATCAAGGAAGACAACGTGGATGCAGCAGCTTGAGTGTTTTTCTTTTTTTTTTTACAGTGTCTTCCCCACCCCACCTACCTACCTATTCCAGATCTCCTCCCTGCTCCACCGGTCCCCCGAGTCACAGGGTGCCCTCCCAGCACATACCTGCAGCCACCCCTGGTGGTCTAGTAACATAGTAACATAGTAAATCACGGCAGAAAAAGACCTGCACGGTCCATCCAGTCTGCCCAACAAAATAAACTCATATGTGCTACTTTTTGTGTATACCTTATCTTGATTTGTACCTGTCCTTTTCAGGGCACAGACTGTGTAAGTCTGCCCAGCACTGTCCCCGCCTCCCACCATCGGCTCTGCCACCCAATCTCGGCTAAGCTCCTTAGGATCCATTCCTTCTGAACAGGATTCCTTTCTGTTTATCCCACGCGTGTTTGAATTCTGTTACTGTTTTCATTTCCACCCGCGGGAGGGCATTCCAAGCATCCACTACTCTCTCCGTGAAAGCGCGCCCATCTCTCCTCGGCCGATAAACACGCCCCAGTCCTGCCTTCACCATGCCTCCGACACACCCCCATCAACTTTGTCTGTTCCCGCGACAGATTGCAGTTGGAGACGCCCAAAATCGGCTTTCAATTATACCGATTTGGGCGCCCACAGAAGAAAGGCATCCATCTCCCGATTTGGGTCGAAATATGGGCGTCTTTCTCTTTTGAAAATAAGCTGGATAGTGAATGTGATAGCAGTGGCTATAGAAGCATTCGCAATTATAACAGCAGATCCAAGTTTCCAAGGATCAACAGCAGCAAAATGGAATCTTTTTTAAAATGGCTGCCATTGTAAGTCTCAGGTGGCTTCAGGTATGTGCTGGAACACAGTGACTTGGGGGAAAAGAGGCAGACAGATTGCGGCCGTGCATAAAGGCAATAGCAGGGAGTGGGAGGGAGCCCTGCCTGAATTTAGCAACTGGCTCGCAAAATGTTTAAAAACTTAACAACCAGCTCTTGCGAGCTGGCTCCAGCACACCACTGCCTTATCCCTTTCTCCCTTCCTTTTCAAGTCATCTCATAAATTGGGGATTGACTGCATATCTAGTAGATATGGGGGTTGTGGACACACTGTTATGAGTGTAGCTGCATACTTAGGATTTTGATTGGGGGCAGAGCTGTTGTTGGGGTGTTGTATCTATAATATTTATGCTGGGCCTTGTTCTGCTTCCTCATGTGCTGGATTAGGGCAGGGTCTTCTCAGTGTGTGCACTTGTACCAGCGTTGAGCGACTCCAGTTCCTGGTTGATGCTGAAGTGTCTGCAAAACACAAGTTGGTGGAGTCAGGGATCAGGTGACATGCTGTGCAATTCTCCTCACAGATGCTGGGACCAATGACAACAGCCAGATTGTGGCGGGTGGGGGGTGGACCTGAGTGGGTGGGTATGCAGTATACTGGCACAGGTTCTATGTAAGGTAAAGTGTCCATGGAGACAGAGGAATGGCAAGGTAGCCTTGCTGTGGAGTATGTACACTGTTGCTGGGAGGTGGGGATGGGCAGTGGGGTAAGGCAGGTGTGCCTTTGGGTGGCTGCATGTCATTTTGTGAGCAGCTGGCAATGTTACCATCAGTATGTAGCCATGGGACAGCATGAGGGGGGGGCTGGGATGGATGGGGGTTCAATATGTGCAGCCCCACATTTCAGCATTTTATGCTTAGTGGAGGGGGCCTCATGATTACTTGTCATTGAATACTCTGTATATTCTGATCTCAGCAATGTTTTGTTACTCTGTATAATGACAATTGTAAAAACTGTTTTGCAACAGCAAATAACCTCACAGTATGTGACCCTGCCTATGTATGCTACTTTCACATGAGTGGTGATATGATCCTGGGAGGCACCACTTCACACTCACCTCTCCAGACTGCTCCTTATGGATATCCATGCCCTCATGGAGACATTGTTGGGTGACAATGAGGGGCATAATCGAACGTGAATGCCCATCTCCATGGGCATCTATCTCCGAGGACGGGTACGTGAAGGGGTGGGACAGACCGTATTTTCGAAACAAATGGGCATCCATCTTTTTTTTGACAATACGGTTTGTGCCGGACAAATGCTTCGGATTTGGGCAGATTTGAGCTGGGCGGTTTCATTTTTCAGCGATAATGGAAACTGAAGGCGCCCAGCTCAAAAATGAACAAATCCAAGGCATTTGGTCATGGGAGGGGCCAGGATTCGTAGTGCACTGGTCCCCCTCACATGCCAGGACACCAACCGGGCACCCTAGGGGGCACTTGTAACAATTTTAAAAAATTTAAAATACCTCCCAAGTCCATAGCTCCCTTCCCTTGGGTTCTGAACCCCCCCAAATCCCCCCAAAACCCACTCCCCACAACTCTACACCATTACCATAGCACTTATGGCTGAAGGGGGGCACCTAGATGTGGGTACAGTGGGTTTTGGGGGCGGTTTGGAGCGCTACCATTTACCAGCACAAGTGTAAGAGGTAGGGGGGATGGGCCTGGGTCCACCTGGCTGAAGTCCACTGCACCCACTAACAACTGCTCCAGGGACCTGCATACTGCTGTGATGGAGCTGGGTATGACATTTGAGGCTGGCATACAGGCAGGGAAAAAAAGTTTTTAAAGTTCTTTTTTTTGGGTGGGAGGGGGTTAGTGACCACTGGGGGTGTCAGGGGAGGTCATCCCTGATTCCCTCCGGTGGTCATCTGAGCAGTTGGGGCACTTTTTGGGGACTTGTTCATGAGAAAAAAGGGTCCAGAAAAAGTGACCCAAATTCTCGCTTCTGGTGCCCTTCTTTTTTCCATTATCGGCCGAGCGCGCCCATCTCTCCTCGGCTGATAAACACACCCCAGTCCCGCCTTCACCATGCCTCCGACACGCCCCCATCAACTTTGTCTGTTTCCGCGACAGATTGCAGTTGGAGACGCCCAAAATTGGCTTTCAATTATACCGATTTGGGCGCCCACAGAAGAAAGGCGCCCATCTCCCGATTTGGGTCGAAATATGGGCGTCTTTCTCTTTTGAAAATAAGCTGGATAGTGAATGTGATAGCAGTGGCTATAGAAGCATTCACAATTATAATAGTAGATCCAAGTTTCCAAGGATCAACAGCAGCAAAATGGAATGAAGGATTCCAGTCAAATACAAAGTTTTTGTTTTTGTTTTCTAACAAAATTGTCTTCCATACAGTGGGGGAAATAAGTATTTGATCCCTTGCTGATTTTGTAAGTTTGCCCACTGACAAAGACATGAGCAGCCCATAATTGAAGGGTAGGTTATTGGTAACAGTGAGAGATAGCACATCACAAATTAAATCCGGAAAATCACATTGTGGAAAGTATATGAATTTATTTGCATTCTGCAGAGGGAAATAAGTATTTGATCCCTCTGGCAAACAAGACCTAATACTTGGTGGCAAAACCCTTGTTGGCAAGCACAGCGGTCAGACGTCTTCTGTAGTTGATGATGAGGTTTGCACACATGTCAGGAGGAATTTTGGTCCACTCCTCTTTGCAGATCATCTCTAAATCATTAAGAGTTCTGGGCTGTCGCTTGGCAACTCGCAGCTTCAGCTCCCTCCATAAGTTTTCAATGGGATTAAGGTCTGGTGACTGGCTAGGCCACTCCATGACCCTAATGTGCTTCTTCCTGAGCCACTCCTTTGTTGCCTTGGCTGTATGTTTTGGGTCATTGTCGTGCTGGAAGACCCAGCCACGACCCATTTTTAAGGCCCTGGCGGAGGGAAGGAGGTTGTCACTCAGAATTGTACGGTACATGGCCCCATCCATTCTCCCATTGATGCGGTGAAGTAGTCCTGTGCCCTTAGCAGAGAAACACCCCCAAAACATAACATTTCCACCTCCATGCTTGACAGTGGGGACGGTGTTCTTTGGGTCATAGGCAGCATTTCTCTTCCTCCAAACACGGCGAGTTGAGTTCATGCCAAAGAGCTCAATTTTTGTCTCATCTGACCACAGCACCTTCTCCCAATCACTCTCGGCATCATCCAGGTGTTCACTGGCAAACTTCAGACGGGCCGTCACATGTGCCTTCCGGAGCAGGGGGACCTTGCGGGCACTGCAGGATTGCAATCCGTTATGTCGTAATGTGTTACCAATGGTTTTCGTGGTGACAGTGGTCCCAGCTGCCTTGAGATCATTGACAAGTTCCCCCCTTGTAGTTGTAGGCTGATTTCTAACCTTCCTCATGATCAAGGATACCCCACGAGGTGAGATTTTGCGTGGAGCCCCAGATCTTTGTCGATTGACAGTCATTTTGTACTTCTTCCATTTTCTTACTATGGCACCAACAGTTGTCTCCTTCTCGCCCAGCGTCTTACTGATGGCTTGTAGCCCATTCCAGCCTTGTGCAGGTGTATGATCTTGTCCCTGACATCCTTAGACAGCTCCTTGCTCTTGGCCATTTTGTAGAGGTTAGAGTCTGACTGATTCACTGAGTCTGTGGACAGGTGTCTTTCATACAGGTGACCATTGCCGACAGCTGTCTGTCATGCAGGTAATGAGTTGATTTGGAGCATCTACCTGGTCTGTAGGGGCCAGATCTCTTACTGGTTGGTGGGGGATCAAATACTTATTTCCCTCTGCAGAATGCAAATAAATTCATATACTTTCCACAATGTGATTTTCCGGATTTAATTTGTGATGTGCTATCTCTCACTGTTACCAATAACCTACCCTTCAATTATGGGCTGCTCATGTCTTTGTCAGTGGGCAAACTTACAAAATCAGCAAGGGATCAAATACTTATTTCCCCCACTGTATGTGTGGTGAAATTATGAGTGTAGTGCTTGTCTGTGCATAACTTTACCTACAGTTTGAAAAAGCATTCCTGAGGGTGGAGCTGGGGAAGGTCTTGCACTTACATTATTGGGATTTTCAAAATTATGCAAGCATTTCTATTAAATAGGTAAAATCTGCATAAGTTAAATGGTGTAAATATGGGCACCTAGGGCCCTGTTTACTAACCACCTTATAATTGAAAGAGAAAAACGCCTAGATTTCGACCCAAATCGGGAGATAGATGTTTATCTCAGAAAAACGAATAAATCGGTATAATGGAAAGCCGATTTTGGACGTTTTCAACTGCACTCCATCGCGGAAGCGTACAAAGTTGACGGGGGCGTGTCGGAGGCGTGGCGAAGGTGGAACTGGGACGTGGTTATCGGCCGAGGAAAGATGGGCGCCTTTCGCCGATAATGGAAAAAAAGTATGCGTTTGTAGCTAGAATTTAGGACACTTTTCCTGGACCCTGTTTTTTCACGAATAAGGCCCCAAAAAGTGCCCTAAATGACCAGATTACCACCAGAGGGAATCGGGGATGACCTCCCCTGACTCCCCCAGTGGTCACTAACCCCCTCCCACCACAAAAAATGATGTTTAACAACTTTTTATTTTCACCCTCAAATGTCATACCCACCTCCCTGGCAGCAGTATGCAGGTCCCTGGAGCAGTTGTTAGGGGGTGCAGTGGACTTCAGGCAGGTGGACCCAGGCCCATCCCCCCCTACAATTGTGCTGCTTAATGCTTAGTCGTCTAACCCCCCCAAACCCACTGTACCCACATGTAGGTGACCCCCTTCACCCCTTAGGGCTATAGTAATGGTGTAGACTTGTGGGCAGTGGGTTTTGAGGGGGATTTGGGGGGCTCAACACACAAGGGAAGGGTGCTATGCACCTGGGAGCTTTTTTTTTACCTTTTTTTTTTGTTTTTGTAAAAGTGCCCCCTAGGGTGCCCGGTTGGTGTCCTGGCATGTGAGGGGGACCAGTGCACTACGACTCCTGGCCCCTCCCACAAACAAATGCCTTGGATTTATTCGTCTTTGAGCTAGGCGCTTTCATTTTCCATTATCACTGAAAAACAAAAACGCCCAGCTCACAAATTGTCGAATAAAACATGGACATCTATTTTTTTCGAAAATACGGTTCGGTCCGCCCCTTCACGGACCCGTTCTCGGAGATAAACGCCCATGGAGATAGACGTTTTCATTCAATTATGCCCCTCTAAGTCATGCTAGGGACGTGCTAGCATTTTTAATATTCACAAATATTTAGTGCATGCTAATGGTAGAGACACCCTTATGAATATATGGACATCTCTAGGGTTTAGCACACGGTTAATTTTAGCGTGTGCTAAAAATGCTAGCGCACCTTAGTAAACAGGGCCCTAAGATATAGTGGAATTAGAAAAGGTGCAGAGAAGGGCAACGAAAATGATAAAGGGGATGGGACGACTTTCCTATCAGGAAAGACTAATGCGGCTAGGGCTCTTCAGCTTGGAGAAAAGGCGACTAAGGGGAGATATGATAGAGGTCTATAAAATAATGAGTGGAGTTGAACAGGTAGACACGAAGCATCTGTTTACTCTTTCCAAATACTAGGACTAGGGGGCATGCAATGAAGCTACAAAGTAGTAAATTTAAAACAAATCAGAGAAAATTTTTCTTCACTCAAAATGTAATTAAACTCTGGAATTCGTTGCCAGAGAATGTGGTAAAGACGGTTAGTTTAGCAGAGTTTTAAAAAAGGTTTGGACGACTTCCTAAAGGAAAATTACTACTACTACTACTATTTAGCATTTTTATAGCGCTACAAGGCGTACGCAGCACTGCACAAACATAGAAGAAAGACAGTCCCTGCTCAAAGAGCTTACAATCTAATAGACAAAAATAAAGTAAGCAAATCAAATCAATTAATGTGTACAGGAAGGAGGAAAGGAGGGTAGGTGGAGGCGAGTGGTTACAAGTAGTTACGAGTCAAAAGCAATGTTAAAGAGGTGGGCTTTCAGTCTAGATTTAAAGGTGGCCAAGGATGGGGCAAGACGTAGGGGCTCAGGAAGTTTATTCCAGGCATAGGGTGCAGCGAGACAGAAGGCGCAAAGTCTGGAGTTGGCAGTAGTGGAGAAGGGAACAGATAAGAAGGATTTATCCATGGAGCGGAGTGCACGGGAAGGGGTGTAGGGAAGGACGAGTGTGGAGAGATACTGGGGAGCAGCAGAGTGAGTACATTTATAGGTTAAATCCACGACTTGGGGAAAATCCACTGCTTATTTCTGGGATAAGCAGTATAAAATGTTTTGTACTTTTTGGGGATCTTGCCAGGTATTTGTGATTGGCCACTTTTGGAAACAGGATGCTGGGCTTGATGGAACCTTTGGTCAATTCCAGTATTACAATACTGATGTACTTATGTACTTAGTTTTACTTGGATAATTTTCTAAATGAAAATACATGCATGCTTTCACTTTGAAAATCTGGCAAAGTTCAAAGAGTGAAAAACGTGTGTGTACTTTTTCCCGATGAGAGAAGTTATAAATTACTTCTTTAATTGTTATCTGTAATCAAAATGAAAGATTATAAACTGTGTAATACTTTAATACACAGCTTTTGAGAAACTCCTGGACAGCTAGGCAGTGGCGTACCTAGGGTAGTTGACACCCGGGGCCGGTCATTTTTTAACCCCCCCCCCCCCCCCCCCCCCCAAATTCAGTACTAGGCATGCCGAGAATACAAAACACTCAGGACCTATAGAGCAATTCTACCATACCATAAGCAGTCATTTCTACGAGTCACACAAGGAAAAGGAAAGCATCTTAAACACTACAGTGAGCACTAGAACATCAATTCACCTATTGTAAAACGAAACCAGACAGAATAGTACAGATCGTAGATCCTGCACAGTCAATGCCAACTGAAAGCCATGTCTTTTTCACAAACACAGATACACCCTAATCCACTATAAAATAAGTAATCATAAACTTTCTATTTAGACAAAAATTAAACTGAACCCCCAATGCCAGACTCTGCATACAATGCAACACCACAGAAACAGAAACTGTCCCCTAGTACTGTGCAAAATATAAAGACAGCAGATGTAAATTTGAAAAAAAAACTAACAAGTACCAATCACCACTTTACAAATTAACAAATAGAAATAAAACAAATATAGAAAGTAAAATAATACCATTTTATTGGACTAATACATTTAGCTTTCAGAGGCCAAAACCTCCGTCCTCGGGTCAGTACAGTATAGTGCTGTTACAGTATCCTATCCTGACCTGAGGAAGGGGGTTTTGTTCTCCGAAAGTTAGTCAAAATGTATTAAAATTAGTCCAATAAAAAGATTACCTTATTTACATGTTCTATTATAAACATTTAACACATCTACAATACTTTATCCTAAAGCAAAAAAAATAAAAAAATATATTTTATTTACAGTTTGTTGTCTCTGGTTTCTGCTTTCCTCATCTTCTTTTCACCGTCTTCCTTCCATCCAGCATCTGTCTTCACTCTCTCTCTCTCTCTGCCATCCAGTGTCTGCCCTCTCTGCCGTCCCTTCCATCCACTGCCTGCCCTTTCTCTCTGCCCCTTCAATCCACCCTTTT